>NC_137648.1:6492892-7027892 GCF_963383615.2 Lipophrys pholis
CCCAGCTAACTATGGGTGAGGGCAGGATACACCCTGAACGGGTCTCCAGTCCATCACAGGACAAACGCAGAGAAACAGACAAGCACACACACTGGCATTACGGCGTACACATGGGGAGAACACACAAACTGGCCGCTATTTGAACCCACAATGTTCTTGCTGTGAGGCAAGAGTGCTAAACAAACTATATGTTTTCATTATGAGTTTTACACAGGCAGTAACATGAAGCCGCTGTGAGTTTCCCTTCACCTCTCCTGGCCTTATTAACGTCAGTACAAATACCAAGAAGGTACCACAGAAAACAGCATGAATGTTCACAGTTGTTCAAGTCTGCACGAGATTAACTCAGCCTGAGGTGAAATATGTATCGTTAACCTTGTTAAAACACCTACACCTATGATTTATTCATTTGCCTTTTGAGATGTCAGTGATAGACCACGCAGCTTTTTCTAAATTGAATTTATTACTTGCTCAAGTGGATTAATTGGGCAGCAATGACATCATCAGGCTGGACAGGAGCAAGCAGACAAGAATTTGCAATATGTCTGAATTACAGGTACAAACAACATCCCTAATCTACAAAACTGCATTTAAAAAAAGAAAAAAATATATTTTTCATTCTGATTTTCATTCTGATTTAGGTTTATGTTTCTACTACAATTTCTTTGTAAATAACTCCTATTTTGTTTCCTCTCTTTTTCTAAAGACGAACACTGATAGGACTTTTTTCTTGTTAAGGCCCAAGAATAAGATTGCCAAGTTTCCTGCTTAAAACTTATCTCATGGACTGCGAACTGAACAAGACGATGCATGAAAACACTTGTGTCACTCCTTTGTAGTGACGTCTAATTATCCTTTCTATAGCCTGCCATCTGAGATACTGATTAAGATTCTGTCATACCTGGATGCCTCGGCACTTTTCAGCATCAGCCACATCAATAAGCTCTTCTATCAGCTTGCCAACGATAAGTAAGTAACATCCACAGTTTGTCAGATGCAACAGATACAGTATGATAAATACACAAGTGTGTTTAATCTAATCCATCAATGAGTAAAGAGTGTTTTTGCAAGACGGGGTGTTTCACGTATCTTCATTCATTCATTAAAAATAGATAGAGTTACTTAAGGCTACGAAACCGCAAATGTTCTTTTTTGAAATTGTTTTGACCTTCTGAATCAGTGTTCTGAAGACTGACAAATCAATTTGTATTCAAAGTTTCCACAAGCATAAGTTTTCCCCCTGGAAAGTTTGCAAATGTAGATTGCCTGACTTGCATTAGGAATGCCTAACAAACCTCTATAATATAATTCAATCACTTATTAATGACATAGCTTTATTGTTTGTACTTGCAGCACATGCATTGTTTTCTAATTTCCACCATTGCAGCGTTCTGTGGAACAAGATATACATCGCAGAGTTCAGCAAGTACAGAAAAGGAAGACGCAGGCTCGGGCTAGTGGAGACGGTGGACATGATGGACTTGCACGATCGAGCTGCGGGCTACTGGAAGAGGCTGTACTTTAAGACGACAGGCACTCTTGACATGAAGAAGTGGAAAAGACTCCTTCAGCCCATCAGCCCTCACACTGGGCTGCCCGTCCACACCGAGCGAGCGCTCAGGTGCAGTAGCCGAATGTAGAAGTGGAAGAAATGCGTCAATGCGTGTTAGTTAAATGTTCCCGCTACTTGATTGAGCAGATGCAAGTAAACAGGCGGTCCAAGTGTCTTTTGATTTGTCTAAAATTTAAAACTCTTAGGTTCCGAAGAGGAGGGAAAAAAAAGGAACATTAGCTCTCTGTTAAGCATTGTGCCAATTTAAAAAATTTTTAATCTTTTATTTCTGCTGAGAGGAGAAGTGTTTATCATGCTGTACATAAAAATGCCTTGATCTGTGTTTGCCATCTGTTCGAGGCAGCTTTAGGAGGCATCTCCGCTTTGTTAGCAAACACTAAAACTTTAGAGATTTCCCCCCTCGCTGTCGAGAAAGTTCAAGGGAAAGCGACGAGAGGACAGTTTGAAGCTGCGGGGGAATCAAAAACAAAGTATGGTTTGTTTTTCATATTGCACTTAATGACACTTTCTTATTAAAGGTGAGAAAGGAGGTCTCTGTCTGAACGTGATGTCTGCTCAGGGGGATGCCAGCACACCAGGGAGAGCTCCCCCACCACCTCCACCGTGGTTTCTGCTGTGTTTTTATAACCTCTGATTAGAGGCTGTGCAGCACTCAATTTTGAGTTCTGTGGTCGTCGCTGTGGTACAGAGGGGAAGTAGAAATAATTGTGTTCTTTGCAGAGGCTGTCTGAATTGTTGAAATAAATTACTTAGCCCCCCAACCCGTCATTCACAGTGCACACGTACGCACACACATACGTGTACATGCACACATTGCTGTTTCCTCCTTCCTCCCACCAACTCAGACAATTCCCCATGGGGGTTTGTCTGTTAGAGACACTGAGGAGCATGCGATTTACCTTGGTAATAATCATTTCACAAGAAATCACACATATAGACGGTGCTGGGCGAAATCCCCTGTGTCATCTCGGGCCTCTTGGGCTGCTCCAGTTTTTTGGCTTTGTTCCCCCACTTAATTGATATTGGATGGTTCCTCAGCGAGACACCGGCTGCATCAC
This sequence comes from Lipophrys pholis, assembly GCF_963383615.2. Taxonomy (NCBI): domain Eukaryota; kingdom Metazoa; phylum Chordata; class Actinopteri; order Blenniiformes; family Blenniidae; genus Lipophrys; species Lipophrys pholis. Next base: position 6,495,524 of record NC_137648.1, read on the forward strand.
AGTGGGGGCAGACCTGAATCACAGTTTAGACAGAATTGGATCAAGAGATTCATTACAACAGCTGGTTTCCATTTCATTCGCTGCATATCATTTCATTTGCGAGACTGGTTTAAAAGGAGCCGTACTACTCCCTGCTGCTGACAAATGTAACCACAATTAAGCTCATTATTTTCCCTAATGAAACTGAAATCAAACAAATTGGTAAAATATTAAGATAAAGTAGTAACATTTTTGTAGTGTAATACAATTTGTGTCTTTACGAGGCTATTTATGTCCTAATTTACTTTATAGTTACTACATGTGTAATGGAAAAAAAACACCTCAAAATCATTCCAGTCAAATTCTGCATTATGTTTTCTTTCTGTAGAAACCTGCACATCACCTGGGAACTGACGGTCGCTGATCAGGCAGGTCGTGAGAGCACTTTGGAGCTCAGCTGGTCCCAGTTTTCCCAGACTTCGGTGACACTGTGCTGGAGTGCAGGAGACTCCTTGCCTAACTGCCAGCAGATTTCAACCCTTCAACTCCATGGTATCAGGAGGATAGCCCCCAGCTGCCCCGGCCTAAAGACGTAAAGACAACCCTCATCCATCTTCACCTCTCTCAGTGTCACAGTCTCCTCTTCTCTCAGGGAAACCAAATGTTTTCATTCTTTGTTTGCTCTATCAGACCCGGCTTTAGGTCCCTCATGGCAAAGGTAGACATGCAGACTCATACTAAAAGGGCACAGGTCATTGGCCAGGACAGTCTGGTGGAGCTGATGTTGCTGCAGCCGGACTTTGCCATCGCTGTCTGGAAAGTAATTACTTCACAGGCAGTCAAGGGGATGTAATTATTGCTTGTTAGCTCATAGCAGCTGAACAACTGAACTGGATATTCTTTCAATGTCAAAATGCGGAGCAAATTTGCCAGTAAAGTATTACTCTTGTTGCAGGGTGAGCCCTCCGTTGCCTTCATCATGTTCACCCTCCACTTCGAAAAGTTAGTGGAGAGAAGCACTCAGGGATCCTCTGTTCGGTAAGCCGCAGTAGAACAGGTGCATCTTACTCACATGCCGCACAGGTGTTCACCGTGTCGCCTTCAGATGTGATAACTGACAGGATCCATTTGTTGCTCCTGCTGTGACCCGTCTATGATTCACTATGATTTGAGATCTGATGCCTCAGCATAGCTGCCAGTTGCTAGACCAGTGAATAATGTGACCAGGCTGCAGTCAGAACCCTCTGTTTTTCTTATTTTCTATTCATAATACGTTTGAAGAGAATAAAGTGTTGTAGAAGATTGATGGATGAAGAATCCTAATTCAAGATAGTAATGGGTTGGTTTCTTTTATAGTTTGTCACTGATCATTAAACGGGGAAAAATAAATAAAGAAATAAAGCAGTGCAACACCTATATAGTGTGTGTTCATCTGCTGCCCTGCTGGGAGACTTGTTCTCTGGTTTGGTGTGGCTATAGCTCCCTCTTCTGGCTTCCTTTGAAAACACAGTCCAGTTACAGTATATCTGGATCGCGGCTCACAAAACTAATTAACTTAATGAAATGCCTTATTCAATGAAATGCCTTTCTCATAATGTTCCATTTTCAAACTGTAGTTTCAGGTTCACTCAATGCTTTTCCTTTTTTTTTTTTTTTTTTTTTTTTCCAGTACCTACATAAACCCAACAGTCAAACCTCCTTCTGATGACACAGATCCCGAATACGGTCTCCATGGTTACCACCTCCACGTTGCCCTCCACAACACTGTATGCGAGCTCATGTCCGAGAGCTTTTCGCCTCTCTTCTGCCGCAGAAGTAATTTATTTATCATCATGTTTACACAGTCACAATGTTAATGAAGGTGACGAAATCGGAAGTATTTCCAGAACTCCATATGGGGCAATTATTTGAAAAAAGTTTGATGTATCTGCCTATAGTGTTTAGGTGTTAATGTAGATGCAGATGTTTGTTAAGTTGCAGATAGAGACCAACACAAAAAGACAAGGTGTTACATTTCACAAATTGATATATTGATTGCAGTCTCCAATAACATGTTTGCCGATTGTGTGCAATGTAAACATTTCCATTTTACAATATTCATGGTAATACATAATTATCATCAAATTTGTTAATACATTTCTATTTCTTCAGCGCATTCTAATCTTTAAAGGTTTTCACCTCTGCATTCTTTCAATGTCTCTCTGTTCCAGTATACCTTATTCCGAGTAATGCATTGTTAGCAGTCCTCTGCAGCGCTTAATGATGAGCCATTCATTTGAATCATGTGTGCTGGGGGAGAGAACTGTCTGAAAACACCCAGCCCAGGTGGTCCCCAAAGACCATCCTTTGGAAACAATGCTTTATTGCAACCTTAATATCATCTTAATATAGTCTGAAGAATATGCTTCTCTGCATTTTACTGCACGTAGAGGAATAAATACATTTTGGAGTTTGCAAAAATGTCCATATATACGTTATCCACGTTAACAAAGACATTATATGTGTGTTCTGAAATTGCCTGGTACATCATTTATAAGCTGACAGCAAAAAGCTACTTATTGTACTCTTAAGGTTTTACTTGATTTACTGTCTTTTACAGGTCAGATCTCTGATGGATTGATTGAACTTACTGCCATTAGTAGGACAGACTTGTCCCAGCACACACGTATGTCAGATAACATCTTCCTCCCATGGCGATGTGAGGCCCTGCAGGGCACCATACAGGTATTAGATGTGCATGAAGTCATAACACTGATGAGTATGCAGAGGGAGAAAAAAACAAAACATTAATACGGATTAATGTTTGCTTTTCCGCGCAGAATTGCTGCATAATGAGTGTGACTCTGCTGGACGAATTCAGAGAACCCTTCAAGTGTGTCAGCTCTCCCGTGTTCATGGAGCCAGTGGAGTCCTCCGTTTCCTACGACTATGATGGTGAGCACTACCTGATCCACTATCAAGACTCTGACACTCGGGTGAAAATGAAGTTTGCGTGGATGAAGGAAGAACAGGAGTTTCTCCTCATCGGTTTAATCATCTATGTGAGTGTTTGCAGGGTCAATGAGCATTTCAGTCGCGCTTACTGATCTTAATACACTTCTACTGTACATAGACAAGTCAACATTGATAATAAACATTTAATTAACATATATTATTGAATTGAAGTGTTTTAAGTGATGTCGATTTGAAAGATTATTCTATTGTATATTAAACCTAATTAACTCCTCATAAATAATTTTTCAATTAATGTATGACTCCATAAGTCAGATAGTCTTGTTGAATTTATTGTATCCATGAAATATATGAGAGACTTAAGTGTGAAGAAAACTCAAATAACAGTCAGCAGGAGGAACAACTGTACAATCAACAGCAAATTTTAGAAAATGGAAAAAAGAAAATTAAAACGTAAGAGCTTGAGAGCACTTGCACACAATAGTTAAAACACTTTCCATGAAGGTTTGTTTGTTTGTACATTAAGGATATTCAGCAGGAAGTAGTTCCTGGATTGTGTCCTACTACTGGAATTTAATGGGTGAATAGATTTCAGGGACTTTACAAGCGCCACTAACAATGGATGAATCCTAAATGTAATTGCAAATTAATAATATTGGTCTCTCTCTAATCATTTGTGTCCCTCCTGCTGTTTGCACACGGCCGATACAGAGGAGAGGAGCATTCTTAACCTGTTTTCTTTATAGGTTAAGATATCCAGATGTGCTTCCTTAAGCAATATTTTGATCAAATATATTTGCATGTGTGTGTTTAAGCCACAGATATGTAAGAAGATAAACAAGTGATTCGTAAGTCTTTTGTTGATGTGTGACTCATGTATACCCGTGAACATTTGGATCTGCTCAGTTTAAACGGAGGAGCCATCGGTCTGAAAAAGTGTTTGATGACTGAAAGCTCCAATTAAACATTTCATAGTATCCAGTCATAGTTGGTTTCACCTACATTCTACCATACCAGTGACAAGTCATTCAGGCGTCACTTTTTGTACAATTTGTACAACTAATTGCATTGTGGGAGAAGTGAGTGCAGGTTATGAATAAAAGTGCATCCGTCACCTACTCAATTTTCAACATATTGAGACCTTGTAATGTCATTTTTAAAGCTGCTTTCATCACGTAGTGCTCCTTGTTTACACAAAGTATGCACATATGAAATGAATTTTTTATAATCCGCGGTTGTTCATGATTCTTTTTGAAGTTATATCTTTCATGCATTTCCTCTATTTTTCCATTCTCTTTGTGGTTCATGTGATTATTCACTAATGTGGGTGGGTGTTAGGAACAATGCACCTACCCTTTAATCAAGGGTTTCCATCTATTATGTTAAATTGTGAAGAAATGAAGGCACACTTGTAAAAATCAGATTTAAGTTCGGTTCCTTTTGAATGTTTTTATACAGATCAGGTTCATTTTGCGCTTCGTGAGGTATTTATACTCCAGTCCTTTTATTTTCTCAATTTCAATGTCAGATATTAAGAAATACATTTTAGATAAAAATTTAAGTTGAAGTCCGCACTCTGGCCACGTCTGGCTGCAGTGGGAGAATCAGTGCACAAGCAGTTGTTGGAAAACAGTCGCCATGCTGCTGATTGGAAATCTGATGGCAATACAATAAGGCTGGATAATGAGATTCCGCAGGCTTCCTTTTGATTCCTTAGAAAGGGTCATCATCACCTTGAAAAGATGTAAAAAAATTTCAGATGCACCACCAACATATCTGGCTGTCGATCTCAAATTATTTGGGAAAATTAAAAGGTATTTCCCCCGGATGAATCAGTATTTCCTCCGAGGGTCGGCTATTGAAACGAGACATAAGCAGTGATTTGAATAGATGCTGAATTGATGAAGTTTAACAGCACTTCACCTGCCCTGGAAGTATTTTGTACTGCTGAAATGACCAATCATATGTGACCATATAAGCATCCATTGGATTGCCGATTTGAACAAGCAATGCACTAACAAATGACATTGCCTGTTCCGTGAACTGAACAATATGCGTCATGACAAGCGTTCAGGTTGCATGTTGGCATCACACTGACCTTCAAACTACTGTTGACTGTCACACCATCTGTTGCAAACTGCCTATCCTTCATTCCCATTTTATTAGAAAACCCGGCAGCCGAGAGAATTGTGAGCCGGTAATAGACTGGCAGGCATATAAAGCAAGTCATTCAAACAGTCAGAGTGATGGCTGTCGAGAGGCTGCAAGAAAAGATCATCTTTACAGTCTTTACAGAGAGCGCAGTATGTTGGGGTTTTGAATTTGCATAAAGTATTAAGTTTGGGTGCCTGAGCTCAGTTTACTTTAACTGATTGAACTTAAAAAGATACCACCATTTAGATGCAACAGAATTATGATTTCTGAGCATAGTTTAATATAGGCTGTCCTCCACCAGATGGCTCTCTTAAGTAAAAAATCATCAAGGATTGGAATTTTGCTGCAAGAGACTTCCAATGAAACTTACAGAACTCACTTATGGAGATGTTTCTTTATTGTCAATATAGCAATTATAAACTATTTTATAAGTTTGTTTTGTACAGCCATAATACACAGAGAGTATTATGGCTCTGCCCTTTTTTCACCCCCCACCCCAATTACAAGCCTGAATGTTAATCAAAACTTAAGTCTTTCACGCAAAATAACAATTAAGAAAGAATCCACCAGCGAACTACTGAATGGGCAATTTTAGTGACGTAAAGCTTCATTAAACTCATCTTTCTTAGTTTCCTCACAGGCTAATCTTGGAAGAAAATTGCTTCCATATTTAGCCTTTAATTCTCTCCCTTGTGAGTGACCAGCTGGGCCCGCAAACTATTCAGCCTCGGAAGCCACCGACACAGTCCCTATTTAGTACTCTCAATGGAGAAAAACAGTCAACTAATGAAATTCACCAGGAGGAAGATTGTGTGTGTGTGTGTGTGTGTGTGTGTGTGTGTGTGTGTGTGTGTGTGTGTGTGTGTGTGTGTGTGTGTGTGTGTGTGTGTGTGTGTGTGTGTGTGTGTGTGTGTGTGTGTGTGTGTGTGTGTGTGTGTGTGTGTGTGTGTGTGTGTGTGTGTGTGTGTGTTTTATTTATTTATTTTATTTCATTGACAGTATCACTGATAATCTTTTTAAAACACATTGCAGCAACCAGTAATGTAATGATGGCCAATAAGTTCTGACAGTCCCAAAATGGTGCATCGCGATCAAACGGGTTTGGGGGAAATCAATTTATATCCAAGCCCCTGCTTGTTCTGTGGCTCAGGGCTCAAAGCATAGTGTTTGAGGAAGAGTACCATTCTTAGTGCATGTACTATCAGCTATCATTATTCCTGTATTTTATTGCAGTTGTCCTTTCAGTTGAGGTATTGCTGTAAAATGCTGTATACCACTGAGGCACTACATTGGTCTTCTACTTTATCTCATTTAAACTTCACTCTGTGTCAGACGAAATGATGGGTAATTTCACTTTACAAGGCTTTTCTGTCAGCTTGAGGTACTTAAACTTATAGGACTTGAGAACATGTAATGTAAGATGCTTTATGTGCATTTGCAGTTTTCTGTGCTTATAGTTAAATAGAGCTGGACACAGTTATCTTTGTCTCAAGAAATTGCTTCCACTATTTTCCCCCCTCACAAGTGACTCAGTGCGAGTGCCAGAGAGAGAAAGAGATGGCATGAGTCAGCACATTATGCACTATACTGTAGAAGCACTTTCTGCAGTTTCCCATGGCTCACTAGTTTGTATTACGCTTGCAGTAACATCCTGCGTTTGCCTGGTCTCTCAACAGATGTTTAGTAGGCAGGTGCAGTCCAAACTGCTTTCTGTTCCAGTTCTAAATGAATAGGGGTTAAACAAGGCTCACCTTTTTATCTAGACACTCAAGCGCTACTCTCAGAATGACTCCAGTTTGACAAACAAATGTATTCAATTTGCAGAGGGTTAAATTTCATAGTATGGCTCAATGGCAAACAATGTTTAGCAAGATATTCGGATTAAAACGATTGTCCATTGTTGCTTTTAAAGTGTTGGCTGGGTTTGTGTTCCTGTTGGTTGAGGTTTTGGGTTTTGTACTTACACCCGTCTATCTCCTCCACCACTTTACAGAATTTAGGGTCACAGGGTGTTGGAGCTGTTCCCAGCTGACTATGGACAAAGGCAGGATAATTCCTAGAAAGGCTGCCAATTCATCAGAGAGAGAGAGTGAGAGAGAGAGAGAGAGAGTAGAGAGAGAGAGAGGAGAGGAGAGAGAGAGAGAGTGAGGAAGAGGGAGAGAGAGGAGAGAGAGAGAGAGAGAGAGAGAGAGAGAGAGAGAGATAGAGAGAGAGAGAGAGAGAGAGAGAGAGAGAGAGAGAGAGAGAGAGAGAGAGCGAGAGAGAGAGGAGAGAGGAGAGAGAGAGAGAGAGAGAGAGAGAGAGAGAGAGAGAGAGAGAGAGAGAGACAGAGACAGAGACAGAGAGAGAGAGAGAGACAGAGATCAGAGACAGAGACAGAGACAGACATCGACCAGTGCTTGGGTTTTATTCTGACCAGTTATAATTCCCAACAAGAACATGCAAAAATGCAGAAAAAGGCCACCCAGGCCAACCTAGACTTGAACCACAAACCCTTTCATTCGGTGTCAACAGTGCCCAAAAAGCTGAAAGCTCCACTATCTTACATGAAGGGCTGCATGGAGCGGAGGCTCATCTGCATTCAAAGCTATACCAACATTATCAGGTGCTTGGAAAAGGACTGAAACCAATACAAACAGAGGAAGCAATGCGGATATACTGAGGTGCATACAGAGCTGTAATGCAAATCCAAGTTCCAGTTTCCAAGGGGAAAAAAAACTAATAAAAACTTGTTTTGGGAGAACAATTATCAACTATGGAAATGTGGAGTTTACGTTTGACTTCATCAAGCTTAGAGAGCAGGATCAAGAAACAAGGTGCACAGTGGACCGGTCATCATTCTATCACAGGGCAAAACACGCATCGATTTATCATCAGACTTACTTTCAACCCATGTGGAGTCACTACTTCACATAAGGAGCATCTTTTTAGATTGTAGAAGGGTGAAAGCTTATCCAGAGAAAACCTCCACAGGGAGAAAGTGCAAAGTCAACACGGAAATCCTGGATTCAAACCAGGCATTTCTCCCGTGAGGTGAGAGGGCGAACCACTAACCATCATGCAGCCTCCCAAAACAAGAAAAAAATAACGCATCAGGCATTTTTCAGAGTCTAACTATATTGATCTACCTACAAACTAAGACACTGTTATTGTGGATATCGCTTATTCGAGGCATGATGCTGACATTAAGCAAAATAAACATGTTTTCTTTTGGGCCTGAAGCAAATGTTAAATGTAGCACATTTTGAGGATGGCGAGAGAGAAAAAAAGCGGACAGATTTCACAGAAAATGGTCTGAGCTGTGCTGCATCTGAGTTCCTGGAACAATTGGCTTCAGTGCAAAGGTCTGTGCCTTAGGCATACTCTATTGATCTGAACCACTATTAAGAGGGAAAGCAAGAGAGGGAGAGGGAGACAAAAACACAGCGAGGCAGAATTTTGAGACACACAGAGAAAGGCTCCTTTATTATGTGTGAACTGGGGGAACAGATGTTTTCTTGCTGGAATTCAGGGACACAAACACTGAACATCTAGTGCCGTGCCACAGAATGGGTTGTACAGCATGTGTCTTAACTGTCAGTGGTATATTTTTCTCAATTACACCCACCCTTGCCCTGCTTATTTCCTCAGTAAACTCCTTCTACAAGGCAATGAATTATTGAACACCCAGCGGGGAGTTGCATCTGTGTCATAGTAGCATGTTGTTTAGGCTTTTGACACTGGAGGATACCCACGGGACCTCTACTCATTGCTAGTGTCTGACTTGTTACCGTGAAGTGCCACGCTGAGATCTTCATTGCTTGCTTACAGCTCGGCCTGAAATGAAAAATTAAACAGAGGGGGCTTCGGGTTGTGGGGGGGGGGGGTCACTGCTGCTCGCTTCGAAATCCAGTCGGCGAATGTAGAAATGCTACAACAGGCACTTAACTGAGTGAGATATCACAAACAGAACCAACTGTGAACTTTCCATAAGTCGTCTACTAGTAATCTGACAGTTGTGACACTGCACTGTGTTTAGAGCAAAACATTATGAAGTGACATGTTGTTGATGTTATTGTAACATAGTAAAGCGATAATGACATTGCTGTTAGCTTTAGGGTTAGCCACAGCTCTTGTTAACAACGGTCCCGACAGCATCACAATCAGTCAGGAACACCAACATCCACAACAGCTTTGTTGTATTTGTAGCGCTAAATAAACTTTAGCTCACCTTTCTAAGTGCTGCCTGCTGATGCGTGCATGTTGGAAGTTCATCTCAGCTGTTTGTTGCTGCTTCTTCTTCTTGTCCTTAGTTTATTAACACAATTCTTTCGGCAAGAGGTGTTATGCATGGGTACAAAAAACGCATCCCCTCGTGGGGAACTCTATCCATCTATTCATCTTCTATACTGCTGGTGATGACATGGCAGACTCTACACAAGGCACTGGGCAAACTCATGAATAACCACACACACTCACATTCAGAACTAAGTGTACTTTAGTGTCACCAATTAACTGCAAAAGCCTGTTTTTGGACTGTGTTAGGAAACCAGAATACCTGGAGCAAACCAACACACCCACAGGGACAACATGCAAGCTCCACACAGAAACTGTAATCAGTTGCAAGTACTTGCATAACACTGCATGTGACATCCATATAGTACATTCCGCTCTCCCCACAGGAACAGTGCAGTTGTACTTTTTTCTATTACGCACAATGAAGTAAGCCGGCGTGATTACCTTTTAATTACATCTCTGCTGTGGGGCCGCCTACCTGTGACACCCATTAAAAGATGACAGCAGGCAAGTGTGGCTGGAATTACATTTCCTCGTACTTGCAGCTGTCACAAAAAGCAAATGAAGACAGATATGTCGGGCAGTCTGCCACACTGATACCTGGGCTTTTCCAAGGAAGCCTGCCAGATCATCCAAATGTCGCTGAGTCATAAGATTTGATTCAACTGCACCACACAGGCTCCGAGCCTTCATCCCCATGGTGCATGTGCAGTATGGCATTTCCAATACATCAAATAGCACTATAAACCGGGAGTCTTTTCTACTGGGCTTTTTGTGTTCACTCATCATTTTATGTGGCTGCCAGAGTCAAGTTTTACAGAGCATATTAAAGTGATGAGGTTTTGGTACTATGAAAATTACCCTTTACTTAGTTTGTCTGACTTTACTTCACTATTGGCAGTTTCATAGGAATACCGGCCATCTAATGGGCAGATATAACACATCTGCTACTTAAAATGCAAAAAAGAATAGAAAAATAAAGACATGTCGAATTACTTTTTGACAAGGCGACCATTTCTAATCTGACTAAAGTAATTAGATTAGAAAAGTGACTAAACACTTGTCAGGGCAATATTGGATTTTCACGAGACACATCCACTGATTTCTTCCACCACAATGAGGATATTTGTGTCTTACCCAAAGGCATCATGCTGTCCATCTGCTCATCACGCTCATTTATATAATTTCTTTGAACCAGCTTTATTTGACACCCACAATCATTTAATCACAGTCTGTCCCAATTAATCAACGAATAGTCCACGAAAGCCTTCGAAAGATTTCCTTTGATGTACCCAAGGTGACCTTATTATGGCAACGACTTGTTTCATTCAGAAGACATTTTTACAACACAAAGTTTATCTGAGAACAAACGCAAAACCAATTTACTTGCCTTCATATAAACAAATAAAGAAATCATAACCATAATGGGATTAAAAACCACAGCCTGACATTTGTACCTTACTCGTCAATGCAGTGTTCCAGGAGGAAAAAAAGTGGAAAAGTCGCCACAAATATCCAGATTTACTCAACAATAATGATAGAATAATAGCGGCTGAGCTCAACATTTGATCACGTGATCAGAAATTTAGAATTCACTTTCTATACATGGTGAGACATAACACAATGGATGACAAATTGGTTTTGTTCTTTGTCGAGAGACTTCTCAACTTCCCCTGAAAATTGTTTCTGAGAAGTGGTTTCATTGGAAATTATTCACCGAGCACAATGTGACCCGATGTTTTTTTCTACTGAAACCAACTTAATATCTTTTTTTTTTTTTTTAATCTTCCTAAGTGTATCCAGTTGGGGGTAGGGGAGCGCCGGAGATTACAAGGGATTGGGTGGGGTGTGGGTTGGAGACACTTGAGGCTTTGTTCAAAATATAAATGTAAGCTTATGTTAAGAGTGGTTGTACCTGTCAAGCAATCTAGAGGGAATCCAGAGATTAAAAATAAAAAAAAATTAAAAGTGGAATCATTGGAATAAATCACCATGTAATATGTTGACTTTATTATTTATAATATTATAATAATAGTCACTATCGTATTATATAAAAGACGGGCTGTAGTGTTACATATGAGGTAACAAAGCCTCTTGTAGTGCAGTGCGCAGTTAGCTGCACAGCTCCCTGATTCATTCCGCCAAAGTGGAGTGAACGTGAAAGGTCGAGTATGGTGCTCCTCACTTCATTATGCTGTCTTCCTAATCAAATGGGTTTCTTTTAGTCCCTCGCTCTGTGATTGAATGTGTCACATCTGCATAGGATTGATGAATGTTATTCCTCCCATAGCAACAATCCCACAGGCTCCATGCTAAATAATGACCAACACACCTGACTAATGAGTGCAGTTAGTAGCGGCTGAGGAGAGAGCTTCCGCCTGTCTCTCCTACCGCCCAGTGTTGTGTGATGAGAGATCTTCATCAGCAGGCATGATGATGATTGATACTATTAAGTCCCAACTTCTTCATCGGAGTCTCCACACCTCGTGATCACTCACCTCTGGTATTAGTAAGATGAATGGTCTTTACTTGCCTAGAAACCGAGGGGAGTAATTTACTTTTACTCTCACGTGCAAGCGTTTGTCGGAAATGAAACAGGTGGGTGGGGGGGGAAGGGTCACTATCGCGTGGAAGAAACATATTTTAATAGTGATTACTAAAAGTGGAGGGGGATCATTTTTCATGTTTGCATAACCTGTCATGCTGTAAACATCCTCTATGGCTCTGAAAGCCGTATGGAGACGTTGCATTGAGATAAGAGGCTTTATCTTTAATCACAGAGTAAATCATGAGCTATACAAAAAAAAAAAAAACTGGATTTTCTAGTTGGCCTGAAATAACCTCTGATAGTATGTAACCTAGTATTTCTAAAGGGGTTTATTTTGTGATATTTTGTGACTTCTGCCAGGCCCTGCTCTGGCAAGCAGGGACGATTTATGAAGTGGCCACAAGAAGGCACTGAAGCGCCTTGTGAATCTTTTTGCTATACATAAAACAGACTTTCTTGGTTTCTAGAGATTCTCCAATTACATAGGCTTACCTCTTGTGCTTTTTATTGTTGTGATATTGTGCATCGTCGCACAAATTGTGCAAAACTACACAATAGGAAATCCTTTGACATTTTATGGAACAATTGCTTTTAAAGTAATTTCTTAATATTTCATAAGTCTTAATTTAAACACTTTGGCAAACATTAAAAAAATAAATATATATATATATATATATATATATATATATTTATATATACTATGTGTGTGTGTTTTAAAGCTAGTGTAAGAATTGGCTTTACTGTTTTCCCTCAAAACCTATTGTGAACGATTTGCTTGTCACACTCAATACACTCAGCCTGATATTGACCCCAAAGCTTGAGGGAACGGTGTAGCTCCTGTTTTTAAGAAAATTGCTTTGCTTGCCAGACAACAGGAGGCCCAAGCAAGGCGATAAAGATTCACCATGCATCTACTTCAATTTTTGGTTATTTTCTCTCCCCCCCCCCCCCCCCCCCCCCCAAAAAAAAAAAAAAAAAGCCTGATGTAATCTGATACTGTTTTAGCCTCTGCCTAACGTTGGTTTTTATTTCATGCTGCAGATATCAGGGGAGATTGAAGCCTTGAATGAGCTTTCCCAAATGCAAATTCATGATTCACAGTCTTTTTCATTCAGTGCATCACACTTAACAGATTTGATTCTTCTTTTTTCTTTTTTGACTGCACAAACTCAGAAATTTCTGAATAAAAATTGGGTGGAGACAGAGAAATGATAAGACATTATAGCATGACACTGCAGCATGTAAGGAACCTATCATTTGTAGTCAGACTGGATCATTATCTGTGTTTATATTATTTTTGTCTATTTGATTGAACTCTTTCATATTGAAAGATCTGACTGTCCGTCTTACTTGGAAACAAAATAAAGTGAAGGGATTGACGAGTGAGTTTATAGGCACCAAGAATATCATCTGATTCAATCAGTGAATCAATCCCATGATTCACTGCACCGTGTACACTACCCTTTGTTACATGTTCCCACATCACGTTTTACCAGGAAACTCCCCGACTATTGAAGGTAGATTTGTCAGTTTGACGTTGTTGTCTTCCTTCTCGCGTTTCGTATAAAAATAACAACTCCAAAGAAGCATTCTCCTTGTTCAGAATTTGATCTGAACTTAACAGTGACATGTTTAAGAGAATCATTGTCTCCTCATTCAACCAGTTACGCTTTGCCACCTATGCTATTCTGTGAATCTTCGCGTGGTGATGTTAAGTTACTTCGAAGTGCAATAAAGCTTTGATGGTGGGAAGAAATTCAATATTCTATTTACATGAACCCTGAATGGATTCCAGACTCTCCGACGATCATATTTTTAATTAAAGAAGGACTATCTGATTAAAAAGAAGGATCTACATGGAATATTCCAATATTTGTATTCCTTTTTATTCTTTCTTTTGTATGCCTATGTGCGCTGCTGGTCCTGCGAAGCTAATTTTGTTTACATGTGGAAGCATGAAAATGACAATAAAGACCTTGAACCCCTTCAACAATTTTAATCGGTTTGGTGTTTCATTGGATTACTCACGGTTCATGTAACCGCAGCTAGTGTTGTGAAATGTCCTTCCATTAAAATGTATTTGTGTGCAGGTCAAGTTTGTTTATTCATCCAACAACATATCAAAAGCACTGAGTTAACCCAAAAATGAACCCTCCCAGAAAAAAAAAATATACATTTTGATGTCTTCCTCCAGGCCTATTGTCCAGGTGTGATGGGATAATTTGTTCTTATCACTAGTCTCTTTACTCCTCCTTCTGTGGCCTTGCTTTACTGGCTCTACACACCCTCTCGTCATCACTTTTTTTTTTTTTTTTTTTCTTTGCTGTACTCCCAACCTTGTGGGCTGGAGCACACGCTGCATCTCATCAGAGAATATTACCTAACACTCAGAGGACAACATTCATCAACGTCACTGTGATTCTGCCAGCGGTGCGTTTCTTTCTGTAGATGCCCCGAGTCCATTTCAGTTCATCCGTTCATTTCCAGCTCTGCAGGTTAGCTTCCCTGACCTGTGATACTTCAGCCGCACATGCACTGCATGTTTTTCAAGGTTCTTCAGTCTTTAGTTTCTGCTGATAGCAACAAAATGTATAGAAAATTTCTTTGTGTCCTCGTATAGCTTTAAAGTCTCTTATCTGACTTCATTGAAGTTATATGTACTGATCCATGAGGTGTGTGTTTCTTTGGGTTTTGCTGCTGGAAAGAAGTCAAACACGTCTTAAGGAAGTAATATCTCATATATGGAAAAGAAATGTTGTAGACTATTTGATGAGTTTATAGTATCTCAGTATCTTCTCTCCATATCAACACAATTTGTTTTGTTGTCTAATACACTCAACAAACCAGGAATTTGATCAAGTACAGTCAAAGTTATGCCCATCTACTGTGTTTGATGAACACCATGCATTTGGAGCATGGATACTAGATAGTGTAATGATGAAGATAAAGGTAAACATTTGGAAAGCTATTATCCAGATAAAGATTATGAACTGGCTTATATAATGAGGTCAGCAGCACAAATGTGACGTCTCCACATTTGTAACCAATGCATCTACAGTCTTTAAACTACGTAACTAATTAGATCCCACGATTCATCCTTTCAAAATGAGCCAATGTTTTTCTCATCCCACTGTATTTTTCATCACCATGTGTGCTGTAGTGCTAACTTTGGCCTCTTCTGTTGATGTTTGAAGAAATGAATCCCACACACATGATCACAGTCTGAATAAGTAAAGTACAAATCAATTTTTTGATGTTTTCATAAGCTTCACATTATTCATTTTGAATTATCACAGAATATGAATTGACTTCACTTGAGCATTTTTATAATTTCAGCAGTCTCAAAGTGCTTCATACTGCCATACACATTCACCCATTTACACAACAATTGCGATGGCTGCCACGCAAGGTGTTCGACCTCTGTTGGAAGCAATTGAGGCTTCAGCGTCTTGTCCAGGAATATGTTGACATGAAATATTGAGAGCCATTGGGAGCTTGAATTGTTAACCTTGGGATTGAAAGATGGCTCAGCCCAGCAGCTGTGCTACTTCCCATGTGCTAATGTGAACTACCTTCACCGAATCCTCATCAAGGACATGTCACAGCAATGTCCCTTTACTCACTGTATGGAAAGGTGAGGCCTGATCTTCGTCTTTTCTTCCTGTTCATCTGGATGAAATAAAAACACTATCCCCACATTCACAAGGTTTATCAAAGCTGCAGCTTCACCAGTTGTTACTTCACAGCTTAATTCCTCTCATATACTGACTGAATGCATCAAGAATGTCTGGCATCTACAGACCCCACTCTGTGCAGATCATTAAGTGTAAAGGCCACCTGCTTGCAGATGTATGCAGTATTTTTGATGAGTTGAATTGTCTTTTCGCCTCTTCGATGTGGTCAAGGTGCTTTTATGTGTCAGGTCTCCGTTAGTGTCTCCTTCTGTGTCGTCCGATCCCCCGTGAATTGCGTGTGGTGTGCGTTTAATGATCTCCCCTGTCCTGCTGTGTTTGTGTGCTTGTGTGTTTTTCACATTTACGTCCTCCTTACCTCTTTGGAAATCCCATCTGTGTGTGTGTGTGATTGCTCGTGTGTGTCTGTCAATTGTCCAATTGTCTTTTCCCCCCTTGTATCCATTACCCTCATGTGCATCACCTGTGTTTCCCCCTACGTAAAGCCCTCTCTCCTCCTGTCTCACTGCCAGATCGTCTTGGTTGCTCAGTCTCCAGTCATCCAGCAATTTATTGTGTCAGTTCCCAGTGGTCCTTGTGCTAGAGCAATCGCTTTTCAGTAGTGTTAGACTGTCCAGTCAACATGTACTTAAACCACATAACTATATGTGATCCACAAAAACAACAAATAAATATCCTGAAAAGGTTTTAACGCCTTATGTTTCTAAACCTTCTCAGTGTTGCCTGAATCACACTGCTTATAAGTTATCTTTCAAATAGAAGGTGATGCACACGTTTTAGGTCAAAGAACACAAAGTTCACACTGTAGACTTGCATAACAACAAAAGTAACTCAACCCCGGATACACCCTAATTTCCATGGGCTCATTTAATATGAACACTTCATAATGTTGACTGACAGGCCCACTTAGTTTAAGGTCCACTTAGTTTGCAGGCATTGCATCACATATATCAGTACATAGGCAGTCTTGGCATAAATAAAGTGCTGGGGGATGTATGTTATTTAGAGCCTCTTAGGAACAACAGTCATGCAAAAACACCCTCGGGAATTTACAGTGATCCCACTATCTGAAGGAGTCGCGTAAGAGCTACAGCCAATGCACAAATGCAGAGAAAATCGCATTAGCCACTAGAAAGCCTTTTGATTTAAGAAGCCCAAGCATGTACGGCCTGCCGAAGAGGGTGGCTTGCGTGCACAAATCAAGGTATCTGATTTATTGTTTGAAGTTTAACGAGTGAGCTTCGCCTTTGGCATTTTAAACACTATAGGTGTAAATGTTTTTTTTGTTGTTGTTTTTGACAAAAAGGAAGGACAGTGTGTGAACCATGATAATCAGAAGAAGCTTAAGTATGACTGAAATAATCAGGAGAGCCATGCAGCTAATGCAAATCAGTCACACTGGGTTTCTTTTGAAAGCACACGAGCGATAAGAGCGAGAGTTTATAGAAAACTATATAAAACCAGTATGGTAATTTTCATTTCGGGACACAAACATGCTGCATATGGATTTATAAACATTTGATCATTAACATAAGCCTTAAAGTCAGCAGTGGCTTGTCAGAGCGGGTATGAACATTTTTCTTTGAATTTTTAGGAGACAAACGAGAAAATGTTTTAAATTACAATCATAAAAACACAGATTACTCAATTTTGTATTTTTATTTACAGAATATGTAACTTTTTTGTGTTTTGGCTTATTAAGGTATTCACATGTGGATGAACTGTTCGCTTGAAAACTAACATTCTTTAAAAAGGCAAATATGTGCTTCCTCGAGAGTAAAATGACAATGAAGCTCATTTGAAGGAAAGGAGTAGTTTGAAATGTTCTTACAGCAGTATTGTGAACAGAAACTCAACATAAGGTAACCATGTTATTCCCTGCCCAATTACAACGCGGCTTTTTCGACTTTAGTCGTAGTGTTTTCAATCTTTGGGCCTGGTTCAAGACAACACAACTTTAAACACCAAGTCCATCGTTGTATATAACTCAGAAGACGTCACATGCAGGATCAGTTGCTATACATACCTGTGAATGGTATTTCTAGCTTGTCTGGAATTTCTAAAAGTTACCATTTGAGTCAGTATTTTTTCCCTCTATCCTTTCTAACAGCTTGATGCAGTACTTTTCTACCTGAATTATGTCCCGATTGTAATGCTCTTATGATGAATGGTGCTTTCGTTATGACGAGCAGTTCATTGTTATGCTTTTTCTTTTCTTTTTTTTTCTTTTTTTTTTGCCGGGCCGTTATTTTTGGAAGGGTGATTGTGTGCTGTTGCAGCCACAAAAGCCAGACATTTGCGTTGAGTGTCGTTCTGTGATAGGTCTCTCTGAGTGCTTTGAACAAGCTGGCCATTTTCTTCACTAAGCCTTCGCTCATTTTCAGCCTGGAGTGGGATGCACTTACAAGAAAGTGAGAAAGAGACAGAAAAAAAAAAATAGAGCCAGTAAAGAAGTGTGAGTGAACATGTGTGTTGCACGTGTCAATGTTTCCCGCCACCTGAGTAAATGTAACCAACACATGGTTGCACATGATTACCATGACGCGATTAAGACATATTTGTTGTGCTTCTCTGTGACACAATATGGTGTTTTATGCTACGACTCATCTCCTTTTGCGCCTTTACTACCTTGCCCTTTCTTCTCGCTGATGAGGCAGCTAAAGGTCGACCTAGATCCCCATGTACACACACACAGGTAGACCAAAGCCAATTTCAGATGTGTCAGTGGAACTGATGCTGCCAGTTTCCTGTGACAGCCTGAGTGGAACAGCCTCAGTCTTCATCTCAGAATCACCTCTGCTTACTGAGCGGAAACCGTTTGTCACATACGCCTGAAGTGCGCTGTCAAACCCTCTCAGACTGCAGTCATTGTAGTTAAAACATTGTGATTATTATTAGCAAGATTACTGTTATTTTACAAAAATATGCACATGCTCTTATGGGATTGCCAGGGCTTCACTCAGCTCTGCCCACCTGTATTTGCTGGCATAGATTGCATTAACCACTATTTTTCATTTCGTTGCTGGGCTTCTACACAGCCCATCCCCAAAGAAAAAAAAAAAAAGAAACAACCAAGGTGAAATGTAAAAGCTAGAAAGCAAACTGGTAACATATCTTACACTCTTAAGTGCCTGTCATAGTTTTAATAGACTAAATAAAGATTGGAATGTCAACAAGTAATCAAGATTTAAAAAAATAAATAAATAAAAATGTGTGCATTTGCAAGTCAGAGGAATCAAGCTTGACAAACCCAAAAATAGATGAGTCACGGACTACTTGGAGATAACAATCAGCATTCAAATGAGTTATTCTATGATATGTGAAATGTTTTTTTTTTCTTCTATATTTGAATTATTTAACAAACAGATAGCAAACACATTTTTACAGCCACAGTTGCGAGGAAGCTAGCAGCAGCTAGAGAAAGCAGGGGAGGGTAAGGAGACCGACTGAGTTGTAAACTCAGACCTCACTGCAAGAGGCCACGGAATCTCATACACTACACCAAGGGGGATAGATCAGCGGTCGGCAACCTGTACAATCACAAGAGCCGTTTTTCCCTCCTCACAACACACAAGTGTATTTGGAGCCTTAAAGCTTTAAAGTGCATCCATCTATCTATCATCTCAACAGTTTTATCCAACTCAGGGTCGAGCAGGGCTGAAGCCAATCCCAGCTGACTATGGGCAAATGCTGGGTACGCCCTGGACAAGTCAACAGTCCAACGACGTGCTACCAAAGATAGACAGACAACCACTTAAACTCACTTTTACACCTACAGGCAATTTAGAGGCACCAATTAACCTCAAGCGCATGTGGGAGGAAACCGGGCTGCCAATTGAAAACCCACATGTGTGCAGAAGGCCAGAAAGGCCCACAAACAGACTTGGGAGCGAGAACGATATCTCATCCAGCCTCAAAATATATGAAACTTTCAAACTCAGGATAACAATGCAACTTCACCTGTCCACATTACATGTTTTTCCTTTGTGATTGATGTCTACAGAGTTTCTCAGCCCAGACATTGGCGCACTTGAATACAATAAAAAAAGGAAATGTCTCAAACGTCTGCAAAACATTTATCGCCTACAGATGAAAGGAGCTGGGAAGGTGATATAGTTTGATGCTTCTATCTTCTGTAGTGTTTTGTGTTGGGGTACTGGAAGTCAACCCAGCTGACAAAGAGGGAAGGAAGGTGTCAGGTCTCTGTGTCTGCCCCTGTGTGTCTCACCTCGCATTTCCAATCAACCAATGATCTTCTCCCTCTTTGTGCACCCATCGTTGTGTTCCACCTGTCTCCACCCTTTCCCTGTGTATTTACACCCTCTCCCTCTGTTGTCCTTGTCAGATCGTCTGGTCAACATGTATCGCCTCTTGTCATCGTGTCGCTCCTGTGTCCATGCTTTTTCCTCGTGTTCCCTGGACTTTGTGTCAATAAACCTGGTTTTTACGGCACTTCCTGAGTCTGCGTTTGGGTCCGCCCTGCATAACCCTGACAGAAGGTTACGCCCTGGAAAGATTCCCAGGCCAATGCACACTCATAATTATAGACAAATGAGAGTCACTAACTGACCTAAAAGACTTGTTTTTGGATTGTAGGAGGAAACTGGTAAAAATCAACGACCACAAAAGCAGAATATGGAAACTACAGCACCCTTCGGCCCCAATGTGTGATACATTATTTAAGTCAACAAAACATAGAAATATGTTAAAAGTAAGTTTTGTTGAGGATAAGACAAAGATAAGACTTTAGGGATGAGCTCTTGCTCGCTATACCCCTAAATTGGATTACTGGATATAGAAGATGGTTTAATCTACCCAAATGTGGTGGAATCTGTAAAGAGTCACTGTGTAGATGTTGTAGAGCTGCAGGGTGCAGACCCTTGGAATAGATACATTCTATTTAAAGTTAGAGCAGATACATAGTTTAAAAAACACTCCATCTCAGTGTCTGGAGAAATCCAAACACTGACAGGCCTGCTTGTCCCTTAAGGTTTGTGAGTGACGTCTGGACAATTCAATTTAACTGTTTGGGGAATAAAAACGAATGTATTTGCTTGTTGCATTTTTGTTTCTTACTTTCCATTTCCTAGATCGATTCAAACTGTTTTTATTAGTTTCACCTCCTCCACAGTTGCTTAACCACATTTTACATGCTGCTTTCCTGCCTTATTCCAATTTCTGACATTGCCATAAAACCTATCAATTTAATTGGAGAGTCTGAGCCCTCTTCCAAACCTCAGGCTGAGTGTACACTAACAGCACTGAAGTCGTTCTCCCGACTTAAAAAGAAGAGAGTTTGCAAGAAAAGCACAAAGTACATTTAAAAGATTGCAGTAATGTATACAAGTTCCTCTCTACTTGATGCTGCTCTATTGCATTAACATCCATCCCTCAATGCACATAGTTAATGTGTCGAGTTGGAGCCTTTCTGTGGCAAGAGGCTGCTGCAGAGCATGGCAAGTGTCACTGGGGAGCTGTGATCACACAGTCGCACTACGCAAAGTGTTCTGTGTTGTCCCTCGAGGACCCCGTTCAGCATATTCCTGTATAATTACCTCAAAGTGATTACAGAAATCAATGAAGCACCGTCGGTGCTGAAGGCCTGAGCTCACATCCTTGGATAATCACAGGACACTTACCTGTCCTGCGTGCTTGGTGTAAAATTTTGTGAAAACTCAACAACATATTCGACACACTACAAATCCCACACGTTTGTGCTCTCGTTGCAACCTGTTGCCCTGAGCACGCTTTTTTTCCTCGTATGGTTTTTGTAAGACTGGGAGCGCTTACAGCTTTTTGTGAAGCCCTAGAGACGGTTGTCAGGCTAGATCCCTCCATGAAACCAATAGCATTTTTTATTAGTTTTGGTATCGAAGATAATGACTGAGAGCAAATTGTCTACAAATATGTCCACCCTTGAGCCAAGTTGGCAAAAAACTTTCATGTTGCTTCCTGGTGATTTCTCAAGCACACAAATACCACAGAGGCCACCCAAACATACCTGATGGCTGTTTAAATTTCATGGCTGCTGTGTTGACTGTGAATGAAGCAAACTCAGGAGCTAAGTGTGACCCAGTGCTCACTGTTGTGAGAACACACAATTCGTCCTGTGCTTACAAATCATCATGTCTAATGAGTGTGGAAACACTGCTTTCCTGATTCAAAATAACTTGGTTTGACCCTGGTAAAACCAATGCAATTTACTAAATACTGACATTGTAAAGGCTGAAATGTGAAAGGGAAGGTGATAATTTGATATTTGTGTATGTGCTATTGCATTGCATACAGTTTAGGGGGGAAGTTGCATAAGAGAATAGTTTTGTTGGATCTATTACCAAAGTAGATTCATTTTAGTGAGATACATAAGACATCACATCACTGTTTCTTTATTAAAAATGTATACTGTGTTAAGCCCATACAGCCCAATTCACAACCTACAGTGTCCTTGAATCGTAAAACCCAATTAAGATGACAAAAAATAGCTTGAATAGGAAATTCTATAAGCAGTTGTCCACACAAGAAGTCATATGCAAATAAAATCCTAGCCAATGCATATAAAATGATCCCATAGGCGAGTATAATATTTCACCTAGTGGGATAGGTGATAAAAGTGTAGTTTTATCTTATTATACAAGTGAAAGGATGAAAAAAAATATTCCACCACAGTAATTTCATGGTCTGATAGCTTGTGGTTACGCAACTAAAAAAGCTTGCAGATACATGTGTGATGATAGTATTTTGCACAATTTTCTCCTGACTCATTCACAAAAATGGAACATGAGTCACATCGACTAAACCAGATTGGGAAAAGGGTGGCACATTTTCTGCTTTTCACTGTTGCGGCTGTTCAAGCTCTGTAAGTCATGGCCATTCAAAGTGGGCAACTGAAATTGCTGGTTGCCAAGGCGAACAAATCAAAAGAGGATAACATTGTTATTTACTGCAATTACTGAGACAACATGAAGCTCACAACATGCTCTGCTTTAAAATGAATGGAATGAACCCAAGAAAGAAAAGTGGGAAATATATAAATCAGCAAACATGAAAATTGTATTTCAAAGAGCTGCCAGACCATTTGCTTAGCCTCATTGTAAGACCTTTTACAACAGGCTACTGACAGTGACATCTAAAAATGAACATGCTCAGTGATAGCTAAAGGCGTGCATTGCTGTGCTTTTTAGTGAACACATCAGTGTGAAATTGGATCATTCATTTATGCTGTGCGTGTTTGTGTGTGTGTATCCCTTGCACGCAAAATTTAATTTTATGACAACATAACATGGTTATGTCTCCCATACTGCATTCCCATTATTCTATTACAACCCATTTAAAAACACCTTTTCATTTGGTAGATATTACAAACTTTGTATTTCCAATAATATGACACTTGTCAGGGCGGCCATTCATAAAATGAAGGTTTTCGCCTCAAGCGCTGACACTGTCACTAATGCTGCAATGAGTTTGATATACGATAATGACTCTGGGGTTGATTGTGTTGGGCCTGTCAAGGACGCCTCACAACAGGCTTAGAGCAGAGGTTGGCGCCATAATTGGAATTTAGGAAGCTGACAGTCTTGGTGTAATACACTAACTACACTAACCTTGGACGACATACCTGAGACTAGCAGGGAAGGGGGGGCGGGGGTTTCTAAAAACAAGGGGGATGGATGGAGAGGATTTTTTAATACTCAAATGATGTAAAAAGCTTTAGATGAAAACCATATGTTGAACGGCTATGACAGTTGCAGACTAAATATAAAGACTTATCAGATAACAGCCATTAACAATGATAATTCATAATGTGAATTCCTCAGGAATGACTGTTTGTGTCAGACACACCACATGTATTATGAGTGTATTTATTCCATCGTCAACATAATTGTGAAAATATAGCAACACATTGCATATTCTGAGTTTGGAGCTGCGACTTTACATTTTAGTGATGTAGTATTGGAGACACTAGAGTCAGATTCCCTTTGCATATGCTCGGAATTACAAGGAAATCATCTAAGCATGCATTTGGATATATTGTTCTCACAATAGTCGTCAGATCAAATAAGTTTTCGATGGGCACGGGCAAGGACAAGGCTTATTGATGGTACTGTTACATCTGGGCATGGATAAATAAATGCGTCTTAGTTTGACTCATATTTGTACTTCTTTTTTGTTGTTGTACCAATCTATGATGCTTTTTTTGACAGATGCAACTTAGGCCTAATCTTTGTTGAGGAAAAGTTTCCCGTTTACACAGCGACATTTTGAAAACGATGTCCGTTTACCAAAGAAGTTCCAACTTGGGAGCCATTTTGAAATGGTTACATTTTCAGTGGCTCTGAGCACTATTGTTGTATAAACTGACCCCCAATACACACGAAAAGTTTTCTATTTTCACCTGAAAATGTTGTCGTGCAAACAGGACCTTATATACTCATCTGCAACCTGTGGCACAGAAAATATGGAACCTTTTTCACTGGCTTCTACATAAAATACTTTGAATGCTCTGTTGGCACAGGTCAATTTTCTGTTGGCTTAGAATGTGTCAACAGAATACCTGTCAGATATCATTTCTCCAAACATTCACATGCAGCCTTTTAGGAACTCGTTTGAAGCAAGTGGCTTTCAAGAAGAGTATTGATGTGTTTGGTGATTTACAACACATCTCACCCATTACCCATCCAGATAAGTTTCAAGCGAAATCTTCATCTGTAACATTTGCCTGATACTAACCCTAACCCTGGGTATGTGAAGACAAGTGTCTGCTTAGGGGAGAGAAAGCCTGAACTGGTTTTGGTTCAGGCTATGTAGCTTTCCTGTGCAGTTTGTATATTTTTACATGTTTGGGTAAACTATGGGTTTACCTGGATAAATAGGCACCTTGCAAAAAAGTTAATATTTTATCTCCCTGGCTTTGCCAAGAGACAGCTGAGTTCGGCCAAGGAAATTTAGGGAAGTTAATGAGTTATATTATTGTCTTTTGTTACTGCTTATAACTAAAGCATGCTGGGTATTGTTGATACTTCTTAGTGTATCTTAGTGTGACAATGCTGTTTACAGCCTTTTAATTTCTAGAGCTTAAATCACCAAATGGCATCCTACTTCTCTATGTGATGCTTTATCGTTTGTTCTCCGCCTGCAGCTCCTCCGGCTTCAGTTAAAGCACAAAGTAAATGATGACACAGACTTGACAAAGCCCTGATATTGCAAAAATACACTTTGTCAATTTGCACAATACCTCACCAAGAATGTGCTGTCTCCCACGTCTACACAGGTACATTATTTTAACTTGCTTTTAATTGAATTCAGAAAAGTATTTCACTTTGAAATGTAGACCACATTGTGCCTCGGCTTTCCCCTCAGAGCTAAATTATTAACATGATTTAGTGTAAGTCTATTTTTTTCCTGTTTGGGGAGTATTAAGAGTGAGCTGTGCTGAAGGCGATGCCATTACTCTCTCTCCTTCCTGTGAGGACCAGCAGAGGAGGATTAGACAATAAAATTCTTTAACCTTCATCCATGAAACACATCAGTCAAGTGCATTTGTTTGGCCCCTAATGATGAATTAATTTCCGGAAAACTCCAGTTCTGAAAGCTACAAAGAAAAAAATGCACAGACACTCAGGAAAAGAGCTTGATGGCTGGTGAAATACAATTACTTCATATTAACAAGTCGCTTGTGTTTGGTTAAACAGCTGATTTGAATCTGATAAACCTAATCAATTCCCTTGTAACATACTGTGTCTGACACAATGCACCGTAACTTCAGCTTGGCTTTTAATTGATAATAGAACGATACATGTAATGTATTTTATTTCCAGTTTTTATGTCACTTTATTAGATGACTTTTGTATTACCCTGTCAATATCTCATAGTATTTTATATTCAGGTGCAGGCTGGTTAAAATATGCAGTTGGTTGGCTGGTTGGTGCAGGTGGTTGGTTGCACAATGCTTTAGGATAGCTCCAAACAACACAATTTGAACATAATGTAAACGTTAAAGATTTGTTTTCCTTGAATTTGGGTGGTGGGCTCTTTTTGTTGGTGGCCCCAACAAACATTGTGCCATCCTGAACTAGAGCATAATGAGGATATTTTCTGAAAATATGGAAGAATTTTAAAAATTTCTTCCCAGCCTGTAGTGATGTAGCTTTTACAAAACAAGATGTATTACACTGATTATATAAAGACTACCAAGTGTTGGTGGGAAACTATGTAGTGATTAGGTAATCAGAGTGTGTTATTCCATCAAGCAAAACACTTCATCAACTTAAAAAAAAAAAACAACAAAGTGCCTGCCAAATAAGGCACATTCAAGCCTTTTAAAATGGCATTTCAAATTGTATTTAATCATGAGTAGGCCAATTTACCCTGATTGATACAGGTAGTCATTGGCAAATACCTGGTTTCTCTTTAGATCTTCCAGTCAGAGACGGGCTTGCCACAGAGAGGACAGGACTGGTGCAGATTATTTTCAGCTGGTATCACACATGCGTAGTGATGTGACTTTGTGCATTGCTCCAATTGGTCATTGAGCTATGAATACATCCAGAGTAGTCCTTGACCACCACAAGCAGGCAGGATCAATATTTCAGTCCGGGGTCACGCCGGACAAGTCCTGAAATAAATTTTGATAGGGTCAGGATCGCTCCAGACCTGGTCCGGGATGAATAAATCCTAACAGCTGACATCGCAAACAGAATGGATGAGGACAGATTTCTTGTCAGAGATAAAAAAAAGAATCTGTCACCATCCGCTCTGTTTGTGGCATACATAACTTGAGAAATATCCTTGATACTTTCCACTTGTGTCTTGCTGAGCCTTACCTCTTGATGAGTGTATGAAGGTGTCAGTCTATGCATTATTGTTAGTTTCCCTGCTTTATATCTTTGTTTGCAGTCTAATTACCTGGCCCGCTCTCTTGCATTCGTTCCGGTTGTTCCGCCTGGAGTCACTGTTCTCCTTTTGTTTTGAATTCCACTGTTTGTTTCATTTTCTGGACTTTTCAGCATCTAGTTAACAAATCACCTGTGGAGGATGCAAGCTGGAGGTTTGTGAAACAATCACAACAGTTTGAGAACGTAATCAATAGACTTTAGACATTTAAAGCAACACAAGCTGTGCAGGATTTGTGGTGAGCTAAAGGTATCGTTGGGTCTGGCCGCATGAAATCTGCCCACAGTCATTTGGACCAAATAAGGTGTGCGGCTGCTTGAGTTACTGATTACCTTTAACGCTTGAGTAAGCGGTATGACGGCTGACTGCAGGCCTCAACACTTTCCCGGCACCCCTGAGACATGCTTTGAATTTCAGATGGCAGACGGTGAAAATGAAATGTTTGAAACATAAACAGGATTTGGAGGAGTACTTCTGTGTAAAGAAAGCAAACGATGACCCCCCCCCCTGCCCTCTCTCCTCTGCTGGTTCTGCAATGATAACATGTGTCTATTGAGCTGCTGATTATTTAATAATACCACCTTCTCTACATATGACATAGATAGGGTGGGCGATTCTTGTGCCTTGCTGACACACAAAAAGAAAGAAAAGCAAGATGGTGAATTTTCATCTACATTAAAGGCCATTATGGCCTGTAAGCAGGGTAAAAGTGCCAAATCCAGAAGAATAATCTTGGTGATTTATATTTCATAGCCTATTAGTTGCGTGTCTGCTGTTTTAATATTATTCCAATTTGTTTTTGTAACTATATGCAATATCTCAATAAAATATCTCTATAGATATCTTTGTGCATTATTGTGACCCCTCAGGGTTAAATATGAAAATGTTTTATAACCTCATCGCGGAGTGCCGATCAAAGCTCCTCCCAAGCATGTTTGAAAAACCAAAATACTCGACTCATGTTGAACCCTTTCCCTCACAACAAAATAAGCTAAGCAGCACCAGAAAGCTTAAGCCCCTTTTTGGCTCAGTGGAGCTGATTCTCCAGCTGTGGAGACACCTCTGTACTAAAAATACTGCGTGCATATATTAATATGAATTCAACATTTGCCAGAGACATTATCTTTATTTTATGTCAGACTTTGTCTCTCAGTGATGGAACATAAGTTGCTGCTGTTTTCCCTCCTTTAACTTTTCACTATCCCCCATGGTTTCTACAATCTAAACTCCCACACACACAAACACAAAAAAGACAAAGATTCTTTTTTTTAAAAAAAAAGGCATAATTTTGACTCTTTCTCAAATTTACACCCCCGGTGCCAAAGAAAAAAAAAAGTGTGATATGTAAAATTTGCTTATATTTAAAATTACTTTTAATAATTTGATCCAATAAGTTGCCTGTGTTCTCATGTGTAACAAATAGTTTTAAGTAAATTCACTGCATCGTGTTTTATTTCCTAGCATGAGTCAGCATGTATGGTGATAATCCCTCCATCTGTGTTTTGTTGGGGCTTTTTTTTTCAATGTGCAATATTTACTACATCACATTATAAGTACAATGCACGCAAAGAAGCCTCACATGCACGCTATGCTTAAATTCCACTGATCTCTCGCTCTCATGACCTCCCTTGTAGCATTTTGTGGATGCAATCTTAACTGACAAGCTCAACTGTTTTGCATGCAGGGTGGAAACATTAAGGACTGAGTTAATCCCCTCTGATTCCCTGCTGCTGTCACTCACACAGTCAGAGTGAAAGCTACACAATGTTCCAGAATCAAATAACACAGCGTCGTACCTTTGATCTGCTGTGTAATTTAGGACTAAAATACAGTAATACGCCATCATTTAAAGGATTTCAATTGTTTTCTGGGTAATCGCCTGAGATATTAAAAGGGGGAAATGAGTCCCTGTACCAGAGGCTAATTAGGAAACAGCATATTTTTCCTGAAAGACCTGATGTAAAGTATAAAGCTTAAACAGCCTGCAACTTCATGGAGGCATTTTTTTGTATTGAACAAGCTGAAAGAATAAAAAGAAAAAGGAGACAATGGAAGGCAGAGTGCATTTGCATTTGCATTCCTACTTCTTGCTGAGATCTGACTGCTGCCTGTGATTATGGTGCGCATTTCAAAGTTCAATTTGATAACGGTGCTGGTCATTTATCTGATAATTACTCATTGCAAATCAGTGGGGAACAACATCCAAATTAATATGTTACGCTCACTCTGTTCATTAGCAAACCTTGTACCAGTCCTCACCAAATAAACTTGTTTAATGAAAACATAACAAGCTCACGTTTGAAAAAACAACCTCAATGTCATTGAACAGAGAAGGAAGCATGGTCACTTAAAATAGTAAGTGTACATGGTGTTCTTCTATACACAGTTGAAAATAGATTTTAATTCACAGTTGCAGTAAAAATCTACACATTAAAAAAAGATTAATTATTTATGGCACTAATCATAATTATGCAGATAAGGCCAGGACCATAAAATGGATTTCCTGCTACATTACTTATTGTGAAGTGAATTTCCGTCGGAAACTATATGTGTTTTTGCTTTACATGCCACAATTAATCACAAAATATTGCATTTGTGTGTGAAGTTTAGATGTCTGTGTAGGGCTCTACCATCTAAGGTCATACAGATTCTTGATTTTACCCCTTAACATTGAAATGTTACCCTGCAAAATGGCAAAAGTGGAAAACTCTGAACTCTGAGTTAATGTCCCCAGTTTGAGTGCAGGTTTGGATGCCTTTCTGTATGGATTTTCCAAATTTGTGCATGCGTTTTCTTGAGGTTTCTCAGGTTTCTTCACAATCCAAAAAAGCGTACTTGAAGTTAATCGCTCACTCAATATTATCTGTAATCGTAAATGTAAGGGTGTGAGCGCTTTCTACTTTATTTTGCCTTGTTATGGACCGATGACTTGTCCAAGGTGGACCCTGGCCCTCCACAGTACCTCAAAATTAGTCGTACATTGTTTCTACGTGTCTCTGCTTCAACAAGTCTGCAGAGCTTCATGACAATGCGCTCTGACTCCATCTCTGTTTGGACAGTGGAAACGCTGCTACTGCACATGTGTATCACGGCTGTATTAAATGAGCAGTTCTCCTGCACATGCGCAAGTAGGTTGACAAGAACAACAATGTCAGTCTCCAGAGTGTCATGACTCCCAATCCATATTCTCCTGGGACTTGATAGTCTAATAGTTGAGAGTCCCCCGTAACAATCCAGCTTAGTCGTCTGTCCATACGAGAGTCCATGTACTTGCCATTGTTAATATGTATAGCGTATTCTTCTCTGTAATCGTGTGTGTGGTTTCATTATAAAAACAACCAACAGCACCCACTGGTGGTCCAACATGAATACTACATTGTTTTCTGCGTTTCTACTTTTTCCGTGTAGACGGACATCACTTTCAAAACATTGCTGTGTAAATGTGAAGCGTTTCTGAAACAGAAATGCAAAATCAGTGCATTTTCACTCGAAACGTCATATAAACAGGTTTTAGATTTATGTGTTTTGGAGCAGAACACATTGAAGACATGCGGGACTGTGGCACCTCAGCACAAGAAGTGATGACTTTTGTTGGTAAATTTGTTGAATTTCATCTTTTGTCCTTTTTCGAATCAGGACTTTGCAGAGTCAAATGCTAACAAGTCTCAAAGAGTTAAACACAGTCAGGTACATTTATCCTTTATTACACCCACTTACACACGCCAGAGGTGCTGAAGCTGTCTTCGATTGGAAGCAACTTGGGGTTGAGTGTGTTGCCCAGGGACACTTCAGCAGATGGAGACTTCAGGATCGAAGCAGCAACCTTGGGATTAGAGGACGATCTGCCCCCACCATCTGAGCCACATCCATTTTGATCTGTCAGATCAAAAACAGAAAAAAAAATCCATGCAGGCTTCGGCTTGTTTACAAATTGTCTGCTTGGTGATGTGCGAATTAATCAAAGTGGGAGATAACGTCAGAGTGATGTACACCATGTGCCATGCAATATATCTTTTAAACTTGATTATTCAGCATCAGATTAAAAAAGGACACAGACGGGTGTCTTTACGTTTGTGTGACATTCAAATGTATCTGAAGATTAATAGACATGTCATTTATAATATCTATGAGATTAATTCAATTTGTTTACGATCATCAATGTTGTTTTTCAATGGTACGAATAACACACTTGTATGAATGTGAAATAAATGTTCAGCTAATCTTTTATTTGCATATTTGGAAAATGAGTATTTGCATATATGCACACTGTCTGAACAGTAAATCTGAAACTGCAGTTAGCAATTCCAAAATGGAGGGAAACAAGTGTTACCTGTAAATATGTATTATAATGCATCCTTTGTTCTTGAGGAACTCTTCACAGAGTAGCTACAAACTGGAGGCTCACCACCGCGAGTACCATCAACGTCTCCGTCCGGTTCAGTACACACTTTAACGGTCATGAGAAGAGATTCAATGCCACAAGGCCTGTTCAGAGAGCTGGATCAAAACAGAGAAATAGAAGGTTAAGCTGACAGGAAGAGGCGCACAAGCAACACAATTTAGAGAAGATTTGAAAAAAATCTGTCCAGTAAACACCTTTACAGGAACCATGCTCTCTCTCTAATATCTCTCTCTCATTTCTAATAGTAAATACTTGCATCTGTCTAGTTACCAACCCACTGAATTTCAGGAATCTTTCCCATGACTTATTTGTGTCTATACGTTATTTTGTTGGTGTGTGATCCTTGGTCATTAGCCAGATCAGAGCTCATCAGCAGGACTGTCGACACCTGAGTGGTGTGTGCCAGAACAGCTTTTAAAACCCTGCTGAAACCAATTGTTCCAGCTCGTCTCTCCTGCCGAGACAACGCCTCTCGAGCTGGGTTGTTGCTTGTTTGGGTTTGCCGCACCCTACAACACTGCAGCCATTCATTACTACTCACACACTTATGGTGCCAACGTCTTTGATGCCATACATATAATTGTTACTTTCAAATTCCTTGTTTTAAAATCAACAAACTTCAGTTACTTGAACTGAATATGGTTTTTGTATGATACACTAAAATGTAGTATTGAAATTATTTCTGCTCTGGCCAAATGAAAGTACAATTTTTTTTCAGACAGATAAAACTAGCTCAGCTCCCTTATGTTAAGGTCAAATCTAGACCAGGGAAAGAAATCCATTATGTGTTTACTGCATTTAACATACTTATTGTGTATGTTAAATAATGCTTACTACTAATATGCAGCTCTCGTTGTGAAATTTTCCCTCAGTGTAAAATGAGAGGATTCCTCCAAAAAGTGGACAGCTGGTGTGATTAAGCAGTTGTGGAAATGAAAGTGAAGATGAATCTGTTACAGCACAAGCAGCCATGCTCAGTCATCATTCTTAGAAATGATCAAGTCAAATAGCAGACGGTCGGGCTTTGCGTCTGTTCCACGTCTCCAAAACCGTTTTACCACTATCTGCAAAAGTTGGAGTAACTCCGAAACATCTCAATGTAGACTCGTCCAAACATGCATCATCTTCATTGACCTTTAAAGACCAATCCCTCGGCTTCGTTGCAAAGCCTAGAAGTGGTTCAATAGTCCCCCGGATAGCACGACTCCTGATGGGCAAAATCAATAAGTCATTTTCACACAACATTCATCTTGGTGTTTACGTTTGCCTAATCAGCAACAGAAAAATCCCTGACACTTTGCTCAACTCTCATAGCCTCCACCCAGTAATAACACTGGGTGCTAATGCTAATCTGTTATCTTATGTGCTCTGGCATTTAATACTGCAGAGTGTCTGTTAATTGGCTGTGCTGCCCTGATGTTTGGTTATTAAAGCTGTAGCTTTGGTCTTCCGTCTCTTCCCCATGTCTGTAATTCTCACAGACCCTCAAACGGACGCTATATAATTAGCATATTTCGTCCGCTCTGTTATAAACCTTTCATGCATTCATCAATTCAGATTCTCCCCGTTTCTTCAAGGCACGGGGATACCACCGCTAGAATAATTACAGGTTTCTGTGCAGTCACTTCACCTCCACACAAACGTGTGCCCTTATTTAGGCCGTTTTGCACAAGACGTGTATTTGATAATTACTTGCCAAATTAGGTGCCACACTTCTACATTTCCTACATCCTCTTGGTTATTATCCCCCGACTGACGGATGTTTACAGGGAAATTTTGCTTAGTGGAGGAAAAATCCAAACTTGTGTTTCTAATTTCCACCCGTGTGTATCTTCCATGGAGCCTTGCTTTTTAAAGAGGAGTGTCAGAGAAATCGGCCTCACAAAGACGAGTTGACACCAGATAAAATTGAACACGGTGGAAAACGTGATTGGAGGCATCGATGCTGCAGACAGTGAAAACACAAACTATTATCGAGCATGATACTAGTGCAGGACTGTCAGTGCACTCAAGGATGAAAAACACAGTGAAATGAGAGGCCCATATCTGCATGATGCCTTTTAAAGTAGGATTTGAGTTTTATTCCTGTGTATACGTATAATGCAATGCATGTTTGTTACGTTACCGCCAAACATCGAGCCTTTTCACACATGCTGGCACGAGGAGCTACTGGCTCTCCATTTTCAATCGGCTCTTAATCATTAACGTTAGCGGCGGCGCACTGATCTGTCTCTTCAAGCATCTCGAATAGCTCCTGCGGTCACACAGAGCCACACATGATCGATGCCTCCCGCTCTGTTCCTGTCGCAGAGGCTGAGCAAAAGTAATAAGCAGACCATGACCCTCTCAAAGAGGTTTTCCCTTTGTCTCGAACACCTTCTAATCCCACAAATACTCAGACGCCAAACTGCCACACACGCGGAAAGAACTACAGCAGACTCGCAGACGTGCACCCCTGTCCACCCTGAATCTAAGCTGTGAGTCAGCTATTGGAAATGTGGCAACTAAGGCAAGCACTTGATATGCAGGCATCTGCTTTGTGGCTTATCTCCACTGCTCAACTGTGCAGAGCAATTGCTGCTTGGCTGGCCCCTGCAAAGAAAAAAGAAAAAAGGAAAAGAAAGCTCTCTCCTTTCTTTCTCTTTGCTTCTTTCCTCATCATTTTCCTCTGCACTCTGTTGCGGATTGATTTTCTGAAGTTGCCTGTGGGTTCGCTGCTCTTAATTGTTATTTTGGAAAGACTTAATAGAACCATTTTCAATTATGTCAATTGCAATCAAATGGATGATTTAACATTAATGTGAAAGATGGTTCAATGCCATTCCAAATTATGTTAGCACTGAGGCGACGGTGCTGATAGGAGAATGAGGGTTGCAATAAGAAGCACAGGGGGAAGGGGGGGCAATACTTCCTAATTTATACAACAGAAAAGACACAACATCAAGGTAATGTTCAACCAGACATCAATACCAGTCATTTTCATGTGATTGAGTGCTCTTTATCTCATTTTCTAACATGGTTTTAACACACTAGAGGGACCAGCTCATTTTTGCTGCGTATATGTATCTACCACATATTCTTATTTTGTAGACCCATTTCCAGAGGCTCTTTTCTTCTTTTTTGCAAAAAACTGCATTTAGATTGTATCTTCGAGTACAGGATCAGATCAAATCTTCGGAAAACACAGTTTTGTTCCACACTGCATTCACACAAGTCGACTTCAAAACAAAACGTCTTGAACATAATCATGTTTCTTTCTTTTCTTGTTCTGTCAGGCAACAAAAACATGTGGTTCAACTATGGGTCAGGTACTGTTTACCTTAATCAGACAGTTCAGTTTTGTGGCTTCAACATTTTTGCACACGAGAAGTCCCATTTTCTATCGTATGATAAGCTGAAATTTGCATTATACCTCTTTGAAACACAGAGCAGCTGCAGATTCAATTCATAACTTTCTGTCTTTCCCATTAGATTAAACCTTACATATTATTTTCAAGGGTGATATTTGGATAGCAACCCAAGCTTGAGTAGTAACATCTATCCCCCTGTATTCGTAACCGTTTTATCCAACCTGGCGTTGTGAGGAAATGGAGAAAATCCCAGATGACCGTGTGTGAAGACAGAGTATATATAGTCTTTTCAAGTTGAATACAGAAAACTTTCATTGCGTTTTGGGTGTCCGTTTCCACGACAAAGATGCTCGAAGACACTGAAAATGCTGGCACTGTGCATGTGCACCACAGTCAACAGTTCTTCTGCACATGCGCGATTAGATTGACATCATCAACAATGTTTGCTTCCAGAGTGTCATCGTTGAGAGTCACCGTAGTGGCAATCCAACAAATGCCTGTGTAAACTTCATTGTTAATATTTATTGCATATTGTTCTCAGTTTCATTACAAAAATAACCAACGAGATCAACTCATGGCTCTGCGCACTAGCTGACATCGTTTTTATAAGTTTGTCATGTAAACGGCAAAAACTTTTCTGAAAAGCAAAACATGAAAACGATGCATCTTCACTTGAAACACTGTTGTGTAAACGGGACCTTAAAGTCACCAATTAACCTCAAATGCATGTTCATGGCCTGCGGGGGCGTCTTTAGTAAAACCATTCTGTTGTGGATGGTTTGGCATCGAGTTGCACTTCTTGAGCATTCAAGAGGAACTGTGAAGTGGGATCTTTAGAAAAGCTCGATGTCATTGAGCACGTCAGAATTTACTCAACCTCTGGAGTTACATTTCAAACAAAAGTACACCAACTGAACCAGCTTGAAGCAGCTATCCATAATGACTGCCTCTTATTACAATCTGAATTGAACCTCATTAGATAAACTGATGCCCGCTACAGAAATCTGCAACAATTACAAATGTGCTGACGTGAAGTTAATCATTCTGACCTTAAAAAAGCTACACAAATGTCCTTTCTTACATGGAAAAACAACACTGCTCCTCACTTTACTGCAGAAAACGTAAGGGTGAGCTCCTTGAATGTTTAATCAACATGTACTGTAAGTGCGAACAGCTTCTGATAGAATTAAAGAAAGCTGCTGTATTATGGGATTGTGCAAGCAAATAAAGTTTCAATGTGTAGCAGTCCGAAGGATTAGAATAAAAAGACCTTGTTAACATTTCATTATAGACTGATTGATAACATTTATACTTTCGGTTGCTTTTCCACTGCACATAATTTATAGTTGGAGCCTGACTCATTAGGACAACATAATGAAACACTGTAAGTGCATGTAGTCTTTAGTGAATCGGCTCTCCTTTGATGGAGAAGTATCAGAGCCGCGGTTCTTTCATCCCATTGTGCATGCAGCAGATCTGAAATGTCACTGGGAGTGTAAGGAATGATCCAGCTGAGGCAGTGGCTCAAATGAGAGATTAAAATATCAAAGCAAAGTAAAAGTTTAAGGCGTCCCTGCACGGAAGTGAAATGTTAAATGCCCAGAATCTATTAAGATCTTGGCCCTGTTTCTATAATACGTTTAATCCACTCATTATTCAAGGGTCACAGGAAGTGAGAACATGAGAAAACAAGTCCCCTGGGAGTATATGCTGTTTGATGCTCACATAGCTGCGGATTTCTTTCGAAATAAGTCTGTAACTTGGTGTAATCAAACTGTATTGAGCCGTAAATGAATGATGTCAAATCAGCGACAAAGAAATATCAGTGAGTAATTGCTCAGCTCATTACTTTTTTTGACAGAACGAAAGGAAGCTTCTTGCACGAGGTCTATAAGGTACTGGAGTGGTAGGATGGTTATTACATGTCGATGATGTCCTGGCAAACCAAAAACCTTATGAGTATCTCCTGCAAAGTGCGCTCTAAATGTTAATATGCTGAGTTTTGGTGCTGGTTAATAATCTTTGCTATGATTCAATAATCCCCCCTCAGGTGTGACTGAATTAACTGGAGTAAAACTGAATAATGCTGATCATTATCATTAAATGGCGTTACTGAATTATTATTTTTGCCGCCACATTTGCAGCCCGCCTGAGGTCTTTCTTTCTCTGGTTCAAAACCACAAAGTGGATTGATTTATTTTTGCCTGTGTACTCTTTCTGTGTAACCTTTGAACACTTTTTTTTTTTTTTATTATTCCCAGGTCTGTGTAACAAGGAGAAATAACAGACAAATGATAAGGACTATTTGTCAGTTATTCCCTGTTCACTGTCATCCCATTACTTTTTTTATGAGTGCTTCTGACACATTTCCTCACGCTCACATCTATCACTTAAAGTTTTCTTATGCTCTCCTGCTATGATCACGCCGCTTGTATATTTAGTTCATTCAATGTCACGTAAGGACGGGAACAGATATCCATTCTGTTAGTGTGAAGGGGAACTGGCTGTTGAAGCTTGTGTCTCTTATAGAGCTCTAAAAAGCCACTCAAATGCAATATCAAAACCATTTAAAGGTTCCTAATATACTTAAGATAGTGCTTTTGATGCTGTCTACTTCTCAGTAATGTAATTAATGCCCCCCTGCCTCTCCTGTACCTGCTCTCTTATCACTACCCATCTCTCCTATTTGATGTCAGT
The DNA here is from genome assembly GCF_963383615.2 of Lipophrys pholis. Classification (NCBI taxonomy): domain Eukaryota; kingdom Metazoa; phylum Chordata; class Actinopteri; order Blenniiformes; family Blenniidae; genus Lipophrys; species Lipophrys pholis. The sequence continues at coordinate 6,532,463 of NC_137648.1, forward strand.
AACACTTTGAGCCATCTAGCATGCTGCCTCTGATTGCTCATTTGGCCTTCATTATGTATGTTTAATGAAGAAATAGATTCACAGACACCATTAACTTCTCATGCACACCCAAGTGTTACTCCACTAATTGAAATGAGGATCAAATTACACTATTTTCAGGTGGTAATTTACCCCAAAGCATTCCCCCATTTTGCCGTTCATAGCACATGATGATATACTTATCCGCTTGCTGTCAGAGTTAACAGTTGGTCCAGGAAGACAAGTGACATTCAGAACCTCTCTGAAGTGCCAAAGTGCAATAGTTTAATATAGTGACTGGCTGAACGAATGGTTCGGTGAGAGGCGGTCAATATAAGTGATGCTGTCGCACGTCATGTTTCACATGACGTTTGTCAAAGGAAAAAAAAAACGGCTTTCTTATTTAGCAAGCGCAAACACAAGCAGGCCAGAGATTTACTTGAAGATGAATAAGACGGCAAACTCAGGTTTTTACTGCATATCAATCCACCGGCGTGACATCCATCCCATTTGACAATGGCGGCATGAAATACGAGCGCAATCCAACAGCATGTGTGATTGATAATTGCTGCTCTGTGGCTGCCTGCCTGCCATCTCCACTGTGGCCTGCCAATTCATCAGGCATCAGAGGCAGATTGGGCTGATGAGTAATGTCTGCGTCTGTCTGTGACAAACCACGGCTATATGCTTTCTGGCGCAGCGAGACGGGTGCGACTTGCAAATTTGGCTTATTAGTAAAGTGACAGTACATGTCTTGAACCTTGTATCAAATAACAATAACAAAGGAAAAGATGTTTGACATACGAAGCCCCTCTGACATTTTAAAGTTAAAAAAAGGACCAAATAATAGCCTTGAAATTTCAGCTGCCCCGTGTAATATTAGCTGTTTTAATCACACATAACAAGGGTTTTTAAGAAAGTATTTCTGCAATAAAGTAGCCCGCAAATTTAGACACACACCATTCCTTGTGTTAATGAGCCAAGGATATGCTCACCCTCTGTTCTTTGCTGATTGACTTCCTATTTCCATCCCTCATTCCGAGATAGGGTCTGTTATTAAGCAAATTAGTTGCTGCTCCACTGGGCTTTGACATCAGATATCCGTGACTGAAGGTTAATGACAGTGTTGTTCACCGGGGAAATGGCAGTTCAGAGTCGGGCCCTCGCAGAGCGTGACGCCCTGCTGTGTACATGTGCCCTCTGACCTGCCGTCACCTGCCTCACGTGTTGATCCCCGACCCCCACGGGTGAGCGTCTTGTTTAAGGAGCCAGATGCTCAATGCGAAGCAGAAGCAACATCATTAATCAGGGCAGGTAAAGGTGTCCTAAGTTTACTTTCAGCATGCATTGTTTATTACATTAATGCACACCAGGCAGCTGGGGTGATTGTCATACAATAAATTAGCTTGTAGTCAATGCTAAAGCACCAAAGAAGCAGAGAATGAAGTGAATGTGCCCGAGGTGGTTTTAAATCGAACGCCTTGCTCGACCGTAATTTACTACAGTTTCTAACACTATACACACGGAGTCCCAGGATTGCACTTCTTCTTATTTTCTTTTTGTGAGCGGTGATGTTTTTGTGTAAAGAAGCTTTGCTGCTGGCTATATGGTAATCAGGTGATCGCTGAAGTGTCATGACAGGAACAGCTGACCTCAGAGTTGCACTTGAGAGATCTTTTACGCCGCTCAAATTAATTGCTTTCCCTGTTTGATTCACCGTTATGACTGAGCAAAACTTTCCCTCTTGTACTAACGTGCCGTTCAGGTCGTTGTTAAAAGCCATTTACATCTGCTCTATAATTAGGCCTTCTGCTTTCCCCTCCGTCAAAGCAAAGCCAGCAACCAGCGGCTATGGAGTTTAAACTTCAGTTTCGAGCGAATCCAAATTCTGCACCAAAAATCTTTTGCCGCAGGTTAATTGCCATGTTTGAAGAGTCAGCTTCCTTTGCCCGTCTTGAACGAATTCTCTCTTTGTCTCCAGTGTGCCAAACATGAAAAGAAGCTAAATAAATAGCTCAAATCCTATAAGCGCTGGCAGTGCCAGCAGACATTGTGCTTGGCTTGGTGCCGGATTTTAGAAGAAGATTGTTTTATTTGCAGGAGGCTTTCCTTACTCAACAGGAGGATAATGGGGGGAATAAAAGTGGATGTTCCTATCCTAGAACCCCCCCCCCCCCCACACACACACACACACACACTTTTTTAATCACAAAATAGAGTACTTCTAGTCCTTTTTGTCTTTTTTCTCAGATGAGGAGCCAGATTAATTATATTCAGTTACCTTTAAGCCTCTGACTTGTAATCACTCTTCACCTTTCACAGGGTCTGTCTGCCAAGATACTGACTATAATATGTGATAATATGTCTTGAAAGTCATTAAACTCATTAAAATCACATATATTTTACCATTTCTACTTTGAATGTAATTACATAAGTAGATATTTTACTCAATGGATTTCGGATGAGCACCACGATGCATTGCATGCAAGAAAAGTACCTTAAATATGTTTTACTTTTGGACCTATACATGTAAAAGAATGGTCTGCACTAGTTTAACGTCCATCACACACTTTTATTTTTACAATAAACCTTTGCATGACTACATACTTCTATATTATTTTACATTTCTCAATTTTGGAATAAAGAGGGGAAAATGGAGAAGTTATACAATGAAAGTCAAATGTTACACCCATCCAAGCAAAATACTGCAGTGAAAAAGTATAGCTGAGGGAATATGAACTGGATAAGACTACAGTAGGCAACTTATTTCATCAAACAAGAAAAAACATGCCTGAGGTAAATAGAGAATCCTTTTTGAAAAGGCACATTTCAAGATAATTCTGCCTTTGACATGTGAATAAGAAGGATTACAAGACACTCTCTTGCATAAATTCAGATGGTCTTTGATAAACATGAAGGACTTTGCAATACAATCTGGGATACTATATGTAACTGGGAAGAAAAAAAAAATCAAGTGAATGAGTTTGCAGGGAGAGCAGCGGCATCGATACTGGACGATTATTCCGAAGCCTAAAATAGATTTATTGACAACAGTCCGACAGAAGCCAAAGGACTTTCAGTCTACTGTCGTATTTCGATCCTCTAAGCTATCCTTCATGATTGTTGGCAAATTGCTCAATTTTAACTTCATCTATCCACAGCACTTGTTTTCAAAATGGCTCCGTCTTTGAGGTAGACGGTGAAGACTTTCTTCTTTTGACTGTGAAAAACTGCAGCAGCAGTTGCAGGTGGTTCCGCTGACACTAATGCACCAGAAATGTCAAAGAGGCCTTCGTTGGAGTCGTTTTGCAGGAAGATGTCAAAAGGAATCAGCTTTTCCCAGTGGCTCACCATCACCCCAAGCGCGGCCATCAGCCAGCAACCACCTCAGTTATTCCACTGACATGTTGCAGCTCTTTCTTTGCAGCGGTAGACGAGGAGGAACATCCTCTGTTGGGTCTTGACAAAAAAAAATAAAAAAATCATGTGCATTGTGTTCGGCGCACAGAGACATTGATTGCCAGTCAGCGATGAGCCTGCCAGTCAGCCCCTCATCTCCATACCCCTGGGATTGTTGACATTTCTCGTGTGATGGGAGCTTTTGCTCTTTTCCATCTCTAGATCATTGCTTTTATTCAGCACACAGGTTGGAGTTTGCCAGCCACATTATTAATTACTGGCTGACTGGTTAATTACAATAGATTGATAGATATATAATAATTTACAATGCGATGAAGCACACATTTTCAAGACATAATCAATAAAGCATTTAAACAAAATTAGACAGCTATGCATCAATTAATTGCTCCATTAATTATTCATGATCGTGGGCTTGAGAACTCGTTACATTTCAGACTGTATGAAAAGCATGTATATTCAGATGTCAGTCCAACATTGTCAATGTAAAATGTGTTTTCTATGGCAATTGGTAGAAATGAATGAAGATCAACTGGCAGCACGAGATTCTTTTGCCTGTACGTCAATCAATAGAACTTAAAACATATAAAATCACTAATAGACTTGCATTTTTTCACATAGTATCGATGGAGGGTTTGGTGTCAAAATTTAAAACAAACATGAGAAATGGACTTTGGAGTATTATTTTTCATAACACCCCTGATGTGCGTGAGCCACTAATGGCCTTTATGTAGGCAAAAGACAAAAAAACCAAAAAATAGTATCTGCTACTAAAGTTGCACCACCTCTGATTGCATTTTTGACATACCCAGTGATTTCAAAGACTCAGCTGCAAGTTTCTATTTTAGTAAAAACATAAAACATTGAAATTGAGCTCTTCAGCAAAACTTTAATTATATTTGCCTATTTGGGGTGTAAAAGAAAATATTATTGGTGTACTTTTACAACTGTACCATCTATACAATACTATCACAACTTCACAGCTACTGTAAAACCACAACAACACTTGTACAGGGCTAATATACTCACACAATTACCGTTATTACTGTACTACCACTTGTACAACTAGTGCCATCTTACTGCTGTAACTGTATCACTTGACACTACAGCAACTGCAACACTCATACTATACTACTGTTACTACACTTCTTGTACTATTGTACTACCCTGACTACATCTGTACTACTACTCATACTACAGTACTGGTATTATTTTTACATATGTACTACACCTCCTAAAAATGTACAAGTAGTCCTACTGCAGCTCCTATTACTTACTCGTGTTACAAGCTTTTTTTTGTTTGTTTTAACTTAAGCTGATTCACTTTTCCATCATATAACTTTATTTCATTCTGTGATCACAGACCAATACAATACCGAATGATTATAGAGTAAATTTCAATTATCCCAAATCAATTCAAAATGAATTACTGAGCAAGCCTTACTGTGATATTTATTTGCACATCTGATTAGAGATTGATTCATCGGCCTGATGACATTCAACAGAGAGTGTAGGCAGATAGCTGAGTGTGCCATTCTGAAATGGGCCTTCTGAGAAAGAAAAGCCCAATAGTAATGATTATATCACAACTTATTGCTCTCTTCTGTTTTTCTTTACTTCTGGCCTCATCCAGCTGAATTGAGTTTGCCAGCACAACATCAGGGCCCACCAGTGCAAACATTTCATCTCACAGTGAGAAAAGCGGGGCAAGCAATTAGACCCATAAATAAGAGAGAAGCCCAAAAGTAAAGTGAGCCAGGCAGCCTGTTTTGTCATTGCAATGGGCTCACAACAAGGTTGAGTATTAAATACGGTTCGTCATTGTGAAGTGGGAGAACTGTGTTGAGGATGTCCAGCACACAGAACAATCCTCTCAAGAGCACACATGCCACAGCCTGCAAATATCATCTTTAATGATTTATGCACAAGTTCCCATGACAGCATGTTTTCTTGCTGTTGGAGTTGACCTATTTATCACGCCCACTGTGGGCAATAAATTATGTCTTATATTATTAACGCCGTATCCAAGGGACAATTGTCACTGGTTGTAACCCACCATGAAGCGCTGTTCCAAATGCATAATTTATCTCCTGCAATTAAGCAGGATCAAGCAAAGTAGTTTGACTTTTCTTCATGTGTGTTGTTTAGGTGTGCAGTCTCTCTGTAAACCGTTTATCACCATCAGAAATAATGATATGGCACTTGAAAATCTCACCTTTTCATTTCTGACTGCTTACTCAGGCTAAACCTAAGGCTATATTTACGATCCTTAATCTTAGTTTTTTTTCAAGACTAATCAACCAAATTACCTAAATACCACTTGCTCATTTATTAGTTGTTCTGTCCAATCATTTTAATGCATTTCCCTCGTTTATTTACAATGCCCTGTCCCCAACTTGTGTTAGAAAGCTGGCACCTGTTAGTTTAGATGAGATTTTGTCCTTTAGAAAAGGAGTTTCTTCCTTCCCAGTGTCAACGCATGCTCATGTGGAAAGGCTCGGTTCCTATTTATGTCTTACCTGACTGTAAAGGACTATATGAGGCTTGCGTATTAATTGTGCTATAAAACTGACTAACTAACAAAAAAAAGCTCTTGTATTCTGAACTAAGGCAGTGTCATTGGAGGATTTAACAAAGGCTAATGTGGACTGGGGACAAAAGTTAAGACACAGTAAGGACATGTCCAGCTTCAATTTGTTCTACTTCTGCCTGACCTCTGATGCCAGCGTTGTTGTATATGTCTGTACGGTGGTGGTGGACTGTGAGCTACAGCAAAGTAAAGACACAGACCCTTGGGACACACTTACAGAACTATGAGGGTCACAGTTGACCAGGAGGAACTCAAAAACCCTTTATCACGATGGATGGGAAAGGACAGACCAGGAGGTTGCATAGCTTAAAGCACATTTTTTCTCCTGCTGACAGATATTTTCTCCTCTGCTCCATACCTTGCTGAACACACCTGGTAGGTTTCATATTTCATGATCAGGTTCGTGTTCGGTTTGCAGAAGTTTGTTCAAACTGAATCTCTAAACAAAAAACAAATGCTATACAAGTTTGATGTGTTATTATTATTATTATTATTATTATTATTATTATTATTATTATTATTGTTGTTGTTATTATTATTATCATCATCATTATTATTATTATTATTATTATTATTATTATTATTATTATTATTATTATCATTATTATTATTATTATTATTATTATTATTATTTGCATACAGCAAGCTATGAATAAAACATGTTTGGTAAGGCGAAAATGGACCTTTGCACAATTGCTCCGTAAGTTCAGTCCCTTTGTTGATATGTAGAATCCTCCATTTGCACCCTGATGTGCCCCAAACAAGCAGACTGAGGCCACTTGAAAAGCATGTCTCGGTACACTGGCAGGAGAAGTCTGGTTTGATTTGAGTCTGCATGCTGCATGGACCAGCGAGCTGTAAGCAGCCCTGAACACAGGATCTAACAGACATAAGGAACACGGTACAACTGCAGTTTATCCTATTTGATTTGCATAGCAAAGGAATACCTTCCACAGTTTTGACTTTTGATGTGAAAAAGAAGGACACAGGAGACAGAGGGTATTAGAGGAAGACCATCCTGTGTGGAAATCCCTAATGGGAAAATCCTGGAAGAAGAAGAACATTTCAAAGATTGTCACTGGAGTCCTGTGTGTGTTTTGTTAAGATCTTTTGGTGACACATGTAAAGTATTCTAGTACTTTCACACCGTATAAATATGTTAGTACCAGTAACCACTCTTCCATTTCCATTGGATGAAAATCTAATGAAAACAAAGCATCCAGCATAACGTGAAAGCATAGACTGTGGAGCATGTTAACTTTTAACACATTTCATAAGTAAGCATAATATTGTTGAATTGCAGTTCTTTTATTCAAATTTCAGGTTTGCCAAGTGTTGTAAAGGGTAATTCATTAAATGTGAAATTCTTAATGATATGAGATTGACACCCCTGCAAAGCTCTCGAAGGGAGCAGCTGAAAGACAAATTAGATTTTTATATGTGCTTACTTCATTTTCCTTTAGTTTATTCACATTAAATGTTTGCCCTTAAACCAGCACATTTCATACAGCTAACTATAGTATAGCGAACTGCCATCATACACTCCTGGGTCTGACAGACAAGGACACTTGACACAGTCGCCTGCCTTTAAAAGGCATTCGTCATGAGACAGCAGATGTAAGTGTCAAGATCAGCCCATAAACGGAGATTTCTGTTCCCGACATATATAAAGGATGGCTTTTTTGTGCTTGGAAACTGACATTTTTCCCCCCCCCCCTCAATATCATTACACATTATTGAATCAGTATAGTTCAAGTTCACACCTTATTGAGATTATTATATCTGTGCCCTGGTCCTTATAGTCAAGCATAGTTAATCTTCAAATACAGGCAGTAGAAAACCAAGCATTTTACCATTGTTTACTACAAAATATACACAATAAAGGCATTTAAATATGAATTAATGGTCCTCAGCAGAATGAATCTTATTCTGCTCCAATGCAGTAGCTAGAAGTACATTTTAAAGCTTGATATAGTGAATAATTTGGTTTTAGTGTCCATTTTTATAAGCTGTTGTGTGGGCTCAGATTCTCAAATAGGGAACATAAAAGCAAAGTAAACACCAGCAATTTGTTAAATTAAGGAGACACAGCGCATAATAGACATGGAAAATACTTAATGTCACTGCACCCCAAGTCTCATCTACTTCTGGTAGTCACCTGGTAGGAAGGGGGTGTGACGAAATAAAATCTCTATTTTGACTTCTCTAATAATAATCAGTGGCAAGCCACAGCATGACAATCTTTTCCTGTACTGTTGTGGAAAGTTTTTTTTTGCCCCGCCAAGGTTATTTCCAATGTGAAGCTTTCCTACACTTTACACATTTGCAACCATCAGTCAAACAAGGGAATGAAATATAAAGAACAGAAATGATCCTGCACACTCCGCCTCCTGGATGACCTCCAAATGGTTGGATTGTAGTTGCCTTTGAAAACAGACTGGTATTGATTTTCCCATTGATGGTTATTGTCTCAAATTAAGGTCAATGTGGATGAAGAAGTTGTCAAAGGACTGGAGTGCATTGACTTCTTGAAAGCAATACTTAAAATGGATATCCGCGAGCCGCGACAAGCACACTCCTCAGCCATTTATTCAATCAGAAGATTTATAACGACAGTTCAAGTAATGACTGTTAAGAGAGTCTGTAAAAACGCTGTGGCGCTCACACCAAACAACAGTTACAAATTGACACAATCAAAAATGTTCTTTCCTGCTATATCTTACTTGATATATTTTCTACCTGGTTTCGGCAATGCTTCGTTGTGATAAATATGCATTTACTCAACATCACTGCTGCCCAAATCAAGCACTACTCAAATAAATACTAGATCAACGGGAGAGTTTAAAAATTGTTATTAAATATGAAAAACTTCCATGTAGATTCGCCAAAAATAGACATTTTCTATGATCTATATCAGCTCAGGGAGATTGACCAGAGTGGATGTTTTCCGACAGTATATGGCTTCACTGTAATGCTTTAGAAAATCAGAGATAAGAGAGGGGTTCACAGTCATACAGTAATAGTTATATTATTTAGGATCTCTCATGATCATCGTTGTAGTACACATAAGCAGCAATTTAAAGAAACGCAAAAATATGGAATTAATGCACTCGCGTGCTTGTGCTTTTAACGCTCAAGTTTTCAGTTCACAGCTCACCTGAACAAGCACCGAGTGCCAGAGAGCAGAGCAAGCTAGAATTTGTTGACTGACTCGCCCACGTCTCTAATGGGAAAAAGAAAAACTATATTGAACTGAACGGATCACAGACTTTAGGGTTATGCTGTGTGCCACTTTCCTCCAGCTCAATATTTCCTGTAAGGGTATCCAAAGACTTTGTGTCGTTACCTCCTGTGAAACAAATGAATATTATAAGCAAGGATGGAAATGCAATTCTAATTTTGATGCAGACAGAAAATTCTTCAGACCAGTTCTTGAGGAGTTTCTACGAAGGATATATTAGGCCTGCCACAAATTTTGATTATTTAAACCTGTGGCAAAACCTCAATTCTTGGCATTTCCAACTTCATTTGCTATTATCATCTCAAGTAGGAAGAGTAGAGGCAGCATATGTTTAGAGCGTTACGAAAAAATGGTTCTACTCTTTCAAGTATTTGCTAAAAGTACAACTAGTTCTTAACATGCTGTCAAATATTCACATGAATGAATAGTGGCTGCTTGAATGAATACCTTATTCAACGTTCCATTTGGTGTTAGTTTCAATTTGGCAATGCAATCCCTAAGTAAAGATTTTAGAGGATTGATGGTGACGGGGACAAAAACTCCACTCCTGCAGCATAGATAATGGCTGTTAGGGAAAGAGGTGGCAAAGAAAACTGGCAAAAATATAGCATGGAGAGGAAGCCGTCTGCCACTGATGTCAAGAACTGAAAACTGAAGTGGGATCTCGACAAGGCAAACGAGATCAGCTCTCTTCATCACCGTCTCTCTGCTCTGGAGAACAGAGTTGAGTAAATCACCTCTTCAACGGAGCCTCCATGCTCCGTTGAAGAGAGGCTGAGAGTCTCTGTTGAATACAAAGAGTCCAGCATGATGAAGAAGAGCAGGAAGTAGAGGAGGCAGCGTAAAGCCAGCCAACCTGAAGAGCTCCTCAGTGAAAAGAATACACGTACTCATCAGCATCGCAAATGAGGAAATGTTCAGAAAAAGAGATGTAAAGGTCTGTAAGAGGGAGGCTGCTGCATTTGCATTTTATTTAGAAGCTGAAAGAAGTGAAACACATGATAATCATAGTGATAATCGTAAATGAAATGTTGAAATTTCAGCTGAATTTCTCATTTCTTTCTAGATCGAGGGGCGATTTTTATCATTTGAATCAAACTAATATGCTCTAAATGGCAAATTAGAGCCAGACATTTGAGTTATTTTGAATGTTTTGATGAATGTGAACCTCCCTTGTGTTGAACAGTGAATAAGATGTGTTGCAATGTGCTTCAAGAATCTCGAAGGATTTCAAAAGAAAAGCGTCAGTGAGGTCAGTGCCTGTGTGAAGACAGAAACCACCTGCTGAAACAGGAAAACCACAAAATAGATTTTGGAAGAGTTCTCATGTAAGCTTAAGAACGACCAGTACCAAACACCTGATGCAGAAACAATGGACCTCAAACATGAAGCAGATTTGTTCCTGAAAAGTTCAGACAAGTGATTTAGTTGAAAATGTTAATTTTCTTTCTGGTATAAACTAAATTATTGGTCCAGGCCTGATGTTGGAGTCTCATGTAATCAGTTTGCTATTATCCTACTAACTACTTGTTTTCATTGAAGTTATTTTATATTCTATTAAACTTTGCAATTAAAATTCAAAAATACATTTGTATTCATAAAAACTGATATTAATTTAAATTTAAATTCATTCACTTCAATCTCAATATGAACTTCACTTCAGTAACAGTGTGAGCGACTGCTAGTCTGCTTGTTACATTTCCCACAGTAAAATTTTGCAGGTCTTTCCATTCTGCTGCAGATGTCGTGTAAACCTTTATCTCTGAATTCAAAATGTTCCTCTTCTCCTCTTTCATTTTGATGAATTAACAGCTCACATGGCCTCGCATGAAATGATTGTGGCAGTGATGAGCTGACGATTAGCACGTATTGTCTGTGCAATTTTATCGCACTTGTTTTTCGTCCTCATTTTGCTTCAAGTTCGATTGTCTTGGATTTGTTCATTATCTATTCAACTCTACCCTGAAAACGAACAAAATTTCTTCCAAGGGAAACGAAAAAACATAACTTAAGTCATGCAAAATATTATGACTCATTAATACATGCTCACTTACGAGTCAGTTAAATGCAAAGAGTTCTAAGTCAGGTAACAGACATCCTACTGATCAACAGCTAAATAACACAAACATGAAAGAGTTTGAGTCCAGTCGTCCCTCTGAGCCGTTCACATCCACTTCAAAAGAGATTGACCATCTGAACTTTCTATCGCGTTGTGGAGTCTCTGAGAAGTCACGGAAGCAATTCATCTGGAGGACATCCGCCAATTCCTTCATACAAGGTAAAGAAAATAATCTGAGTCGTGAGGAATCCAAAAACCAACAGATGAAATCAGGTGATGGCGAGCGCCCATGACCAGGATTGATGAACACCGCGCCGAACTGCTCCAAGTTAATTAGCTTTAAAAAGAGTTTAAAAATGAAATAGCGTGGCCACAAAAGTGACCGTAAACTCTTGATAGATTTACCCCCACAAAAAATGTATTTGGTCTTATCGTCTTGAAATGAATAGCAAACTTCTTTTTTTTTTTTCCCCACACTAAGTTTATCACAATAACCTTGGGGCATTTTCTGGAGATTGCAAAAACACGCCTGACATTTTCATGGCTTTTGTGTTTTCTGCAAAGCCACATTTAATTAAAAAGTGTTTCCATGTGAAAATAGCAACAAGTTCATTACAGGCCCACAAATTATACCTTGAAATAATCAGGCATGAGATGCTTGTGTGCTTCTTGATTCGGTGGTAATTCAAGATGGTGCAGCGTTGGAAAACAATCATCATTATTCTCGAGAACAGTCTGAATCCATGCGTCTTCTCTTTCAGTCTGTTTTGTGCATTCATTACTTTTTTAGCAACTCAGAAACCACGCGTGCGCCTTGAGACACGGGATTAGTGGGGGAGTAAGCAGGGGAATGTGGCATTGTTGTGTGCTGAGTGATGAGTTCTATTAGTTAACCAATTACAGGAACATCTGAATGAACAGCACTGCGATAAAAAAAAGCCATTCATCATTTAGAGCAACAACTCTTAGCATGTCAACGCAAACACTCCTAAAACTCACTGAAGCGCGGTAACATGTCTTATTGGGTGGTAACGTTTGATTTAACTCTGGTTTTGAGAGTGATTTGGGTTAAATAATTGGAATGGACAATACTATTACAATTACTGGAGTGAACTGTGATTCTTTACTGCAGCTTCATTCATGGCTTTGGTCTCAGTGAAGCCTATTTGTTATATTGATTTGTAATTACACGCTAAGACACAGGACTTTTTTGTGCTTTAGCTGCAGTTTGATTTTAGATTTGTGTGTGTGTGTGGGTGCGTGTGTGTGCACTCCAGAGAAAATAAGTGGTGAGAGTGAGAAGACAGGAAAGAGATGGAAAGGTAACCTAAAATATATACCTGAAGCCACAGAGAGTTTATTTCTCCTGGTTAGTGAAGTGCCATGAGTCAGCCAACATAATGAATGGAGCCCTTCAAACCTCAGCAGCACAATGATGCTTGCATTTGTAACTGAGTCATCATAAAGCCACATGTGTGTCGTTGGACTGGCAGACACGCACATTAAAACACAGAGTCACATCAATATTCAAGATTAAAACAACCGAACTGACACAAATGTGCCCAATTATAAAGAATAATCATACACATGGAGTAGAATATTTGTCAGTATTATTACAACTGAAGTTCTAAAACAAAAAGACCATAGCAAATAATGTATTTCAGTATGATCTGCTTAAAAACCTACAATCATTGACCTTTGGCTTTATTATCGTTGTTAGTGGAGATACAGAAAGAAAATGAGGACAAGTGAAGAGGGAACAACATGCAGTAAAGGTCTGGATGACCGAGGTTTGAACTTTCGTATGTTTTGACCAGCTTGCAAGTGTGTGGTCACGGACCGCAGGTTCATCCTGTTAAAGAAATCCCTTGGAGTTTATTTCTGCCTCGTAATTCTTTTTTTTGTCAGTTTTTGTATCGAGAGATTTCTGGAATGATGAGATACCTTGAGCTGAACTGGTAAGTAAGATACTGTGGGAATCTGCCTTTTTCGTAGGCCCTGTTTACACACCAGTGTTTCAAACGTTTTCAAAAAGTCGCGTTTTCAGTGGCCCTGACCACTGTTGACATGTCAGCGGACACCCAAAACGCATAGACAATTTTTGGTTTTCACCAAAAAAATTTTTTCACAAACTTTACATGCAAGGAAGACATCTGAAATATATATGTGATCAAGCAACTGCATTTCTAACGCAACTTACCAGAACACTGGTGTGCTAAGAAAGAACAAATTAAATACAATAAACATATATGATATATTAGCCTAAAGAAGCACTTGTTAGCAGTTTTGAACACAGGATTTGTTTATCAATGCCACGCATCAGCAGTAGTATTAAATATGTATAAAATAAATGAATGAATGGTTTATTTCGGTTACAGTTTCAGTGAAATCTATAAAACATGTTTTCACGAGTTCCTCCTTTGGTACAAAATAATTTCAGAATCTGTTATGCTGGGTCAGACTTCTATTTGTGGTCAGATTTGGGACAATCTCATTAACACTACATGGCTTCTTAAGAGTTTATAGCAACAGCAGATGATGTCTCAAATTGTGCTAAAAACATAGCCGTGTTTCTTTCCTGTAGACATATTTGGTTGTGTGTGTTTGTTGGTATGTAAGAAAGAAAAAACCCTCTCTCAGTCTGCAGACTCACGTAGATATAAATTGGGTGCACCTCTAAACCAGGTCGTTTGGCTCTCATAATTTAAATTCGATTGTGTGGCTGTTTCATTGGAGAAGATCTGCAGAGGTGATAAATGTGAGTAGGAAATACGGAGGGAGACTCTCAAACAGAAAAGTTTGAAAAAGGGCTCAATTTCAGCTTTAATTTGTTTTCCACAAGAGCACAAGGGCATTTCTTCCCCAAATCCATGCATGGTCTGCCTTAGCTGGAAAACTTTACTGACAGTGAGGCTCCCAATTTTCTCTGGCTTCTTCCTTGTGCTGCTAATAATCGAAAAACTGAACTTAGATGGGCGTTTCTCTGTCCGAAATTGTTGCCACTTTTTTATTGCCATTTCAGTTGTCATATCCGTTTTTATTTAGTTTAGTTATGTTTGCATGTCCGAGGTACTGAAGGATGACTTCCCTTACTTTTAATCTTTCTGAGATCACATTCTGTCATAAACTAGTTAGTTCAAATATGTTAATTGCAATCTTCATCGACACTCCTTTATTAAAGCAAATGTGTTAAAAAAGAAGCAATATTGGTATTGGGTATTTCAATTAAAACCGGGGGGGAGGATCATGGGGCGGGTGGGATATGAGGCTCCTGGGGGTGTAGAGTTGACTGTCCTCCGACCGGGGCCTGCGCCGGCCTTCGCTTTCCTGGGTCTGGGGGCGGGGCTGGTCCGGGGCGCGGCGGTGGGCCGTCTCTGCCTTGCCGGGTTGGGGGGGGGCGGTGGGTGGGCCTGTTCCCGGGGGTGCGGCGGGACTCGCCGCCGGGGTTGGGGGGGCTCTCGACCCGCTCGGCCCGGGGGCCCTGCTCCGGCCTTTTCTCGGCTTGGCGGCTTGGGTCGGGGCCTGGCGCCCTGTGCCCTTTATCCTTCTCTTGTGGGCCCCTCTTGCCTGGGGGGGATTCCTCTCTGCATTCTCCGTCGGGTGCTTTTTGGGCGGGGACGTGGCTCTCTGGGGTGGTTCGCTGGGGTCTCCCCGGGCCTGGGGGGCTTCCGTCTGCCGGGGCGGCGGTGTCCGGGCCCGATGGCCTCGGACCCCGGGGTCTCGCCACGGGTCCCCCCACAGCAGTTCCGGTCCCACCCAGTGGACAAACCACACACACACACACACACACACTTCCACTCCTCACGAAAGGTGCTTCTGAAGTTGCTTGTTCTCTATCATCATTTGCTCAAACTTTAAAAATCATGTTCCTCTTTTGTTGTCACCTCTTTGTTAATTCATGTTCCTGCTTCACGTTACTGTCTAGATAGAGCTGCTCAGGCTGGTTCATCTAAGAAATCATTTTACTGTCTAGATAGAGCTGCTCAGGCTGGTTTAATCCAAAAACAGTTGGAAAATATTTGGATCAGTGTGATAACTGCAAATAATATATGTAGCACAACAAGGATATTGTATGTTATCCCCCTCCCCCCTCCCCCCTCCTCCCTCCTCCCTCAACCTTTTTCTCTCTTTTCTCTTCTCTCTCTCTTTGAGCGTTCCCCCCCGGTCGTGTACGGCAGCCATGCCATCTTCTGACGGAGAAGGCAACAGGAGGAGACTCCAGGTCTCTCCCTGTTGCAAGACCAAAATCTATTCTGACTCCGAAGGCTCTCAATCACATCATATTGTTGGCCCAAGCTGCCGAACAGGACAAGGGAAAAAAAGAAAAAGAAAAAAAAAGAAGCAATAAAGAAGGTTTTAAGCTGCATAGACTCGGTGTCACACCAAGGTCAACATGTACTCAGACAGACTGGACTGGACCCGTTCTGTGGTATCTCATGGTCCTTCCCTTGGAAGGATGCGCATGACGATTGACAGCTCTGGATCACGAGGATCAGATAGATAACTCCTATATGCTGGAAGAGGCTCCACCTCAAAATGTAACTGAACTTATTCTCCGGGGCTTTTCTACTCTCATCATGCGTGATGTTGACAGTTCGAGTCCTTGGCCAAGTTTGATTGCGCATGCGTCCTGATGAGATGATAAAACATCAGCTGAGACCAAGAAGCATCTTCTGAGGTTCTTATTCTGCATCAAACCTGAACTCGCCGACACTATAAATTACATATAAAAAGTGAGGGCAAAAGGGCAAAAGGAAGAATCCATGACTTTATGGATTTTTCTTCAGATGCTCCTGGGGTGATATACAGTACAAAACCTCCTGGACACTAACGAAGGCTCACTGGCTGCAAGTGACAGCAGAGCACAGTTATTCAAGGCTGTCTGAGCTGGAGATGCGGGATGCTGTTTAATATGCATGGACTCACTAATTACAGCCCTCTTACTCTAATGATGTGGCCTTGAGACCGGCATCCACACACACACACACACACACACACGCACACACACACACAACACACAAACACATACACACTTATGTTTGCTGTCTTTGAACCACACCGTAAGACACACAACACAACAGCCAGTCGGTCTAAATTTGAATCATCTGTGTGAGAACCCCCTCGAGCGAATCGGCATGCTGGTTGTAATTTGAGATGGTGGTGCGTAGGTTGGTAGAGTGCATGTGCCATCGCAGATAAGACAGCACCAGAAAAGAACTAAAACTCAGGGGGAAAAAAATAAAAAATGAAATAAAACCACTATGTACCTGAGGGGGTATGAGGAGAACAGACGGGAGATCCAAATAGATAAGGCAATTCTGTGGCACATTGAGGTACTTACTAAAATACACATGAGATGAACATGCCCAGAGAAAATGTCAATTGGCAGATCAGATGGGCATTTCTGTGTTTGGTACATGGAGTTCCCGTGCTGTTACTCCTCTGAAGCCTGCAGCACGACATCGACCGGGGAGGTTGGGTAGTGCTTTGTCACCCAGCATCACTGGGTCTTCTGAAGTCATCCAAATCAACCATCTATCACACCGATGTCTGCAACTCTTTGGGAGAACACGGCCTCTCGTGCATTTCACCCTTTTTCTACACATAACATCATTTATCGGCCCGTGTCACCATCCGGGCCTGTGCACAACAGCCACACACCTCCCTCAGTAGCTTCTCTCACATGGGCACACAAAAGTAAACACAACGCTCTCCAGCACTATCCAAAGGCACTGTGGGAGCTTGTTGTGGCAGAGACTTTAAACACATGGAGGCAAAATCCCCTCTTTTGAGCCAGGGCACATCGACACAACACCGCAGCGACGCTGTTTGATGAATGCTCAGCTCAAATTTAGCAAATAAAATTCCAGCAGAAAATGCTTGCACACTCAGAAGCGTTCCCCGTGTCGTAGGAGGTGATTGCATTGTGTTTGTGAAATGCAAATTGATGTTTAACGAAACGCAGACATCTCGTAGAGTTTTCATGCACAGGCACGATTTGGTTTAGTTTGTGGAGGAGCCTCTTTATTTCACTTCCTTGTTCGGAGATGTACCCTTTTCCCATTAGAGAACACGGGTCTGAAATTGAAAGCGAGGCATCGAAATTGTTCCCCAGCCCTCAGCGGGGCTCCTGCTCCTGAAATTCCACAGCACCATGCTGCTCCGTGGCGAGCACAGGGAGAGATTACGACATTGTGTATGCTTTCTGAAGTTGTATCTTCACCCTGCTCGGCGGGTGGTTTTCACACCCACAAAACGGATCAATTATCCAGTCACAGATACCCATCCACACCACTCTCACACAATTAACTCAGCCAGACTCACGACAAGAGGACTGGATGATTTGGGAACAGCGTCCTCAGTCCTAAAATCGATCGAAAATGCATCTCCTTTTAACCTGTTCCAAAAATAACAAATCTGTCTTTTATTTATTTCTTTTTTTTTTTTCCTGTTTGACTCCGGCTCCTCTTCAGTCGCCACAAAGCCCGTCTGTGGCTCCCTCAGCGGTGGAGGCGACGTTTCCTTAATTCTGGCAAACGTAGGAAGTCCAAACAGTTTGAACTTAATTAGACATGAGTAAAGCTCCAAGACTGAGATGCACAGTTGTTTGTACAGTCTGCAGCGCTGACCCAGTTGGCAAAGTCACATTTGTAACAAAGCGCCATGCTCTGAATATGAATGCCCCCTGTGGTTCTTCTCATGTGGCTGACATAAAAAATGATGTTGCTTCAAATGTTTCATAATGTTCACTTAACTTCCTGCATGCCCTACATTAAATTGTAATCCCAAGGATTTTTTTTGTCCTCTTTAAATACCCATAACATTTTTAACAAACAAGAGCAGTTAAATGTGCGGTGTAGACTTAAAACACAAACCCACACAAACAAATATAATGACTGGAAAAACATTACTGACACATTACTGGTATCCTCCCCAGCTCATCAAAGCAACCTTTAAACTGCTCCAAATTCTCAATAAATGTTACATATCCACACTAGCTACTCATGTATTAACCCAGCAGGATCAATCTGAGAGTCACAATTTGAAAGATTCTCATTTACAGAAATGTTTCTGCAACATGTGGAAAGGGAATCATTACGGAGCCGATAGGCCGCATCTGCAGTAATACAGAATGAACACGCGTCGGTGACAACATTCCTAAATAAATAAATAAAATAACGTGGTGTATTTTTCTTTACCGAGCAGTGGTTGTTTTGCCAGCGAGGACGAGGCCAAGACGGCGCACAGTTTCAATAAGCTGATTACAATAGGAGTCATCAAAGAGAACAAAATCAGGACATGATCCTAACAAAAGAGCAAGTAACTGTGCAAATAACACAGAATACCAAGTGGAACATTACACATATACAGATGATGGAATGTACTGAATCCAGAGCTTAACACAGTTAGCTGTAAATTGTTAAAAATCAATGGTGCCAGCTTTTCATTTTGTATATTCAGCTTTTTTATTCCTTTGTTTTCAATACAGAATATTTCGCATGTGCTTGTGCAGGTTATGTTTTTGCAGTTTAGGGCATGAAAAGAGACTAAATACTGAGTGAAGACTATGTTGTTGTTTTTTTATTGTTGTCTGCATTCACCCCTTGCAGCAGCACTGGGGCTGATCCCAACTGACATAGGGTGAAAGGCAGGGCACATCCGGACCACTAGTCACAAAGCTAACGCAGAGAGGCAGGCCACTATTCACATTCAAGTTTAAGGTCAGTTTAGAGATTAATGCAATAAGCATATCTGCGAAAAACAGGAAAGGCTTAGAATCCAATCATAGATATCCTTGCTGTGGCGTAGAAATGCGAACCACTACATCACCAGACAGCCGTATCTTTAATTAGTATAAAGACATCATATACACATACACACAAACAGATACGTTCCGTAAATCACTGGTACCTTTCACCCCTGACTTTACAGACAAAGGTAAGCAGCGTGCAGTCATCCATCAAACTCATGGACACATATGTGTTTGTAACCGTGTGACGGTAATGAAAAGAACAAGAAGGAAAGATGAGAAAAGGGAGGAATTCTTGGTGGACAAAGCTCCCACAAAGCTACCTCACCATGCAACTCACTGAAACAGATATAACCATGTCGGCTAAACTCAGAAATTCTCATATGAATTTTTGTTCTGACAGAGTCACACTGTGGCAATTACTTCAGGACAAACTTTTTCAGAACAACTCACATTTCCATTAGCATATGTTCAGCCAGACATTTTATTGCCTCCCTCGATTTTTTTTTTTTTTTTTTTTTTTTTTTTATTGCTCCAGCAGATGTTCTTGTGGCTATCATCAAAGAGATTTATGCAAGCTGATTACAGCCAAAGAGTCCCCAGAACTGAATAAACATATTCAGGCCGGAAATGGACCCAGGCTCCTTCTGTAGCTAAATAAGGTCTGGTCTCCTTTGGTGTGTAGTTTAACCTCTATGTGCTGAGAAACGAGGTCCGACAAAAACCTAAGAAATGTTCCTGGAAAGTCTGCTTGGAAAGCAAAGTTCTTTTTTTTTCTTGAAAAGGGATGGATGCACGCTCAGACTTGCTTTCCCTTTAATTTGTGTGTTTATTGGCTGTTTTGATATTGAAGCATATTCATAAATGTCTTATCGGGTTATCCTTGGTCTCAAAGCCTGTGCAATATTAACAAAAGCTTTAACTTCTGTCCTGTCATTGTTTATGCCTGAAAGAAATAATCTCTTTTCTGCTTAGAATGACCAGTCATGCTTTAAATACCATGCAAACAAAGTCAACAACAACATCAACAAACCAACCTTTCATTTTAGTGACTTGTCAGGCTTGATTCTCTCCTAAAGCAGCCTTCTCAGGCACTCACTCTATATTGCTCCCAGCAATCCACCAACCGAAATGGCAGAAAACTAAATGCACACCTACACTTGTCCCTCCAATCTTCAACATCTGAATGCCCTTATTCTATTTATGAAGTTTATTGAGTGCAAAATGAAGCTCAAAAGCTATATTTTACTGCAGCGGTATATTTAGTTTGTGGCCTAAAAGTCCCTCAAGGGTGTATTCACCCCTTGCATTTGGTCCGGTTGAAATAGACCCTGGCCTGATTGCGGCGCTTGTGTGATCCAAATGTGGAAGTGTAAACACAGCCATCTGCACGCTGGTGTGCATCAAACTCTGCTGGATGAGCAGGACTTGGTACGCTTGCAAATGTACTGTGGTTCGGTTCAATTGACGGGAGTTTGAACGCAACGCAGAGCAACGAGCCGGAGGAAGAGCCAACACAGGAGGCGACACAGTTTAATAGGACCATATTTTCTCAGCTTATCAGCTTTTTAAACTTCATAGGCTGTCAGTGAGTTCTTAACTGGTGAAAATCTCGGTTTGTGGTACACAGGAAAAAAACACTTGAAAGTCTTCAGGTTTCCCTGGTGGGTGGTCAGAGGGGGCGTTTACTTTGTGTATTGCTCATTCTGTATTTACTATACCTATCACTATGATCTATTGTATAGCTTTTAGCTTGTACTCATTACATTTTGTGTTTTATATTCTTACTTTTAACATGATATAATACCACCCTCATATAAGGTCTTGAAAATAAAGTTTTAAATATTATTAAAAGTGATTTATATGAAGTTGTAATGATGTATTTCATTTAGAAAATAATTTTGCCCCGACACTAATCAAAGGCTTGATTTACATCGCAACGTTTTGAAGACTATCTGTTCACACAGAAATGGCGAAAAACTATGTATTATATCTGTAGAGCCACTAGTGGGTGCTGTTGATTATTTTTGTAACAAAACCACACACATGAACATTAACAATGGTGAATACACGGATATTCGTGTGTACAGATGAGGAAGTTGGATTGCTATTACGGTTGACTCTCGGAGAATATGGACTGGGTATTTTAGGAATGGTAAGTATACAGTGTGTATTAACACATGACATTCCCACCTAAATTAACATTCCTCAAGCAAAGCATTGTTTATCCCTTAAGGTCAAAATGTATTTTTCACTCTTTTTTTGCATTTAAAGCAACATTTCAAAACCTCTAATTTTGTAGATGTTTTTTTTACTAATATCTGTACTTTGTCTTAAGTAAAAGAAAAAAAAATGAAATTCCAGTTGAAAAATTTAATTTACAGGCATATATATAATTTTTCAAAAGGAATTGAATATTTACAAGAAACTAATGAATTTTCCTGCCAACCTTTGAACCTGTGGTCTCCAACTCTGGTCCTCGGGAGCTCCCATCATCTCCCTCTACTCCAAAATGCCAAATCTGAATAATTTGCTCATCGTCAAGCCATGTGGAGCAAGAAATATTGACTCAGTGACTTGGTGTTTTGGAGGAAGAAGACGTCTGAAACATGTCAGGCAGTTCCTTCCCTCTCTAGGATGAGAGTTATAACGCCAGCATGATTTTTTGCCAAACCCAAAGTCAGTTTGTTGTCAATTCAACATTGGTTCTGCCACGTTGATCTGGAAGTGTCGCGAGGTCCAGGGAGGGATATTATTTGCCTTCCTGGCTGTATTTGCTGTTCGTACCACCGCATGTTGTGTTACGTGCTGCTGCACCTGCAGCCAGAGTCGAAGTCAATGACTGTGAACAACCCGGCCAAAGCACAGCAGCTGACAACGTTTTGTGCCGGCTCCCTCTCTGCGCCTGCACCGCTGTGGGGAATGAATTAAGCAGTAAACAGGTTGTTTGTGTATGAGTGAGAATTTAATTGGAACCTTTTGACTGCATGTCTCAAATAGTGTAAGCACACGGTCCCTGGTGGCGTGAGCGGGCCTGTGGCCTGACCTATCTGTCAGTATTCAACTGCTGGAAACATTCGGACATAAATGACACCAATTCATTACAGAGAGCGAGTGGCGGGGACCACAGAGGCTACTGTTGTCTCGTGGGTTCAGAGTTGTCAATATTAAGGCAACAGAAACAGCCCAAACAAGCAATTAACAAATAACCTTTTACATTAATTTGGGGCCAACTCTTAAATCAAACTGGAATAATAAATAACTCACACTGCTGCTCTCGAGAGTGTAAATTTTCCTGTTACTCGCAGCACTGAAGCATAGATTAAATGGGCTTGACTTTGAAACATGAAGGATTTGTACAGTAATTTGATATTCAGTGAGTATCGGTGTTTGTGTGAAGCCCTATTTTTAACTTTAAAACACAACGTGCACCCATCCATTTATTCTTTATGGAACTTGGATAACATAGTATTTGGACATTTTAGAGTACTTTTTAGGATAAGAAAAATAGTTCCTCAGTCGCTATTTTCAGAGTATGATCTAATTTTCCGATTACATTAAGAGCATAATTACAAATGGTTTAACTGCTCAGATGTTCATCAGTTGCTAAATATGTGTGGGTTTTACAACATAAATGTTCTGTTCTCTCATCAGAGTATTCTCTGAGCAATTAATGTCTCCTCTTAACAAGCAAAAAAAAAAAAAAAATCGTATCTGTTCCTGACACAGCACCATCTTCCTCCACTCTGCAGGGATCCAGATGCTTTCATGACGAGCTTTCATTGAATGCTCAGGACGATTGATTAAAACACCAGACTTATATGTCTTGCAGCACAGCAAAAATCATAGATTTTTTCCCGGAGGTGGTTAAAAGGGATTTCTGTCTGCATTGATTGTTTGACCAGTCCAATTTGTGCTTATTTCGATTGATTTCAGCTCGAGTGTTATGACACCAGATCAGTATCTGTTTTTACACCAAACTCAATAGTTTTTAACATGCAAAGTCAAGGTTTGTTATTGTGTCGGATTTCTTTTTAATTGGAAACCAATATCATAACATGAACTCCTACAACATGTGTCGATACTGATATAAGTATGGAGACGGTATGAAACTCGGCATATTAGCACAGTAACAATGGTGAAGTGGTTTCACTTCTAAGAGAATACTAATAGCTGGACAGATTGGTTTGTGAGAAACATGCACAATTTTTGCATTCATGCGCAAAATGTATTGTTTGAATTGCAGTTAGTCAATTTATCTTTATTAATATTATTATATAATTACAAGATCAAAGTCTCTTAGATTACTTCTCTATGTATAAATGCATTAATTGCACTTGCACATGAATTATTTTTATTGATGTATTTCAGGAACTAAAAGTGACTATTTAACATGACAAAAATCTATTGAAGAAAGCATCAAATAAATCAAATTTTGACCCTATATTGTACAAAAACGTGGTGTCTTTGCCCAATATTTGGAAAAATGAAATATTAAGTTATAAATTAATTGACAGTTTCTTCCCCCAATCTTTTAATGCTTTGCTTTTGTTTTGTTCCGACTAGATTTAGTTCCAGTTTACATGAATCAAATGATGGATGTGCAGTCTGTTGCTTTTGGTATTCTATGCAGAATTTCTGAAGACGTTTAGTAAATGGTAGACTGTTGTTCTTGGTCTAAAATGGGAGAATGACAGTAGCCAGGTTCTGGTCTGAATGATATTTATTGAAAAGACATCACATATCATCACGTGGCCACCTTTCAATGGCTCCAGTACGTCTGCAGCTGCATCGCAGGAAGCCATTTGCATCTAGCAAATGCAGCAATGTTTGTGGTCACACACACACACACACACACACACACACACACACACACACACACACACACACACACACACACACACACACACACACACACACACACACACACACACACACACACACACACACACACACACACACACACACACACACACACACACACACACACACACACACACACACACGCTTGGGTCCGAGGTGGTGGGGCCTGTGAAGAGCTTTTCCACTCCCTGCGGTCTGCTGCTGGCTAAGCCTCTGTTAATTTCTCTAACCACCTTGGCCATCTTCTCTACAGTCATCATTAATCATCTCTCTCTTCTCCTTCCCTTTCGTCTTCTCTCCTCCACTCTGCTCCCAACCCTTCCCCCACTTCCTCTCCTTTATTTTGCTATCCCACACTGCCTCCGCTGCGCTGCTGCTTGGTGCCTCAGCATTTAAGAGCTGCAGTGATGAGATAACGCTGATCAGCCTAATGGCACGAATGCAATGAGGTTGACAAAGAATCTATTACTTACAAATTACACAGATAATGTCGCACTGCATCACCATGTCACAGTGTTACCAAGAAAGTGTAATAAATTACGTGAACGAGGATGAGGCAAGATTTTTATGATGCACGTTTAAAAAAGGCTTCAGGATGAAATGTTGACTGGTGCACGTGAAGTCAGCCTCCAGTCGAATGGCAGTATACACTGCCGTACTCTTTGTCTCACATTATGTTTGTGGGTTATAAAGGCCAGCTCTTCCAATAAAACAAGCGGGCATACCAGTGAGTAGGACATACCCTCTTACTAGGGATTAAGAGCAAACTCTTTTGTTAATACAGAACAAACAGCTGGGCAACAGTGCAGAAAATTGAAAAACCATCAGTCTATTTACATAGGACAGATTCCAGAAAAAAATTACTCTTACCGGGATCTCTTCTAGTGTTCATATTGGAAATTGGGCAATATGGCAAGAGCCCCCCTCCTGAGATGAATTATTTAACTGCCATATTGCACCATTTGGGCAGGCCTATGATTCACCCACGGATCCATATGGCGTGGTGTCCTTTTGTTTCCTTATTTACTAAAAGAAATCCTGTGAAAACATTTGTTGTTTACTCTTCATTCAGTGCAATGTTGCAATGTTTCAAGCCAACACAAAGGCACAGAATGTAGACGTGTCTGTGTGTGTGTGTGTGTGTGTGTGTGTGTGTGTGTGTGTGTGTGTGTGTGTGTGTGTGTGTGTGTGTGTGTGTGTGTGTGTGTGTGTGTGTGTGTGTGTGTGTGTGTGTGTGTGTGTGTGTGTGTGTGTGAAATTGGCTCTGACAAATGCGCAACAGAAAATGTGTTTGGAGGGAAGTGAGATTCTTCTTACACTGTGTTTGTATCTGCATTTTATAGCTTGCGATAAATGGGAATACAATTGATTAGTACTCTATGATCTGGTGAGGAAGATAAACTGGAGACACGATAAGTGCATCTACGACATTGAGAACACATTCCTGATTCATTACAGTGACTAGTTACCGTTTTAAAAATAGGTTGAGCTTCCAACTAGTTGATAAAAATTTTAAGTAAACTTATTTGTGAAAGTAATTTCTGCGTAACAACCTTTTTTCTATTTTGAATGGCAGCGTTAGCTGAGCACACTGCCGCTCAGTCTGATAAATGATTGAGATTCTTTTCATTTCAAGTGAAAAAAACATATTTTTTGCGATTTCATTTCAGAAACATTACACGTTTACATGCCAACGTTTTGAAAACTATGTTCATTTACACAGCAAGACTGACAACATTTTCTATTCTGCATGTTGGGCCACTAGTGGGTGCTGTTGATTTATTTGTTTTTTTGTCATGAAATCACACACATATGCACAAAGAACAAAATGCTGTTAACATGAACAATGGTGAATACACAGACATCCGTAACTCCAAGTTGGATTGTTGTTTCAGGTGACACTCGGCTGTAAAACTACCAAGTCCCATGAAAATATGGACTGGGGGTTATGACAACCTGGAGAAAAACTTTGTTGTTATTGTCCATCTACTCACACATGCGTAGAAGAAGTATTTAACATAGACGTGGTGCGCATGCTCAGTAGCAGCCTGTCAAAAAAAGATTGCGCTTTTTTGCTGTTTACACTGATGTGAATTTGGAGCAATTTCAAAAAGTTGAAATGAAACAGAGACGGAGCCAAAGTGTTTTCAAAAATGTCCACCGGGGAAGTTGTTTTCAAAAAGTTGCATTATCAGTGGTTCAAAACACCGTAGTCCTGTAAACGGAACCGCAAAACGCAACGAAAGTCTTCCGTTTTCACTTGAAAACACTGTCGTAAGTAAGTTCAGATGACGTTACATTAGTTATTTGGAGGTCTAAATTTGCTGTACACACATGGATTTGTTTTGTTTGTGTTGATCTGTCATTATCAAAGTTTTGGATTTTTTTTTTAACAGCACAAGCTTCTGCAAGGCGGATAAAATTGAAGTGGTGTTTGAGTCCATTTGTAACCAGTTGTTTGAAAGGTTTATGTTTTCTGAGGTGTAACAACCGCTGCCATCAATAATAACCTCAGGATGTGGCTTTCACTTCTCTCTTTGAGAAGAAAAGCAGCTTTTAGCACTGAGGTGGATCATTTTAGAAGAACTGTACAGCATAAGTTTTCGCTCGATAGGTGAGGTGAGTGGCAATATATACTCTAATCCACTCCTCCCATCTGTAAGCTCGATTGGCTGATGTTAAAAGAAAATCATCTTATTTCTTTTTCACTTCTTGTCTTGACTATTTTCTGTTGGCTTCAAGAGACCAAGTATCTGCTTTTAATTGAGTAATAACTGTTGTTTATTCAATGGAGACTTATATTTTTATTTCCTGCATGAAAAACAACATGACAAAATTGCTCTATTGATCTAGTTTAGCCATTTTAACTGCATCAAATAGTGCGTATTCATTTTTACACGCCATACATTCTATTTTTTCACCCTCTAAAAATTGCTTATCGTAAAAAAATATATATATAATAATAATGATAATAAAATGCCCTTAGCTTGTTGTCGACCTTGTTCTGGAATATGAAATCACATGTCACTAAGTATTACAGAAAGTGGCAAAATACACACAAGTATGCTGAGAGCAAATGTGTCGGAAGTTAGGCTCTCCAAACAGTTGGCCAAGGTTACAGAGAGATGTTGTACTTTTATCTGTCTGAGACAGTATGTGTATATTTTTGATAATAATTCCTACAAGAAATCCTAAACGACATGTGTGGCTCACAGTGAAAACAATGGTATTCATCCTTATTCAACACTGGAAAGGTTTTCCCTGAAGAATGTCCAGAAAGAAACTATGTTTACCTCTAATTTGTTTTTGGCGTACATAAAGGCATTTTAGTCATAAGAAAAAGTGTGAGTGTGACCACCAGGGGCTGGAAAATGTTTTTGATGATAAAGTTAAGAGAAACGGATTTAGCTTTTTGTATTAACCAAATAATTTTGTAATTGCTTTATATCTGTTATTATTCACATCCGGCTGATTTGCACAGTTTTGTCTGCAAATTGTTTCGGTTGGTTTTACTGACGTTGATTTGTTTTGACTGAGACTTCCCAAAATGCCCAAAAGCAAACAATTATCTATTGGTGTGTCTCAATTCAGGGGCTGTATTGTTCAGATCTATCCAGCCTTAATAAGAAAGATCCACTGAAGGCAGGGTGGTCAGTAAAGTTAATGAAATGAGACGGTCTATGGGGCATTTTCGGCCTTGCAGTTACTTTACAAAATAGCACACTGTGATATCACTTTGGTAATGCATGAAATAAATAAAATGTAATGGACATTGTGGTGGTGGTGGTGGTGGTGGTGGGGGGGGGGGGGGGGGGGGGTAGACATTTTTGCTTGAGCAGTCGAGCACGCACGCACACACACACACACACGCACACAAATCCAACCATTTCAATGAAGAAGTTTTTTATGCATCTTTGTGAAACATGGGGGAAAACAAAAGGAGCCCGCAGTAAACTGGGGTTGTTCGAATCGTTCATTTAAAGAACTGTTCAATGGACTTGCATGACTCTCGGGTGATTTATTAATGATGAACTACTTCAGTGATAGTTGATAGCGATAGTTAAAGTCAATCCACATCACAAACACAATGAAACTGAGAAGCTTTGAGTTCTATTTTTTCCTTCTTTCTTGTTTTGGAAAGACCTTAGAGTCTGCGGTACTCTCAAGTGGCCTGGAATTGAATTCCACAAACAGGAAGCCGCTGAACAAAAGGTTCATCCTCCCATGGTGGTGAGTTTGTTCCTGGGGATGTGAAGATGATGATGAGGAGCCTGTTGTGGTGTGTGTGGGATAAGCAGCTTCTTGAGATAGGGAAGGGTGTTATCGTGGATGTGCTGGAGGATGAAGAGGCAGATTTTGGCATCTTATGGAGGGTAGACGCTGGCGCAGTTAGGCTGCCGTCATTGATTTCCATTTTTGACATTATTGATCTGTTGATTTCATCCCAGGTTTTCTGGGGTGTTTTTTTTTGTGTGATTTTTTTGGTCTGTTATGTGCACATTGCTGTGTTGGGCTCTGGACAGTTTCTGGCTGCTGCCGTCGCCCTCAAGGCACTGCTCACCTCACTCACCACAACGTGCTCCCTCCGCTTCAATGCTTCATCACACCTCCCAATGACTAAACTCACCACCATGGGTGACCGGGCTTTCTGTTCTGCTGCTCCCCACCTATGGAATTCACTTCCAGAGTTGTCAATGATATTTATTACAGTTTTAAGTGTTTTATATTGTTGTTTTTGTAGCACTTTCAGATTCACAGATCTAAAGCGCACTATAAACAAAATGCATTAATATTATTATTAGTAGTAGTAGTAGTATGTTACAATATATTCTTGCAGGGACAGGGATCCACTGGAGGGAACATAAGACTGGTTCAGTTGCAGAAGGTTCATCAAAGCCTTTATATCCTTCGGGCAGAGGGTGAGTGTAGAGAGTGGTGAGATGAATTGTAATGCAGAAGAATAATTTGGAGCATTTTTTTATGTAAAGTTGACTGTCATCAACATAGAAGTGGAAGGAGATTCTATAGTAGCAGAGAACTTGGCCAATGGAGAGAATGAAATGTATAGGGTGTATAGGGTGAAAAAGATGGGGCCAAGTACTGACCCTTGAGGGACTCCACGGGTGGCAGTGTGAGCACTTGATATGGCCTCACAGAGGCCGATATATTGAGTAATGTTTGTGGAGTTGAGCTGGAACCAGAACAGTTTTACGGAGCCCCAGGATGTGGCGGAGGCAGTGGAGGGGCATGTTGTGATCGGCATTGTCAAAAGTTGTACATTGATTGAGGATGATGAGGAGCATGGGTGAGCCAATGTCTGCTGTCATCACAAGACCTTTGGTGACTCTAATCAAAGCCCTTTCAGTACTGTGTGCTGTCCAGAACCCGAGCTGAAACTTTTCGGTCAGTTGGTTCAATTTGATGTGATAATGAAGTTGTGTGTCGATAACTTTCTACCGAGCCGTTGAAAGGAATGGGAGGTTTGCTTCGAGACAGTAAACTGTGAAAACATCCAGTGTGAGACTGGGTTTTTACAGTAGTGGCGATCGAACATAACGGGACTGGAGGGACCAATTGATTGTGGTGATAATCAAAGGAACTACTGCAGAGATGTTGACCAGAGCAGAGGAAAAGAGGTGGAGGATTTGTCTTTATCTTTCTGGCGGTGACCAGAATCTACTGATGGGAGACAGGGAGAGGGAAAAGGCCGGGGGATTTTTAGATTGTGGCTTTGGTAGTCGGGCGGGATGGAACAAGTGCAGAACACAGAGTATTGCAGATTCCATTGATTTTTGGTGCAGAAAGAGTCCAAAATGTTTTGGCATTGATATTCTGGTGAATCAAGGTTTTAGGAGAAGCGTTGTCTAAAAGATGTTGAACAGTGATGAGAAATACAATGTATGTCTATAATGTATATCTAAACATATAGTATAATGTGACCAGTGTCAGTATTGAAAACTAATTCTAATACTTGAAAGTGTTTTTTTGTTTTTTTTCAGGTACCTTGGCTGAATGCCAGGTGGAGCTGAGAATGGACTCATCAGTCATCTCAATGTGCTTCATACTTACACACCAATGGCACTGCCTGCCATGCAAGATGCTCAACCTCCATTACTCTCATGGGGATGGAACCTCTAACCTTGCACCAACCTTCACCAGCCACCCACTGAACTTATGCCAGCTCAGAATATTGCCTATTCAATTTCCCTTTCCTTAGCACTATAAATCTTGGGACTACAACTGTTGGGTCTTTCCGTATCTTGGAAACAAAGGACACAATTAGTGGGCTGCACTTATAGAGACCACTGAAATAGGAAACTGGTGCTATCGGCCTTCAATGACTCTTCAGCCTCTGAATTGAGAGTCAGTACTTTTGTGTTTATACCGATTACTAGATTTTGCAGGAATACAAATGTCACCTCTACCTTGCAGATAATGTGTATACCAAATATAACAATTAATATCTAGAGAAAATTACATTTGACCTCTGCAATTTGCGTGCACAAGTTCAGATTTCGTTCTCCACAAAATTGAACTGATAAGATTCAAATTTGAATCGTGTCATAACCATTTCTCTCTTCTCTTGACATTTATGATGAAATCATTTCTTTGAATATAGACGCAAGTGTTGTCATTTTCCCGAGAAAGCTAAATTTGTCATATTTCATCAACTTGACTGCATGAGTGAACAAGTTGGTATGCACTCGTTGGCACATCACACACCCTCCGCAGTTGCAGTGTCTGTGAGGTGGATGACAAAGCAATTTATCTAAATTAAAGAAAACAGCTTCTAATATTTATACCTCAATACATATATATATATATATATATATATATATATATATATATATATATATATATATATATATATGACTTACCTGAATTATACTCTTAATTTAAAAAACTAAATCTCTTTTTTTTTATCTTGACTTTTCACCTAAAATTTCTCCAAAAGCAGCATCACTGACGGCAGTAAAACTGAGTGAAATAGACCTTGCGCAAACACTGTGGCGACTGACAATGTGGAAATGAAGCAGAGACGTTTAAGGGTGAGGCAGTCTCAGCACTCACAGTCTGTGTTCAAACAGTGGGGCAAGTATAAAAGGTCATCTCTCCCCAGTACACGGAGCTTACCTGGCATTTCAGCAGAAATGATCTCCATCCATGCCAGCTTACAGTGGGGCCCTGCGAACATGAGATGAGGACGTTTTTACACCTCTGCAGTCGGTGATGAGGGAATAGAAAAAAAAAATGCATTATAAATGTTGCACTAGTTATGAACTGAATGACCTTAACTGAATATTTCAGCTGACACTGAGATCTTTACCATTTTGGCCATTGTTTTGAACTTTCAAGCTTATTTCCAAGGAAAGATTCTGATATTCAGAAGCAGGAAGATGCAGGTTACTGTTCATGTGTCATGGTGATTTTATAATAACAGTTTTTCCATTTTAACCAACCAACTGAGTTCTTAAAAGAACGTTTGTTTCAAGCAGATCGTATTGATTATACCTGCCAAAATTAACTGATGCAAATGCTAGCTCTTAAAAAGTTGGACAACAAATCTTCTTTGAGCTGTATTTTCTGTCCTTTCATCTTTTTTGTTTTCACATTTATTAATGCAAACCCTTGGCAATAGGTTTCATAACATTAACATTATTATATACGAATACACAGTTGAGAGGGGAGAGAGAGTCCTCTTCACATATTATGAATACAGCCTCAGTCAACCAGTGTCAGACATGTTCAGTATTTCTTTACAGGGGTGCATCTTTCCAAGTAGACATCCACCTTGAGTTGTAGTTTTGCTGTCAGGTTTTCCATAAAGTGCACAGTTCTTAGTCTGTGTATCCACTGGTCCAAGGTGGGTGGGAGAGGTTTCAGTCAATTTACTGTAATCATCTTATGTGCCATCAACAGAAGAGCCCTCAGAACATGTTTTGTCCCTTCAGGTAATTGTTTGATGTGAAATTTATTTTTAAACACGTCTTAAATGTGGCTGTGGTTGTGGTCACTGTTTTATAGATCAAAGTCACACAATATCGTGTATGAGGGATTACGTTTAACAGCACTTACTTAAGTGTGTTTTTGTGGTTGTTGTTTTATGGTTCTGGTGAATGTTTGAGGGCTATGACTGAACAGAGGCCTGTGGAGGTCTCACTGTCAATTTCCCCGAGTTAAATGCAGCGATGACTCAGTGACAGGATCATGATCATCCAAGGCTGAATGATACAGCTGGTGCAGTAGAGGCCCCTGCTCATAATTTACAGGAAATAAAGGACTTGATGTTAATATCTTGGTGGCAGATACCACAGTGTACTTTTGGAGGTTAAGCGTAGTTCATGCTTTTACAATACAAGGCTGTTTTGGCAGGAAATGTTGGACCTACACAATATCAGAAGAGTGCCCATAAGGTTGTGACTAATAGGTATCCAGTATATTGCATTATTATAAACAAGATAACAGCCTCATGCTGTTTGACAGCTGACTCACTGACATTTGTGATTCTTTTTTGTCTGGTCTATTGATGTTTGGTCTGAGTGCAAGGCAAACCTTTGGTGACCTAACAAAACCTCTGACATCCAAAAAAAAGTTTGTTTTTGTTTTTGTAAATAGCTTAAATATAAATCCATTGAGGCTACATGCTAACATGGTTTTGACATGTGTTAAGAAATAGTGGATGAAAAGAATATTGGAGACGGAGCTGCCGGGCAGGCGGAGAAGTGGAAGACCTCAGAAGATTCATGGAAGTGGCTCAGGTGGATATGAAGATGTTTGATGGAATAGTTGATAGGCCAATAGAGAGGATAAGATGGAGACCGATGATCTGCTGTGTTGACCTATGAAGGCAGCAGCCAAAACACTAAGACGAATTTCGTAATAGCATTATATATTACGGTAATCCATCCCACTACAACAGCATTTCTAATTACTTAACATTAAATATAGGCATATTATCTGACCCCTTACTTGAGTGATGAGAGGAAATGTCGGGTGGTATCTATGTCAGCAGTTATTCTGGCTTCAATCCTCAAACATCAAAAAAAGAGAAAAAAACCAATGTTTTGGTAGCAGTGTGACATTTGTGACACCAACTCCCCCACTGGTGTTATTGCCCGCAGAGTGTCACTCCAAAGTGTTCATGGCACCCCCCCCTACCAAGTGGCTAATGAGGTCAAATGACGAATTACACACTCAGTTAAACCAAAGGGCTTGGGACCTCACACACAGACCAGATTGCAGAGGGTATGTCAGCTCAGGCGCTGTGAAACAGCTCATCAGTGCTTCTTACAAACATAATTGCCTGGATGGGAGGGTGCAAGTAAAAATAATGCAGAAGACACCCAGAAAAACAGTGTTTGAAATAATGGGGGGAAAAAAGAAAACTCACAACTCTGCTCAGTACTGGAGCAGAAATCTGCAGACCAGGCACAGCAGTCCATCAGACATTTAAGTTCATAGACAGTGCAGCTGCCCCTCTTGGGCTGAGATTAATTGCTGGATGGATAAAGCCACAGTGATTGACAGATGAGTTGCAGCACTGAACAGACATGAGAGAGATGAATGTGGAGCAGTTCAAAGGAAAATTAGTGCTGAGTGTTTGTAAAAAAGTTGGCCTGAAATCAATCGCCATGCGAAATGTGACTTTTAGATCACGAGGAGGCATCAACCGATGAGCAACACTGCAGGCACCGCAGATGGTCAGACATGTTTGTTGGTGTTCACTGGCCTTGCAGGTTTTCATTGAGAGGGGCACCAGACTGGTGTCCACGCTATATAATGTAGCTCACAACGCCTCTTATGTGCAAATCAAAGTACAGTAGATCAGTAGATGGTCAATGAGCTAGCTATGTGCTTTAAAGAGACATTCAATTGTGACAACATTTTCCCACACATGAACCTTTCAGATGGTTTTTGAACTGCACATTTTTATTTTAACCCTCTTATAAGAATAAATATATTCAAGCGACCTGGGTTTATTTTCATTCCTAAAAATGTGCATTTAGTGAGAGAGTCTGGCCCCGCCTTTTTCGAGGATAGCTTCAACCTGAATATCTGGCTGTTCTTTAACACTAATGTGTTTTTGATGATACAAATTTGTGACACATCAGTGAATGTCTGTGATCACATCTTCATACTATGGATTGCTATAATGATGAGCACACGAGTGAAAACGTTCATTTCTTTCTTTCTTATTGATTTCTGGTAGTAATTTTCTTAAAGCTTGAGATTTTCATTGATGGTCGAGAAATAGCATGCAAAATCCTGTCTAATAAGGAAGGAATTTCAAGTTCAATGGTTGACACACAGAATTTAAACAGTCTCTCAGATCTTGCACAATTACTCACCTTTTCTACTTCAGAGGTTTTATTCATAATTTTGAGCTGTTATGCCATTTTTAAACTGTTGGTTTGTTTCCAAACTGTCGAAGCTCAGGCCCAAAGCTCTATTTCTCCATGTATTGCTAGTATTTGATTTTTTTAGATATCATAACCTAATAGTTGTAGTCAACAGCAAAATGAAAGAATATATTGGTTAATATGGAATGTTTAAAAACTATTTCCATTGCATGTTCACAAAGATATATGTATATAACAAAACTTAACTTTTTAATGATTTTTCAGTGTTTTCCTCTGACTTTTCAAATATGACTATTTAATGTCACTGTTCTGGTGATAATATCTGTTATCCATTCGCAGAACTTTAAATGGACAATCCAAAAAATTGTGGACTTTTAAAAGGTTTTAATTTTATGCTGTATCATATGAATCACTAATTAAGTATTCCAGAAATCGAGCATTAGACAAACATATTGCGATATATTTTCTTGTTTCTTTCACATAGAGTCAACATAAGTGCAAAAAACATTAAGTTCATCCACTCGTGCAGTTTTTTGTTTTTTTTTAATAATTTTCTTCAAATATTTTATACCTCATTTTACGTGTAATTTAGGATGCTCTGATACAGGGGGAGAAATGCCATGCTGGATTAAAAAACAAACAAAAGCACCTCAACAAAACCGAAGCCACGGGTAGTTTACGGGTTATCATTTGATGGAGTTATTTTCCCACTGGCTCCAGGTGCAGGACAAGGATAAAGGCAGTCTATCACCAGAGACCCAGACAGCTAATGTAGCATAAAGAGCAGCTCAAAATTCGCCCGTGCTTAGAGCGACCCTGTCTTGTAACTGGGTCCTGCTTAATGAACTACAAGGCACCTCGAATGACAAATAAATTGTGTTTTTTTAGGCCAACACACTGCTCAATGCATCACTAATAAGGTTAATTTGAGTCCCACTGGGCAGGAGGCATTAGCCTAAGTGTTTATCCGCTTTAGCGTTGTCCCCTGTTAGACTGACAAAAAGAAACAGCACTGGTAGTGTCATTAGAATGACACTAAGTAGAAGGTGAATGTCCAATTTGCTCATCAGCTCATGCAGCCAAGAATGACTGTTATACATGTGCGACAAATTGTTTCACCCCTTGTGACTACTTTTGCATGCAATAGTGCAAGAGTGTGACGCTGGCATGCTTTCTGAAAGTGCAGGAATTGTATTGCATCCGGACGACGAGCAATCGTGAAATTTGACTGGGAACGAGACAGCAAACAGAGCAGAACGTGCGTGACGAATCGCTCTGTTGTTCTGCCTGTTTAGTTCTGTGTGTGCAGCAAATGCAATGTAAGGTTCCGGGCTTGGATGTCGCCTTTCCCCAGAAACTGATTACAATTACAAATTTAGGTGAGGCCGACACAGCACAATAGTTATCTCCGGCCGAATGATAGACTTCCTTAATTAAAAATGGCAGATTCGAGACTGCCGTTGAGCGAATTATTTCTCAAAAGATGCTCCTGCTGCTTCACTACTATTCAGTCAGATACAGTTTCTAGCTAAACTGAAAGCTGCTGTTGAATTCACCAGGGCTACTGTTGCGTACAGTGGGCCAGATAAGCTTCATTTGAATAATTCCTATATGGCAGGGCTGCTTTATCTCCGAGTTTACCCATCACAAACGTGTGGTGTTGGTGCTTGTAAAGTTGTCAGACGACCCAGCACCACTGATAATCAATAACAAGCTGTGGGCGCCGCCTTGTATTTTGGCGCGGATATTATTGACGTCCCTTCAGACTGTAAGATCTGTAATAGGCTTTGCCTTTGCAAAGAAAATGACATTTAAAAATCTCTTCAGCTCCACATCTTTGTTGTGTTTATGAAATTTTGGGGGGAAAGCAGAGCAAGTTTCAGGAAACGCTGAGGGTTTCAGGCGCCATGGGAGTTCATTGTACAGTACCAAGAAAGTGAGCGGCTAAGCCTCGGTACTTGTGTGCGGGTGGTTGTGTATTGGTGTAGGATTTTGTGGATGTGTGTGTGTGTGTGTGTGTGTGTGTGTGTGTGTACATCCCCGGTCCATTTAAATCACTCTGTACAACAGATTAGCAGGAGCCTGTTAGTTGAAAAGAGTACTGAGGTTTCCCACTCCCACATGCATTCTCAAAGTCAGTGTGCCACCTTCAAAGTCTGCACTACCTGCTGTAAAACCGACGCAGCACAGAGTAGTGAGTAGCAGGCCAATCTCTGGGATAGGATATAATAAGGAGGCAGGGAGAGAAGATGATAAGTCCTTATCTTGGAAATCTGAGGAATAGGTTCTGCACTTGAAACTTAAACAGGAAACAGCAAATAAAATACTTCAATTCATCTAATGTACCGTGCAACTCCAATCAAAGATTGCAGGATGCTGGAGCCGATCCCAGCTGACTGGGAGCAGGGTAGACCATGGATATACACAACTGTCAAACACACCCACATTTACACCTGCAATATATCGTCACCAGTTAACCTCAAATGCATCTTTTTAGATGATGGAATTAAAAAAAAAACCTGGAGATAACCCACACAAAAATTCCCCATACCCAAGACTGGAACTGAGCATTTTCTCACTGTAGGGTGAAAGTGCTAACCACCATGTCACATGATTGTATCAACATGCTTTAGGTTTAGGGAGAGACCTTACCAGCAGCATTAACATATGCACAGAGGGCCAGAGTCCAAGATTGCCTCTGCAGCAGGAGTGTCTGAAGATGGATATTGTCCGCTGGGTGCCAACACTATTTTGGGAGCCTGAGCCCCTGAATTGTCCCTGGGCACCTTCTGATCAGCTTTGTCATCAGGTGTGAGAGCAGCAACACACTGAAGCACAGTGTGGGTACATCCTGACACTCACACCTCAGGAAAGTAATGGGGTTGTCTTCCTTTTTCTGAGGAAAATAGAAATAAAAGTGCAGCTTCTCTGCCTACATCATTTTACCTTGTGAAAAGTGAGACTATGATGGGGTAAGGGCAGAATCTGATGACTGAGTATATCTAGTTTATTCTATACTTTGAGGGTGCATCCCAAATAGCGCAAACTGTGCTTTTTGTCCGTAATGGGTAAGATTTGATTGTTTGAACCAGTGAAGGAGAGTCTGTTTGTTTATGCATAACTCTGCTGCAGCTCCTCATCCTATTTCATCCTGCCTGTTTTTCCATGTTTGATCACGCTGATAGCGCATATATGCGATATATTTTTTTTTTTCTTGTTTATTCCAATTCTGATTTTGCTGTCTTTTCTGCTTACCTTTACATTTTGCATTGCGCGGCGGCGGATCCACGAGCTGAGATGAATTCTACACCTCCTGGTGTTTCATTGTTCAAACACACACATACACACGCGTTTGCGCTTCCGTGCGCGTGTGCGGTTGAAGTCGTGTCTCGGAGAAGTTTTCAACGCGTGCGTCAGAGGTTCGTGGCGCATTGGACGGCTGTAGTCAGCGCGGAATGAGCGCGAGGAAGAGGGAGACACATTAACTCCCGCTGGCTGCGGGGACTCTACAGTTGACAGGAGCCAAGACAGAGGGACACAACCGCAACAACACCGGCTGCTGGGTTTTTTTTCTTCTTCTTCCTCACCAGAACAGCGCGTCAGATCACTACAACATTTCACCTTTTTCTTTTCCATTGGAGGTTTTACGCACCGCAAAAGAGTGAAGAAAACGCGGCAGAGATGAGTGTTGCGTGGTTTTACGTGGCCCAGAAGGACCCCCTCTCCTGATAAAGGGACCAAAGAGGACAAAACAAGGCTGTCCACGATATTTTCCAAAAGAAGATCGCAAAGGTGGAGCGATTAGAGAAGGGCTGATGAAGGGACTATTAATCCTTTCAGTGCATCAAAAGCACCAAAGGGCATTAGAAACGTTTGGATGGAAATCGGGCGAGTGTTTGGAACTGTTTCTTGTTTTATACGAAACTGGTGACTAGTTGTTGTGACGCATCTGAAAGGATTTTTTTTTTCTCCTCCACTTAAGATTCTAAAATAGGGAGAATATTTCTTTTCCTTTTTGTTTCCACCGAAAAGGTTGTGCGGCATGAGCGGTTTCTCGGTGTGAATTTGTCAGAAACTCTCATCTCTGTGTTTTTTTCTCTCTTCAAGTATCCCCAAATCTAAATGGAATTAGTTGAGTCTGAAGCCGTTTGTGAAAGGAACAGACATGGTACATGGGCACAGCTTCCATCACGGTAAGACATCCGTATTCATCAGCTGAAGCACACACTTGCTCCAAAGCCCCGCTTGCTCTGCCTCACCACCGGAACCCAAACGCGGTATAATAATCCTTTAATCAGTTTAGAGCGACTCTAAAAAAAAAAATCTGAGCAACAGATCAAACTAAAAACAGGGACACAAGTAACCATTTGTATTGAAAAACATTTGTGATGGATTGACGCAGTGCTTCTTACAACCTGTCAACTCAATGTTGAAGGTCACTATGTTAAGTTTTCGTTTTTTTATTATTGTAATCTTTTTAAATTATTGTCTAGTTTTGATTCACATAAAGAGTTGTATATTCAACAAAAACTGGTGTCTGTATGTTTTTCTAATCAATTTTAATGATTTTAATTCTGGTTTTGAGGGCTTTTCTGAACCCTGTGGCCTGCAAGAGCTATAAATAAGAGTAATTGTTATTATGCAGTCTGGGTTGTACTCCATACCCTTGACTGTGATGTGATTGGGACATTTGTCATCACTTTCGTTGGTATTGTGCAGATTTTGTTGAGGGTGTTTCAGGTTACAGTGAGAACAGGTTTAACATGATCATATTACTGATGAAACCAACAGTAGGAATGCGTTTTAATGCTGAGTCAAACCTCGTACACACACCTAGAGGCAGAGGAGAAAGGTACTTGTGTCACCATCACCCTTTAAAATCTATCTGTCGATCTTTTTGTGCTTACAGTTGTTGCAAGTCTGCTCATACTTGGGTTGTCTGGGGCAACAAAGAAGGATCCAGCAGGTAAGATCTCTCACAGCAACCTAAACATCTCCTCCCTTCTCAAAGCTTTGATCACTCTTCTGTATGTTTTCTTGTAATATGTTTTAGTGAAAAACAATTCTGGAGTGAAGCCTGCAGGTCAGTGTGGGACATGGGTGAAAGAATCAGAAGGAGGGATCTTCACCTCTCCCAATTACCCGAACAAATACCCCCCAGACACAGAGTGTGTTTACATCCTTGAAGGTAAACATCTTCTTCATCCGGGCACTCAAAAAAAAGGTTGACTGTAAGTTTTATACTTGAGATTTTAAAGTCGTCATAAAAGATGCACCATTGCACGCCAATCATGAAATCACATCTCCTGCAAAGTGTGTAAAACTGATGAAAAACATACCTATACCTGTTTTTCATTGGTCTTAGACCCCATACAAATGTCCTACTAAGAGAGGCCCTAATATTGTACAAAGTGGTATTTACAAAAGCAGCACACTTAGACTGTGCTTGGTTCTAAGTTCAAAAATAGATACTCTCATGTGGAGTAGCTTTCTGTGTATCTGGTGCCGATGTTCAAGCCCTGTATTTCACTTTTTATTTTCTATTTTTAAGGTAAAATGCATCACCCAGGTGCACTAACTTACAATCGGAGATGCTTTGCTCGAGCAAATGGGCCAAACGCCACACTGCACAACAGCATTGTCAAACACAAATCAGCAGAAAACATAGAGATGCACAAATTACCCATTATGGTCACTTGCCTGATAAAGGCTTACACAAAAGCTCCAGTTAAAAAAAAAAAAAAGAAGTAATAAAGAACAAGGTACTCGAGTTATTTATTCACAGCTAAAGCGTTACTGGGGCTCTCCTGAGGGGGAAATCAAAGTGCCTCTTCAGATACCAATTAGATGCA
Source organism: Lipophrys pholis (assembly GCF_963383615.2). NCBI lineage: Eukaryota > Metazoa > Chordata > Actinopteri > Blenniiformes > Blenniidae > Lipophrys > Lipophrys pholis. The sequence goes on from NC_137648.1 coordinate 6,572,614, forward strand.
TTGGTTATTTACCATCAGGTGGCTCGGTCTGATTTGGTCATGCTGACAAAATGATATCTGATTGCTCGGTGCACATAATCTGATTAAAATATTACCAAAGTCGATGCGGAACTAACAGCTCTGGTGTTTTTGAGATGAATTGACTAACAGCCAGGGTGGGGGGTGTGTATTGAATGTGAGGGCGTGCTGCTAATAAAACAGGCTGAGCGGTCATCAATGAGAGCATGACTAATATTTTACTCCATGCTTTGTGCTGTCTTGTAATTATTTTCATTGTGTCTTCCAGCGCCCCCAAGGCAGTGCATCGATCTACACTTTGAGGAGAATTATTCCATCGAGTCCTCTTGGGAATGTAAATTTGACAATATCGAGGTCCGGGATGGACCCTTTGGCTTCTCCCCAATGATCGGACGCTACTGCGGCCAGCACAGCCCACCTGATATCAGGAGTAGCGGCCGATATCTCTGGATAAAATTTGTTACAGATGGTGAACTGGAAGCGGTGGGATTTTCAGCAAGTTACAACTTCACTGCAGGTATGATTTATTTTTTTCCCCCCAATTCTTTTCTTTCTTTTTGTTTGCAGTTTTTACGCCTTACTGCCTGTGTCAGTTCATTTCTGCCTTTGTAAGCATATTCCTCCTTTTTAGCTCTAACAGCAAGGCTTCAAATGAATAACAAACATCATTCAAGGAGCTCGGCCTTGTGGGAGCCTTCTTGCAGTTTTATTGATTGTCTGTCTGCACACCCTCACTATTTCCATTGGCAATATGCTGTCACTGGCCAGGACTCTAGTGGCTGGTTAGCCTGGTATTCATTTTCTCTTTGTATTTCGAGTCATGAGCAGCAGAAACTCACTTATCTGTACACCGTCCCCGTGTAAAATATTGACCTTCTTAATTTGCCTCATTTTTGGCTGAGATCCTATTTCTGACGCAAAGAAAGGATTGATGACAAAGAATCGGTGCATAGCAATGATTTAATATTCCTGCATCTACACTTGACTGGGTTTAATAATACTGTCAATGTTTTCAGTGTGTTTGAGGCTCAAAAGGCACAGTGCCAGGGACTATGAAGGGTATGCCAGTTTGTGGTTTTTTTTCCATATCCACTTGCACTTTATGGAGCATTTTCCCATTGGACTTTTGAATGTGTCATTGTTTATTGGATGGACATGTGTGCAGTGCATTAACCTTTCATTCACAGTCCTGAAGAGAAAGCCTTTGAGGGGAAAATAGCCTGTGGATTTATCTGTAATGACTTTGTGTATGAGACATCAGAATGGTAAAACACTTGTTAGGTAATTACAGTGAAGAGGTGCAGCAAGTTGTAATAAAATACTGAGATAAGCCAAGTAATAAAGTACATTTTATGCATTGGCTTGGTAGATATTAGATACATTGCATACAGGCATCTACTGCACTGTACTATTGTAGCTTACATAGGCACAGTAAGAGTTACAGAAAGTTACACTGTCAAATATATTTACATACATTTCAGAAAGAAGCTGCAAGGGAAGGAAAAACAAAGCACAGCAAACATGAATTGACACAAATTTCTAGAGGGTGTCAGTCTTAGTTATGTTCTGTGCTACAAAGATGCCGTCTGCTGAGGCATGAATCTCTCATCCTGCAGCTGTGCTTCATACATCAATTGCTCTATCAACTTCACTTAAAGTTCTACTCTTTAGAAGTGCACTTGTGATATACTGAATGTGTTATTTCTCCAGCAGCGAGGCCAACCGAGTAGCTAAACATTTGCCAGGTAATAGGATGATGAATGGCGTTCGAGCTCATATCACCTAAACCACCATGAAATGAATAGTTCAACAGTTTTGCCAAGTACACTCCCTGACACCTCTTCTGAGAATTACACCCAATAAGAAGAACTGAAGCTGCGGACTATGGTTAGTTTTGCTTCACACAAGGACAGGACAGAGGAGTAAATGGTTACTGCTCTGTCTCTGTTCAGAAATATAACCTGCAAAATGTTCACGTTAGTAAATACAATACAAGACAAACACAACCATTGTTCTTTTTGTGTAGTCTGCGGTAATTACCCTGCACAGTCACCAGGTAACTTCAGACAATGTATGAGGTTCAAGCATAAACTTGATTGAATCCCAAATATGTCTTATAATATTGAATAAAAATGGGTCAAGGTTGGGCTTGTGGTGGCCTTCTGTGTTGAGTTTGCATGTTAGTTTTTTTTTTTTTTTTTTTAGGGGACTGCTTTCCTCCAACAATCAAAAACAAAAAAAAAACCTAGCAATTGAGGTTAATTGGTGACTCTGTTAAAGTGAGTGTGTGGAGATGTCTGTCTCTGTGTTTCCTCTGTGATGGACTGGCGACACGTCCAGGTTGTTTCCTGCCTTCGCACATAGTTCGCTGGGATTGGCAGCCGCTGTGTATTGCAGGAACAGCCACCCAAAGGTTAGCGGAAGACTTTGTGGGCTTAAAGACATTTTATTAGGAAAATGAGTTGGGTGGCTGTATAAAAAGGCCATATTGAGATGAACAATATTTTTTTCTCTTTTCTTTTAATCATACGAATAAGCATAATGTGCTGTTGGGTTACATTTCCTGGAAAACTGAATAGAATACTTTAAAATTGACTCTACAGACTGCAGGGTTAGTCTGCTTTGATGAACCTAAGCAATAGGTATAATCAGATTTTGTGTTTTACGTGTATAGTTTAAGTCTGACACTTTGCAATCAATGTAATACAGTAAAATTAGTCTGTGAAACTGTTTTCCCTTATTGGTGTGAGGAAAATATTGAAGTACAGTATTTATATGCACTTACTGTTGTAGCCATAACTTCTAAAAATGCTGGAAAATAGGAGTACACTTGAAGGATTGTTTTTTTTTTTTAACCTTCCTGATAGTCACAGCGGAAGAATCTAGACCACTTTCCCGTAATGTGCAATTCAATTATTGTTTCTTCTTCCTACTTCTCTTGGGAGTCTCAGTGAGAATTTGCTGAGAGGAAAGAAAAAAGCTTTGCCTCTTGACTTGATAAGAAATATCTGTGGCATATGATTTACATAATTAAAGAAGATAAAAGTCTTGAATTCATTCGACTTGATACTCTGAAATCTGGCAGTGTGAATAGTGTCTTACATCTGCAGCTGCTCTGCTAACCATGCTAATTCACACAGCCTTCTTTTGATGAATGTGAGTGGGAAAAAAAGTGGCAACAAAGGTGACGTGAATCAGCTTGTAGCCTTTTCCTCAGTCTTTCTATGAGTGGTGAAGTAAAAAAAGAAAAACTCCTCATTCTGGCTGTATCCTTTCAGAGCTGTATGCTCTTGATGACTAATTCAGTTAGTACACTGAATGCCAGTGAATGACTGCAATCTCACAATATCTAGTGCCGAATTATCTGCTGAGGTGCACTTGAGGTCCACAGATGCTGTGCTATTATATCTGTGACATCAGAGGAAGTGAGAAAATGGACACACGAGAGATTCATACAAAACGGTGACGAGAGGAACTTGGCCTCCCCGGTGATGTGACGTCCGTCAAAGAAATTACACGGAGACGCCTCGTTGTCGGTCGCTTACTGCATCACAGAACTCGGGCAGCAGCGGAGCAGCAAATGATATTGTAGCTCATTTATAGGAAGACAATGAATTACACGTCGGGAGTTTGCCAAAATAGCTGAATCATATGTAAAACAGGGAGGCACAGTCGAGCGGTGGTGAGCCTTGTCAGTTTCACAAGGCCTCCGTTTGATTTGCCTTTTCAGTCAGTTCCTGCCGAGGTTTTCCCAGAATCATCCAGCAGCCCCAAAAAAATGTGAGATGACACTCACCAGCCGCGTCATCTGATACGCCTGTTTACTTTACTTTACAAATAGCTAATCAGATAATCATGTCGCAGCAACTTATTGTCAGCATGTTCACGCAGTCAATATGACCTGCAAAAGTGAAACTTGGTTTAAAAAAATGAGAAGGAAATTTGGTTTAAATGACGATGAACGTGGTATGATTGTTGTAACCAGATGGACTGGTCTAAGTAGTTCAGAAACTGCTGATCTACTGGGATTTGTATTCTCAACAATCTTTTAGGGTCCACAGAGAACGATCTGAAAAAGAGAAACTCTCCATTGAGCAGCAGTTTGCTGGGCCAGTTTTTTTTTTTTAAACTGTATGAGATGGTGGAGAGGACCATCTGTGAACACATGAACCTTTAACCTGATGGGCTACAACTGCAGAAGACCACAGTGGGTGCCACTCTAAGAACGGGAAGCTGAGGCTGAACTTTGCACAGACTAGGAAAAAGTGTTGCCTGTTCTGAAGAGTCTTAAGTTCTGCTGCTACATTTCGATGGTAGGGTCAAACTTTGCGGTAAACAACATGAAAGCTTGGATCCATCCTGCCTCGTATCAACTGGTCTGGCTGCTGCTGGTGGTTTAATGATGTGGGGGAGATATTTTTGGCACACTTTGGGCTCTTTAGTACAGACTGAGCATTGTTTAAACACCGGAGTATACCCTTCTTGCCCTTTATGACCCAGTGTACCTTCTTCTGATCACTGCTTCCAGCAGGGTAATGCACCATGTCGCAAAAACTCCCCAAAAATATTTTTTTGAACATGACATTGAGTCCACTAGAATCTAAAGGCCTCCATCATAACCACAGTTATTCCAAAAGTGCACCATAGGGATGTTCACTTGAAAGCAACTCTGCAGCAATTGTGCAATACATTCACGTCAACATTGAGGGAAACATCTCTGAGTGACATTTTCAGCACCTGGTTGAATCTATCTAACAAAGAGTTAAGGGAGCTCTGATGGTAAACGAGGGTCCAAACTGCTACTAGAAAGGCTTTCCTAATGTTTTGGCCAGTGTGTATGAGTGTGTATCACCTCTGTGATGGACTGACAGCCTGTTACAAGTGTATTCTGCTTTTTTGATATCACAAAGACACAAAGGGTGAACCTTCAAGAAATAAAGCAATTTTAGTTGTTTTAGGTCCTTTTTCTGTGTTTTGTGCAAATCAATGCAGAAGAACAGGCCATGATAACATGGACCCAGGTTATCACTAGTATTCCACTCCAGGGGGTCCCGCACTTTGGGTTGGGAATCACTGCTCCACACTAGTAACCCGTTGCCTTCCATTCTTTAAACTGTGGATGCTGTAATATCACATGCAGAAATCATATTTGTGTGCTGATTAGGTGGTGCCAAACAATCATGGCAGTGGCGGCCGAGAGGTAAGAGAAGCGTTTGGAGGGTCAAATCCCAGGTTATCTGTATCTTTATTTCGAACATGTAAAAAAAGGAACAGAAATAAACAAAGTATAAAATGAAAAACATCCAAATAAATATAACAGATGTGGAATAAACGACACAATCAGTTTTCAATATGTAGGTTTACAGGTTTGAAAGGGGGTAGAAAAAAGTGAAAACTTATTTAATCCCACCCCTTTGCATCTTTGTCATTACTTCATTTTTAAGTCGAACAATATTTATTTTTTCTTAATCTAACATCAAGTCAATATCTACAGTTACAATTCATACAACAGTTACAGCTTATCCATCAATCATTCCTCATTGTCATGACCAAACCCTGTACCTCGCCAGAACAGAATATAAAGAGTTGACGGGTTGAAAAGGTTTCCACTGTGGGTCCCTGAGTGGATCCTCAGTAGCTCCCGCTGCAGTGTGGCATCCCACTGCTCCTAGTATGTGACGCAAAGGTTAACTATGAACGGTTGGGGAAATATTTCTGTACATATAACCAAAGGGGATCAATAAAGTATATAGAATTTATAAAAAAGAAAAAAATACACACACAGTAAGCAATTTAAGTTGTTGTTAACTTGATTGGAATCATAATTTCTCACTATGAACAAAAGAAGCCAGTGAGCGCTCTGCCTTTATTGTGGCTTTTAGGTGCTAATTTAAACCATGCTCATTAAAAGCAACAATCAACAAGCAGAAATTGAATTTTTGATGATTTACAAAATGCTTGTGGCCGGTCTATCTATAATATAACTCTGCTGTGTTTAAAAACAACAACAACATCAAAATTCAACACAATTCAGTTAGTATTACAGGCCATTTGAAAGTGGATGTAAGGGCAACACATGGATAAACACTTTGCCCCCATATCTGTGTGTCTGTGTAAATGTAGACTTAATGGAGCAGTTGAACATTTTGATAATTGTTTTTTGCTTTACTGCTCTCGGGGGAGGTAAGATTGCTGATACTCCCTTGTCTTTACAGTAGATATCAAAAGCCTCTAAAATGTACTATTCATCACAATATGAATCCTCTGCTTAAATCAAACACAGTACCAAAGGTCTGAAAAAATGCACTGTGTGGTGCAGGTGTTCTGTTTGTTTCCTGAGACTCTCATACATCCATCTTCTATACTGCTTAATTCTGTGCAGCGTCACGGAGCGCTGGAGCCAATCCCACCGAACTATGGCCGCAGGTTCCCCAGTCCATCACAGGGCAAACACACAGAGAGACAACCACACACACTCTGAGGAAACCTACTCACACACACACACACACACACACACACACAGGGAGAACATGCAAACTTGACCCAGAAAGTTGGTATTTGAACTCATGACCTTCACATTGTGAGGCAAGAGCGCTAACCGCCTGGTCTGATAATATAATAATGGTACCAGATTGAATCGGCATGCAGAGCTTTTGTTTGTACACTTTGGAGGTCATAACATTTCACTCCAAAATCAAGTCCATATAAAACCCTGTTCAGCTGCGGAGGAAGCCAGAACAAGAAGAGTAAGAAATGAGCCTGTCATTTAGGAAAAGACAGAAAAGCCCCAGGCCAGTGACTCAGGACTGTCTCTTTTTTTGTATATTTGCTGGCATAGCTTTCATTTTTTTAATTGTTTGATCCTTTTCTGTCTTTGTCATCATTATCTGGCTCAAATATACTCATAGCAGAACAGCTATTTTGCTGTGAAATACTTCAATATATGAAGGTGTCATGTTGAGCCATTGTCTGCGGTATAGTATAAAAAAACTTATCTGACCTTTATCGTGTCTTGAATTATAAGGTTATTTTCCACATATGCAGTCATCCGCTTGACGTTCACGTCACCTCAGGAGGTCAGGGACACAGCAGACGTGTTGACATTGTGACAGACAGCCTTGTAGTAATGTCACATTATATAATGTTTTTAAGTGAGTGTGGCAGTGAAAATCATACAGTGAAGAAGCCGTAGTGCATACGTTTATCTGAATGTGTTTTTTCAAGTCTATTGAGGGATTTGAGCAGCATTCTGTCATTCGGTCCGCCCCAGGGCGCTGTGACCTTAGACCCCTGTGGACTGGTAGATTAAGTGCTGTTTCAGCACCTTAAGCCAAAGCCAGAACAAATAAAAGCTGTGAGCCTCCCCCCTTTTCCTCCAAGTACTCTGATCATTGGCTATTTGCAGAGCCAGGACCTGGCACTGCTGTACACGGACTCAGGAGGGTTTTTGGGGAAAATATATACTTTTTTTTTTTTGTTGTTGTTTTTACTGCTTTAAGAAAAATGACATCCGACATTCGATTTGTCATGGCAGTTTACAAAATGTTTCTTTTTTAGACTTTCTTTTAAAATACTTGACTGATTGTCCCTGTACATTTCTTCTAACGTCTAACTAATAAAGGTCTGAAAGTCCAAATTGTTCGAGCCATAGATTTCCTGACCGCAATAATAGAAATCTTAAGACGTTACTGTCAGTTAATTCAGGCCATGGCTAATCGAAATGGCTTTGATTGATTAAAATTTCTTAAAAGACCAACCGAGCTCTAAATGGCCCGAGAATCATTTTGAAATGAAATGAATCAAATGACATTTAGGATTATTGCTGGACCAGGATATATGGGCCTATCATAAAGAAGGCAGGGTCATGAGATTGAACCTAGATGGGTTCAAACTGGAAAATTGGAAATTGAACCGTAGAGATTGGCTCGTTGCTCTTGGAAGGAAATGACTGTGGCAGGCGGTGCCGTTGCTGTGGATGGACAGAAAGTTCAGATACTTTCCGGCCTCACATGTGGCACCAAAGGCATTAGCTGGAGGCAACAGCCGACATTTCAATGTTTGAATTGCATTTTAATCAATGTTATTCTCTACACTCTCAAAACGAAGTTTCTAAAGACTGACATTCACCAAACTGTTAACAGGGAGGCAAATAATAATTCATTAGTGTTATTTCTTGAAATGAATGATGGAGGTTTTAGGACGGTGAATAGAGAGAAGAAGAGAGTTGAATATTGGTTTCTTCTGGGGAAGAAATAGTTTTGGGCTGTACTTTATATTCCATGCCATATTTCACTTCACTCCACACTGTGACATTTACTTTTTGATAGACAAAAAAAAAGAAAATGACAGATGGTAAGAAATAGCTACTGTAGAATTTTAATAGCCTTGTGGTCAGATATAGTAAACTATTTCTATATTACTACCGACCGGAAGTGTTGGGATGTTGCTCCTATAAATAAAAAGTGGATGGCTTCAATCCACTGTTGTTTGTAAGAGAGGAGTATGACATTCAGTTGCAGAATGATAAATAACACACATCTCACAAAAGACTGACCCATGAGAATTGTTTCCATGCGCTGTGCATTCATCTGCAAATTCAATACAAAAGCGTTGTAAATATGAAAGCAAAACTATGATTATTTGTGATTAATTCACAAACATTGTGCAATTAGATAAAGATTTTGCTGCCCTAATTTCTTTTTCAAACCTGCTGTGCTAAGGACAGCTATCTGAAGCCCAAAGGTCAAGGAAAAGAACCTAAATCAAAAAAGTCCGATGCACATACTGTAAAAAAAGAAAAATGGTCCCAGTCACATCTGGTGTAAATTGTGGGCATGGGAAAGGGCATGTTATTTAGATCAACTAATCTGAAAACACAAATGCATTAACAGCATCTACTATTAAGTGTTTGTCTTTATTGCAAAGACTATTGTTGTCATAACACTTGACAACATTATCACATATCACATGTTGACCTGATACCCTGCTTCTTGTTTTATTAGTCCATCTATATCAGTGGTGTCAAACTCATTGTCGTTCACATACAGCCCAATTTTATCTTGAGTATACAGTATGTGATGAAAATATGTATATTTTTCATCAGTAGGCTACTCACAGTTACTGAAATATCAATGTAAAGCCAGTTTTAATGATACAAAATATAGTAAATGTCCAAAAGACATCTAGCATTTCGCATGCTTTTTCAAGCATGTTTTTACAAATTCCTCCCGATAGTATGATTTTGAGGCTAATGCTAGTTTTCATGGCAGCATCACCAACATCTCAGCTCGGGTCTCAGTGAAGCGTTATGTCCACTACTCTTAAGAATGCATTGTTATCTTTGCAATTTTCTCACTTTGATTGGCGGTTTGGTGGCCCGGATTGCAGCCACGTGCGGCCTGGTTTTGGCCCACAGGCCTTATGTTTGACACATATGTAGCATTGACTAAATGCTGCATATAAATGACTGTTCTGCTTAGTTCTTAGTCCATCAGACCTTGGAGACCTTTTTAGCTCGTGAAGATATTTGATGCATTAGTTGTGCGCTGGCCTGACGAGGTGGTCCCCTCCCAGCTTTTTCAGTGTGCACCAAAGTGTGTGTCATGTGCATATATTCCCTGCCACGCTGCACTCCCTGACCCTGAAACTCAACTGCGTCAACCTAAAAACGTCAGGTGTGACAGGACCTTTATTTTGAACAGATTTCTATAGTGAATACCGACCTTGTAGAATTCAGTCTAGCTTTTACATTTTGATACTTCTCCCCATAAATCCAATAAAAAACATTGTCAAAACTTTGTCCCGCGCTGGTGCAGCACCTGAGGCAGTTGGAGTAAATTTTCATTTTCCATGGCCTGGCACTGGTAAGGTTTCAGATTCACAGAAGAGCACAGAGGAATGGTAGATGAAATCCGTGAGTAGAAATGGAGAGAAATCTCCTGTGGTGCATTCACTGGTGTCCCCCCCCCCCGAGGTTATGCTGTGCCTCCCCGAATGAGCTGTTTCCGTATAGTCACTCCTGATAAATCACAAAACAAACAGAAAAAAGATCTTCCTTCCAATGTTGTGCTTCAGTGCTTATTGCCATTAGGGCTCCCTGCAGCGCAAGTCACATTCACAGGGAGATTTCTGCATGTTCATTCGGAGCTGCCTACTGTTCCTCTGATTGTCGTGGCTCACTCTTCTCTCCATTGGGAAGATGTGTAGGTGTGTATTACTCACATTGCTCCCCATGTATCATACCATTTCCCTTATGTACTATTATCAGCCAAAGGACTTTGGCATGGAGAATGTCTTCGGAGAATAAGGTCTCCTGTGCAGTTTTCCCATGGAGTTCCCCCTTGTAGGTTTTTGAGCTGTGGCTGGCAACACCTCAACAATCTCATTTCAAGAAGAAATCTCCTGTGCCCGTGTATTGTGAAGAGAAATGACAGGCGGTACTTTCGAGCTCCGCTGAAGACACCCTTCTCTCCTCACTGTTTTAGTAAAACGAGATGGATGGCGCAAGTTAACATTTCAGGCACACCTCTCGCAGCTGTGAAAGGGGTCAGTCGTGCTCTCGCTCTTCTCACTCATCCCTCTGTCTTTCCCATTCACACTGCCTGCTTTCTTCTCCTGCCTTCTCTCGTTGGCCTTTGATTACTTCTATCCAATTTACAACAGCTATATGCAGACGCCAGATTCAGTGAATTTATTTATATTTTTTTAGATGTAGAATTATAAACAAAAATGTTGAATGAGTGAGGGCTTTTGGCTTTCGTTAAGATAATTTAAACCTTCAATATCTGGCAGTTATTCAGTATTAATGTGTTGTGTGTTTTTGACTGTACTGAAATAGTGAATATTGTTCATGATTAATTATAGGGAAGAAGTCCTGGATGCCACCGTTATGAATAGTGTTTAGTCACTGGGCTTGGATTTTGATTTCTTTACATAATAGTCAAGAAGCCATGGTTATGAGAAATATAAGCATTAAAGGCTGACATACAGAAATATGACTCCTATCACTAAAATAATTTAAACAATGTAGAACCATTGGGTTTGAAACAATACCCCAGATTAAGCAAACTTTTTGAACAATTTTTTTTTTATTGTTTCTACTTCAAACTATGAACTCTGAGTTGTTTAATACACAATTGTGTATGTTTCCTGCTTTTTTCTTAATGATCTTCTTGTGTACAACATCACTAATCATCTTGGTTCTTGTGCAGTTTGCCTTTGTCCTACTTTCTCGCCGTGATGTCGCCATGTTTCCATTATCTCAGCGGTGACTTGGTGAGCGCATTTAAATTCTAACAAGGCCTGATCGCAATTATTACGTGATTTGCCTGATTGCAATTTTTTTTTTGCATAATTATTTGAATCATTAGCATTCACAGCATCATCATCACCATTTTGACATTGTCAATCACAGTTCCTATGATCTTTATTGGCTTATGTTTTTGAATGCATATAAGTACATTTTTGGTATCAACAATTGTTTACCTTTACTCTGAGTTTCTCTCAGTTTCAGTGAGCACTCATTAAAGCATCATAATCTAATATACTGACATACTGTGGGCACAATTTGTTTTCAAGCCAAATGAGGCAGTTCAGAGTGGGAGGATGAGCCCAACCTCCCAGAGCAAGGAAATCCACTGCTCTCAACACAGCTCATATCATGCATATCATCACACCAAATTATAATTTTTGGTTGAATGCCAGATTTCCTATGCTTATTCACAATGGAAGATATTGTTTACAGCTTTTGGAATTGATAGGTAATTAAAAGCAAAACTAGTCTTGTACAAATAAGCTGTATATATCTCTTTTACACAAATATGCCCTTTAGTAATTCATCTCTAATTCAGTTCTGAAAATGCATCTTCAATAAAATGATCGATAGTTTTACTTTGCAACATGCTAAAGGAAATATATACAATAGGCCACATAGGAACCAAGCAAAAACAAAAGCATAACGACTAAGTCCTCCATTGTGCTTGAAGCTGGTCTTGTGTTTGCAATAGCAAAAGTGTTGCATGTTTACTCTTGCCCTTACTCTTGTGTAATGACGTCACATTCCTGCATCGTTATGCGGTGCTCACAGTCCTGTATATACTTTAACCGTACTCTCTGTGTACAAACCTCGCAACAGATGTGGATCTGGATGCACTTCACTTTACCGTTCCATGGGACTGAGGCTTTTTTGTCCAGCTGGATAGCTCAAAGCATCTCGAACTATTGTGGTTCAGTTGTGACCTCACCAGCAGCAGTTCTCACTTGTCACTTCATCACAAAGACTGAAAACCAAACTGGGTTTTACAAAAGCAGACACAATTGCACTTGTACCACTTTTTAGATGTTACCGGAACTCCATTCCGTTCTTCTACCCAGTTCGACTCCTCTCGTGTCTCTCGCTCTTGATATAACACCGTTCTCCTTCCTGCTCAGGACAGGAGTCCCGGCACAGAGTGTTCACCAGCTTTATCAGACAATGAGCTTTCACTCAGGGGACAACCAGTCAGAGTTTATCTCTCTTGTGGAACTTAACTCACTATCCAGCAGGGTAGCTGATATTTATGTCCTCTGGCTGTTTTTTGCAGCTCCTAGCCAATTACCCTGCAGATCAATCAGTGGCTCAGCCTGCCTCCTGCCTCCATCCTCTGTGGCAGTCTGTTAGCCAGACCTGCTGTTCAGCTGCAGATGCTGTGGGGGTCAGGGCAGTGCTCTGTTGTAGCTTGAAGTCGGCAGGAATGTAAACCATGCTGGGTGGGGGGGGGGGGGGGGGGGGGTGGGGGGGGGGGTGTTTGGATGTGGCCTTGTTTGGGGATTGGAGGTGAATCGTTGTGTGTGCACATGTGCCTATTAGTGTACACACAAACCATATGGACCAATACCCTTGTGTGCAAACAGTATGCTGAAATATGTGTGCACATTTGTGTCCACCATGCATCTTTATGTAACACGATCTTGGCAGCTCTCTTCTTCAAACCGTGCAGTGCTCCGTCCACAAAAACGGGCTCTACTGTGTATTCACCCCATGTTTGCTACATTGCTACATTGCACACATGATGCATATGGGCTTTGCTCGCATTGGAAATTAACTGGATTGTTTTAAGTACTTTTTCTTGCTCCTTTCCTCGGTTGGCATAACAGCTTGCCTAAGGCCCTTTGTTTCATTAGCCTATCACTGTGTTGGATCCTCAGCTGTCATGCTGAGAGCCTGACTCTCTCCATTATGCTGTATTAGGCTGCAATGAGATTGAGCTGTGTGTTTTATCTCTGCACACATTAAGGCCTCAACCCATCGAAAACGTCGTAGAGAATTATACTCTTCAGAATTGATTGAAAAGGTCTTTTTATTTTTGGAAGGTGAATGAGTTTTGTTTGCTCATCGCTGATGATTTGGCCCTCTGATTTTAGAGGACATCGCAGAGCAGATTGCTTTCCATGCTTGACGGGTTTTACTTTTGTTTTCATCTCCTCATCAGAAAGATACTTCCTCAGGGAGCTAGTGTATTAACATACTGGGATGAAATGTCTAATAACAGTCTCAAAAGACGTATGAATGATAAATGTTCCTTTCATTATGCACGCTGTGTTCCCCCATTTTCTTACATCCTGTTTTTGGCAGCAGACTCTACATTCCCAGCTTATCATCTAAGAGCAAATGTCTGATTCCAAAAGGACCGAAATCACATTTGGCATCAGGGGAAACTAATGGGTAATGGGAGGCGTTTGTTTTGCTGCTTGGAGATTGATGTCAACGTATAACAATGGAGGAGGGCAAGAGCATGATGGGATTATGAGATGTGCAATGCTGGTAATCCTCACGGCATTTCACAATGAAAAAAACATTTACAGATTCAAGCAGCCCACCAAACTAATATAGTGCTTCCTTATAGGGAATAACAATGAAATGAGTTGATGGTACATTTCATGAAATAACAGTTGTGCTGGGGTCATACACCACACAGACCATGCTGTGTACTGTTGGGACTGCATTGGAGGTTTAATGCATATCATTACTATGTGATAGGCTTATAGAAAACGGGTGACAAGTGGTTTATGGTTCACAGATGACTGTAACTCTCTTGCTACTCTCAGTTCAACATGCTTTATTCATCCCATTCTTTCCCAGGTTCATCTTTCAATATTGGGAGAAACATTGTATTTAATGAAGAACAGACTGTAGTGTGAATCTGCACTGGTTTAGAGTCATGACTCAATTGGTGTTTGATTTGCAGCTCATAACCACGACTGTAGAATTTCTAAGCAGACCATCACTAAATAAACCTCATATAAATAAAAGGGCCAGCTCGGTCCCCCCCCCCCCCCCCCCCCCCCCGTCTGTATGAAGACTATTTATTGCACCCAGAGGAACCGTTCTGTGAGGCTGTGGGCAGCTGAACAGCTCTTACAGGAAGAACCAGGTTAAAACTGAATGTTTACTGTCTCTTGTCCTTAAGGCGTGAGTGGCATTTGGTTTACAGTTTGTTGACATTGGGTGAAGTGTGTTTCAGTTTACTTTCAGCCTTTTTTACTTGAGGTGTAAAGCATCTGTGTGACACTGAATCCTTGAGTCACAATGGCTGAAAGAACCGCAAACAAAAGCACATCCTCTGCGAGGTGTTGGTTCCCTCATCCTTGTTGCAGCACAGATTGCTCATCCATCTATGATTATTGAGGTGCACGGGGGTTACAAGAGCATTTTATTTCCTCCTCACGTCACTGACTGTACATCAGTGGAGTCCAGCAAGTCAATTAAGACCATCTTCTTCTTGTGAACAACTGAAGTCTTCCTGGAAGATTGCCGAGAGCAGGGACCTGGAAAAGTCAGGAAGTCGATCATATGCATTCGTCTCTGTTTTGCTCTCAAACAAACGCTAACAGGCTGCCGAACAGCATGGCCTTGCTGGCATTTCATTTTCCATTTGGCAAGCTCGATTAATCACAGCACTCCTATACAATGCGACGCACATGGCCACCCACTGCTGCTGGCTCTCATTATTCCCCTACGCAGTAAAATGTACAGCTGAGGCAGAGAAAGAGCAAGAGCAACGCTGTACTTCAGCAGATACTGTGTATGTGAGTGATAGAAGTAACAGACAAAGCGGAACAAGAGACGGAAAAAAATGGAAGAAATATAAGAGGGATTCAGCGATACAAAGCAAGATTTGGATGGCTGTGAATAGGTTATGACCATGCCATGAGGAAGACTGATAAAAGAATGGGATTGCTCCATGTCGCCTCAAGGCTCTGCTTCTATCTGAATATTCATTGAGCTGACACTGGCTTTTCTCGCCACCATCTAGGAGAGGATGCCAATTGGCTTTTACCTTGTGGCTTCTAATAAGCCTCCGCGCCAAACATGCATACAGATGACTCTTCATCATACAGAATCACACGAGCTTTTTCATGAATAGCCTTGAAACAGCTTGGAGTGCCACAATAGTTCCTGTCTGTGCGTTGAGTTTGATCTTGCATGCAAAGCACCGTAAGTAGATAATACTTATTACAGAGACGGTTGTTTGGCTTCATTTCTTCAGGTTTGAAATTGAAACTTGCTGATGTTATCGTCTTTCATGCTTCCATTATGATTGTTTGTCTCTTCTGTATAATGAAATATCTGAACTTCTGCAGAAAGGATAAAATTATTTTGGAAAAAGCTTAGTTCATCAAAATGTTGATTATACATCCACTTGTTCGATTTATTTAATCCAATTGGATTATGAACATTTGCACACTGATAACAGTAAAGCTGAATGTGATTTATGCATAAAATCTGTCTATGCCATATCCTCCCACAAGTTTTCATCCAGGATGTCTCTGTACTTTTCTGCATTCATCTTTCCCTCTATTCTGACAAATCTCGTAGTTCCCACCTTTCAAAAACATTCCCACAATATGATGCTGCCACCACCTTGTTTTACTGAAGGAATGGTATTGGCCTGGCGATAAGCGGAGCCTGGTTTCCTCCCAACGTGACGCCTGGCATTCACACCAAAGAGTTCAATTGTGTCTCATCAGACCAGAGAATTTACTTTCTCATTGTCTGAGAATCCTTCAGGTGCATTTTGGTAAACTCCAGGAGGGCTGCCATGTCTCGTTTGGCCACTTCACCATACAGGCCCTATTTGTGGATTGCTGCAGTGATGATTGTCTTTCTGAAAGGTTCTCCTCTGTCCACACTGGAGCTCTGACTGAGTGACCATCAGCTTGTTGGTTACCTCCCTGATTGAAGTCCTCCCTCGATCGGTCAGTTTAAATGGCCAGCCAGGAAGAGTCTTGGTGGTTCTCAACTTCTTCTATTTATGGTTGATGAATACCACTGTACTCATTGGGACCTTCAAAGCAGCAGAAATTGTTCTGCACTCATATTTGGGCCTTGAGACGATCCTGTTTTGTAGGTCGACAGACAATTCCTTTGATTTTATGTTTGGTTAATGCAAATACATTGTCAACAGTGGGATGTTATAAAGACGGGTGTGTGGTATTTCAAATCATGTACAATCAACTGAAGTTTTCACAGGTTGACTGCAATCAAGCTGTGTGATCAGTAGAAGCAAGGAGCACCTCAACTTGCTTTTGAGCTTCATGGCAAAGGCTGTAAATACTTATGTGAATGTACGTCCTTATTTTTTATTATTTCTAATACATTTGCAACCAAAACAACAATTTCATCCATTTTGGAATCAGGCTGTAATATAAAAAAAACGTAAGACGAAGCGAAGTATTTAGCAACGATCGTCGAAAAAAACCACATTGCATTGCAGGACAGTAGAACTGAATAGAAGGTGACAAAATGTATCGACACGATTTTTCTCCCTTCTTACTGATTTTCAGTAATAGAATTATTCAGTTTTAGAGAGATTTTGAAGCTAAAAATCTTCCATCAATTTTGATAATCGAGTGAAGGCGTTAGTGTTATCAGTCAGTTCTTTATAATCAGATATTTTTATACTCATAATGGCTTTTTTGTTTCTTTTTCTTTTTGTAAAAAGAATACGTGGAAATTATGTCACCCCCCTTTTTCTAGCCCATAGGTGATATGGGGAGCAACGATAGAAGAGTGTAACACATACAAAGCCTGCTCCTTACACATGTATAAGGTTGCACACACGCAAGCAATGCGAGCTCTTATTCCTGTGTCTTTTTGTGCGGACAGGCCATGTCTCATCCGAGAGTCGAGTCAATCTGGATTTTAGCTGCAGGGAAACCGCTCAAATCTGTATGCTGCTCCTAATCCCTGCACACAAACACAGACATCCACTCTGGACCTCCACCGAGCGGCTACATCTGAACCCTCACATCAAAAAATCCTTTTCATTTCGCACTTGCGTTTGTTTGTAAAGGATGACGCTGATTCTGGGTTTGTGCGCTGCCAGTAAAAATAGGCACATTTGCAAGGGTGAAGGAAAGAAAGGATATTATATTCATACGCTGCTGCTTAAATTTTGCCCAAATCTGATAAAAAACACTTACTCAACGTTGCACATTGTACAATCTTAAATATTCAGGCGTAATCCTTTTGGGCCCTTTTTTTTTTTATTTTTTTATTTTTTCTGGTGGGATGTGAAATTCAAGTAAGATTGAAATCACTGTCTTTTCCCCAGATAGCTTAGTGCCGGTAGAATATAATTTTCCTTTTCTTAAATTAGAAAAGATGAGGTTGAATCTGTGGAGCTCGTCTTAAAAATTTTGTTACCCTCTGGGCAACACTATATTTCTTAGTATTTCAAAAGTCTGCCAACTTTACTTTCTGATTTACTTGGTAGATCTCCGTGCCTCTGTAACTCTGTCTCATTCTTATGATGGAGGAAGATATTTATGTGCAGGTTTGCCGTATTAGTGAGTCATACCAGAAAAGAAGAGTTTGTTGTCGCCTTGAGTTACATGTCTGTAACTTCCGTGAGTCTGCTGTTTGAGACGTATTGCACCTCCGACTCACGCCGCATGAAAATGTCAATTCCATCCTGCATGAAACACAATTTCCTCTGTTTGTAATCATACATCTGTGACCCGCACACCGCAAGCTCCTGCATTCAAGCCGCCACATCATAGAGCAAGGTAAGAGGGTCTAAAACAGCGTCACAGGGTCATCCATCAGACAAAATAATAAATAAATCTCTGGAGGGGTGAGAGATGAGATTAGATTTAAACCCTCCTCCAAAAAAAAAAAGACCCTCATTGTGTGTTTCAAGCTTATAGGACAGATTGACTGTGATCAGGAGGGAAGTCTGAGTCATTGATTTTATCGTGCTCGGCCCCTGAAGAGCAAGGCTTTGTGGAAACGTAGATTGCGTTAGGAAGAGCTCAGTGAAAATGCTTAAATTGAGTGGAGAGGACGGCTTTGGTGTGGCTTAAATATTCATTTGCTTGTGGCACTAGCTCCGGAGGAAGGTTTTAGCTCCTAGCGGTAGATCTCTTGACACATCGTCTGTTAAACATCTGTGATTTTGCACTTTTGTCAGATCCAAAAAGCTGATTTATTGTGAAAAAAAAAAAGAGAGAGACTTTTTTGTGTTTGTTTTGTTTTTTTTGGACCTCGTCTCACTAATGGAGTTGTGTGCAACGCCACTGTGCAAAGTGTGTACAAGCAAAGTAAAATCATTTTGAATAGCACATTGATGTGTTTAATTTGTTTGCTGCACTACGAGTACACACTAACACCTCTGCTTCTAATTGTTTCTGTTAATTACCTCTCAGATGCTTATTTTGTCAACACATTTGGATGCGCGGATATTTTGCCCCGCCGTACTTGCTGCTGCTGTTTGTCTAGTGCGGAAACAAACATTTGTTACCTGAGTTGCAAGCCGTCTCACCCCTGTACACACACACACAGGCTGAAACTAGCAGCTTCCCCTCTTGCTTCTTGTGCCTGAGGGAGTATTTAGTTGACTATGTTGTTGTGTTTTTTTTTTCCCCCCACTGCGACTCCTCTGGTGCGCAATACAGTAGTTTATTTCCAAAGCAATGTGTCCCCCTGCATTAGAGCTCAGTTATAACATATAGACCTCGACAACCAACTTTTTTAATGCATTGTTTACAATGTTTTTAATCCAGTGACATTGGATTTCTGTGCAGCACCACAGCCTGTTGGCATATTGTGATCATCACTCTTACATGATAGAAATGGTTTTCTTTTCGGCTTTCTCTGTTCGCAGCTGTTTGATTAAGGATGCATTTTCGAAGTAGCATTCATAATGAATGAGGAGCAGATTAAAGCATAAATGGGAACGTTTAAGTTGAGCTGTAAATAGTTTGCATTTTTGTATAATTTATACTATCTCACTCTATTATTTCAAAGTTTCACAAGCTTACTACAACCTGTTTTTTTTTAGTACATATTAATATAATAAATGTAACAATGCAATTTAGAGAAAATAACATACGAATCATTAAAAATGCTTCAGCCTTTATAGCCTTTTTTCTAAGAGAAAGCCTCCAATTTGAGTTATTGGGTATGTCTCAGCTGTAGAAAGTGATCTCTAGTATTTTAGAAATAAAAGAAATTAAAAAGTCAACCAAAATGTATTCCTTTCAATGCATTAGAGGTGAACGTTTCTGCTTCACGTAGGTTGTAAAATACCTTTATTTGCTGGTGAAGTAGCGTGGTTTTCCCCCTGTAAATCTTTTCTTCACAAAGCAAAGTAGATTTCAAAAAGACATCAGAGGAAGTGTGTCATCGTGTGTTGAATTTGTTTAAAATACAAGATCAAGAAACAAAAGGATTTACAGAATTAAGTAGTTGTCCTGATTAACAGCTGTTAGGATGTTTTTTGATGTATTTGGAGACTTTAACTACACTCTGAAGTATATTTCTTTAAGTTTGAAAGTCTATTTTTCCCCCTTTTCTTTGCTTGTAATTACTACAATCTTTGTCTACTCAGATCTGAGCGTCTCTACTGATGCTGAGTCTCAACAAAGGATTTTTCTGTTCATGAAAATGTGAAATGTATTGATAAAAAAAAAAAAACATGCATATCTGTTGTATGCACCTTTTTACCTGCATTTCTCCAAATGTGGGTATTCCGACAGTCACTTTTTGTATTGTTTGTTGCTGTATAATATAGCAACATCATAACTCCCCAACAAATCTGGCAGGTTGTTGATAACAACACGTTAATAAACATGGAGGTGCCGCAAAAAAAGTAAAAAAATCTGTGTTTGTTTTCATATGCTTAACTTATGAGCTTAGATTTAAACGAATATTCTCAAAAGGTTTCAATAGAAGTTATGCAGTTTGAGTCACATTATAGGAAAAATGAAACTTTTCTGTTGTATTCTACTCTTGGAAGAGTTGGGACTGTATCTGCTGTATATTTCACAATGAGCACACCCCCTGTATGTGGAATGGTTGAAACAGACAAAGACAAGCTTCCGGCTCACACTTTAAAACTGTACTGTACCTCTGTAGTGGCAACATTTTCTCCCATGCCTCTCCTACACCACCTCATAAAGCTTTATTTGAAGGTTAGAACCATAACTTCCCACTCATAGATGCCCTCTCCCAGCAGGAGGAGTAATTGCAGCAGCATTACGGTAATGTGATTTACAGTGATGAAGATGGTCGTTTCAGATGCATATTGGAACCAGCCTCCGCTAAAAGCATACTCCCGAACAAATAATGATAATACTCTCTCTGCTTATGCTTTCCAATGTGGCGCGTTTTAAACAGATGTAAAGAGCTTTATTAGTCAGTTTAGTGTCAACTGTACAAGTGGCTGTAAGTGTTGTCATGATTTAAAACAACATTGAGCAACATTGCAGATCCCATTGTCAAGGCCAAGCAATCCCAGAGGTGGCGCAAATACTTCAGTACTGTGTTAAAGTAGGTTTTTCTATGTATCTGTTAGCTTTTTACATTTTCTCCTTGCATTTGAATACAAATATCACAAATTGTTTTTATCTTATTAAAACTGGTTTGTTACTCTTTTTTTTTTTTTTTTTTTTTTAAACCTCCAAGGATGACTTGATGTAAAGGATGTTATAGCATAGAGCAAGATAAATGTAAAATAAATAAATGTGTGTTTTCTGGATACATTTCTGGATGAATGTAAATTTTCTGATTTACAAAAATCCCAGCCATGAAAGAGTTCTAGAAATTACATGTGTTGTTTATCCACTTCATGGTAGTATATACAGTTCATTTGACTTGTTCTGTAACTTTGCCAACTGTTCAGGAGAGAATTGTTCATGGTAAACTTATTTTGTTTCACAATAAGAGATTAACATCAGTTTGGTGTCTACATAAGATAAGATAAGGTAAGTGTCTGTTGGTTTTTTCATTATTTTATAGCTGCACACATTATTTTTTAATAGCTCGTCATCTTTACTTTTACTAGTAGCGCTTTTGGTAAACACTCAGTTGTAAATAATGTGTTTTATTCAAGCCTATTTTAAAGCTTTTATTCAAATAAAAAATAAATAAAATAATAAAACAGCTCTGTAGACCAAATCTTGATGTTATAAAGATTAATTTTAATTTCTGAAATACAAATGATGAAAAAAATGGAAATAAATACCTGTTATCATTTTCAAGTTTTGTTGGGAATTTGCTGAACTTCCGAGATATTTCCTGGTTACATTCAGTTTTATATACAGTTCACAGTCTCATGTTTCCTTACACAAATCTCCTGACCTTTGACTGGCTCAGTCAGGGGATTGCTGATCATCCAGCGTGTTTCTGGTGATTCTTTCGTACAACAGTATACCTGCAAGAGAACATCAGACACTTCTTGTCACTCCGGGATCTGAAGTTCTTCTTAAGCTGAGAAAGTGATCACTATTGCCATCTTAGACTTTGACTCAGTCCTGATAGATGGCAACAAACTGTTTTTTACAAGTGTAAAGTTATATTTTCTGATGCAGGTCTTTGGGGTGTATTCAGTCCAATCCAGATAGGCACGCGGTTTTCCATTTCATTAAATGCAATCAGGATTTCATCAGCTACAGGCAACAGTTTGCCTGAGGTTTAGGTGTGTGAAGCAACAGATATTATTTTTCCCCTGAAACTAACGGATGGGATTATAAGAGTGGCATTAAACACTGAGTGACTAAAGAGTTTACACGAGGGCAGGATGGGTAAACTAAACTCACTGCATGTATTACAGCAGAGGGCCAGCGAGTTCTTAACCACTTTATCACTTTCCCACCTCTGTCATTTCACCTTTTTTTTTTTTTTTCTCCACTGTGAGCAATCTGTGCTGTAACTTGGCTTGCATAATTAGCCGGCGTACCAAAGAGCAGCGTCTCATTACATTGGAGTGAGATCTTTATTTGATCTTACCCTTTTAGCACATTTCCCTGTTAATACCCGTTCTGATGTCTGATTAAAACTCCCACTGTAATGTGCCTACAGCTACCCCCCCCCCCCCCCCCCCCCCCCCCCCCAGACACACACACACACACACACACACACCCTCTATCAGACACAAAAAGCCAATTTGAGAAAATTAAAAATCTTTTAAAAGGATGTTGTTATCTCGCCCGTTTCTGACGGACATTTTCATGTAACCCAATTGATGCATGACTGCTTCCATTAACTTCTGATCCCTAAGTTGGTATACATACTCTTTTCAATTTAGATAGCAGTGAATGGGGCGCAGCGTACATGTCGGACTCCTTGACTAATCATTGATGTTATTTTAGAATTTTTTTCGATTGAACTGATGGTAATTTTACATCTTTGCATGCATTCTCACTTATCTTGCAGTTTCTGCCGCTGTTCGGATATACATCTCTCCATCTTTTACAGTGACTAAAGCCTGAAGTTTCATATGTATGTAAATCTTTTGTAACACATCCCTTTGCCATTATCTGATTTTCTTCCCCTCACGCCATCTCAATCATCTTATTCAGTTTGCCTTCCCTGTCTGTAGTCTTCTCCGTTACCCACTTCTTCAATCATTACCCCAGGTTTTTATGCGATGTCAAAGCAACCTTGTATTTTCGCCCTCAAAAACCATTCCTCTGAGGCTCATAGCCTGTAAGTGTTTGTGAGAAAGAGGGAGCGAGAGAGAGGGGGAGATAACGGCACTCTAATGGGGTTTATCAAAGTCAACCTGAATACTCTAACAGTCTGGGCCTCAACATCAAAGCGTGCTCTCCACTCCACTGCCAACTACTCCGGGCATCCATCAAACACCCAGGCAGCTGAGAGCCTAAATTGACTAAATTGGATGACGGAAATGTTTGCATTGTTAGGACAGATAGTCTGTGAAGGTCTAATCCCAGCTTGTCAATGTGACCATGAATAAACCCGACATGTTGGGGGAGTTGGCTCACAGGTGTCGCAAGAAGCTCTTTTCTGTTTGAAACTGTGTGAAAGAGTCGAGACGCACCAGTCCAGAATGCTGCGAGGTTTGCCCCAACATACTTTATGACATGCAATCGATTCAAGACGAGATGAAAGGAAATGCTGTGTGATTTGATTTCTCATTCAGGGGTCTTAATTCCCCCTGACACGCATTGAGAAACAGACAGTCCTTTTGATTACGGCAAATCTGACCAACAGGGTTATTCTCTCCGGGAGATCAGAGTGTGTCTTCCCATTTTTATCAGACTTCAAAGGTTACATATAGATTTAAATGCAGCATATATACAGTATATATGTATTCATCTTCTTCATAGCTGTGGACACACTTAACTCCACCATGAATCTGTGTGTGCATGTGTTGGAATCTCCATTTGAAAATTCATGCACAGTAATGTTTCCTTGCATTAATGAATAAAACTGCATGGAATGAAAAACAATGATTCCATGCTCGGTAAACCCATGTCAGGGGTGGAAATCCATTATGTTAATCGCTGCGTTGCATTCCTCACAGATCACAGAAACAAATATTTGCATTAAGCTTGCCATGCTTCGCTTTGAACTTTATAGGGACTTCGTCTCAACCGCCATACTTTCTTATGACTAATTTATGCATTTTTCTTGAGGCTTGGACTCCAAGTAGAAGTGGATTATAGCTTTATTCTGTTACTCAGTTAGGTTTCATTAACTTCTTTCTTGGATGCATTTATGCTGGTAAAGCAGAGTTAAGAAATTGGATAAAGAGTCCATGTTGACCATGTGTTTCAGCTTTGGCTCAAGTAGAACAGAAGCCATACAATCTGCTCCAATCAGTGAAATGATTTCCTGCTCGCTGTTCATATATCCACTCTGAAGGCTTGTAGCTGAGCTTTTGTATCTCTGTAATACTACAGAACAAATATACTGCCGTTCATACAGTAAAAATACTTTTGTTTGTGCATAAGGGAATCGAGAAAAGCATAGTTACGCCTCGGAAAAGAAATCCTGAAGCATATTTTTATGATATTGCCTCTGTGTAGAGGGTGTTATGATGTGCTCAACAAGATTTACCTGCCTGTCATCTTAGCTGGGCTTGTTAGTATTCAAATGTCATCTAATTAGTACTAAATGTACTCTTGACGTTGACGGCAGTGTCATGCAGTGTTAAGGTGACTCCACTTCAGCTAACTTTTTATTCCCTGAAACTCCTCATATTTATGCCTTTTAGATACCTGATAATGTTTTTTTTTTTTGTTTTTTTTTGTAGTTCCTACCCCAGCCTGTCCAAATGTGCTTTTACCTCACTGAACGATAGCTTCCCTTCCACTGCTGCCAGCTTCGCCATTATCTGTAAGTCTTTTGTTATCAGCACACAAAGATAAGTAACTGAGGCGTGTCACAAGCTTTAATCCAGAGCTAAAGACAAAGTGTCTGAACAGCTGAGGATCCGAATGTTTCCAAGACGCCTTCAATTTTATAGTTGGACTGGACAGAGACACATTTTCAAACATTCACATTAGTCTCAGTCCAGCAAGCACTCTTTAATTAACTCTGCAGATGTTGATTTCCAGGTTGAAGTTGCTGGTTAGACTATAAAACCTTTGGATTTTGGTGTCCATACAAAATCAGATTTGAGTTCACGTGTTGGTGTTGAGTAAATTTCAGTTTTTCATAGTAAAAGAAAAGCAGATGCAAATAGCTGTTGGATATTTATGCCAGAAGGTAGAAACGGATGTCAGCACTAAAATGGCAAAACTTGATTTGAGGTGAACAAAGCTTTGCTTCCTGTATGTCTGAAAGGAATTAGGGGTTGCATGATCGATGATATATATCGATCGATCGATCGATCGATCTACTTATTACTTGACCGTAAATGTTTATTCTCCATATTGACACTTTCCTAAGCTGTACTGCTGTGCAGTACTCCTGGTAGTTCTAATAAATGACTGACTGTCCTCCAGCGCTCTGTGATGACACAGTCATTCGATTTAGGTGCGTTGGAGCAGGAACGCATTGAAAACAGGCAGGGCTGTGGCCCTCTGGGAGCTGGATTGAACGCATCTTTTGTAAACACTGATACAGTGTCAGGTGCCAGAAGTTTTCCAACCATAATATCTACTGGCAAACAGACCAACACTGCCATCCCCAGAGCGAGGCTGCTAGCAGAGCTAAAAATTACGTTCTTATCCACAAATCCACGTCAATCTTGTGTCATATTTGCTGTTGAAGTGCAGCCGCACAGGATGCACAACCGAAATGGCCGATGCAGGAGTGACACGCAAGTGTGCACGTACACCTTAACCGTATAGTTATTGATTGCGCCTC
Source organism: Lipophrys pholis (assembly GCF_963383615.2). NCBI lineage: Eukaryota > Metazoa > Chordata > Actinopteri > Blenniiformes > Blenniidae > Lipophrys > Lipophrys pholis. Next base: position 6,598,232 of record NC_137648.1, read on the forward strand.
TCGATTTTGCTGAGACAGATGCCCTTTCTCCCAGGATGGTACTAAACCACTTGGCTGGTGGCTGGGTTCTTGCTCCAAAGCTATCCTTCATCAGCAGCCCCATGCAGCCCCAACCGCAGAAAAACACACAGCCACACTTCAAGTCATCACATCACTACTAATCACCGGCTTCTCTCCGCTGGACGTAGACAGCGTGCTGTTCTTCGGGTTTCTCTTTTTCTTCCACCTCTCACTGCTTCTGTCAGGTACTGTTTAGTCCATTCCCCATCACTGGCTTTCCCTCATTCCTCGATGCCACTTAATAGGCTGTATTTTTTCACTTTCCCCCCGCTCCCCAACCCCTGCAGTTTTCCCCACGTTGTGCCTTTTTCTCCAACAACTTCTCCACTCCAAAACCCCTCTGTGCCTCGCTCCTTCTCCTTTTCTCCGTTTCTCGACAGCCAGGGACTAAATTTCCTTGCCCGTGTCAGCCTTAGTGTGTCAGCCTGTTATTCGTGTCATTTTGCAGTGGACAGGTTCAGCCTGGCCTCTGTCTCTGAGCACCATGCTGGGCAAATCACCGACTGTGTCATACTGGATGATTTACTGAGCTGGTGTAATGCTTGCCTTCCTTTTCCACCATGGTCCTGGTGTTTGATTGGCAAATTTCATTTTGATGTAGAACACAGTACAATCCTTGGAAAGAAATGACATTTATTTTAGGTGTCACTGTTGATGTCTAGGTGTTTCTTATTTCAAGTAAACATAAAGCTATTTAATCCAGCATATTAATTTCAAAGAGATAGATGGATGTAGTGTGGTTTTACCACTTTGTCAGACTTGACGCACTTCAGATTGAGTTCACCCGGCCAGGCACTCAATCATTCACGATCCAGTTGCTACAGCTGCCATGCGAGTTCCTCACAGACCAAAAATCTTTGTCTCACCCAAGGCCACTTCAATACAAGGACGGGGCAATATGGACCATCAAGCCACGAACCTGAGGAATGTCAACAACCCGCTTGACCAACTGAGTAGAATATAGTACAATGTATTATTATTCTTTCAGTAAAAAGAAAAAAAGTCAAAACACCTCTCCTGCTGAAAAATGAATAAAAAGAAAAACATATTGAAAAATAAATAAAAGGTTCAAATCAGATTTAAGGGATTGGTTTTGTTGCACCAGCTTTGTGTTGGTAGCGAAAGTAGTTTTGTGTTAAAAACACACCTGGAAAAACCATATTGATCTTCTTACGTTTATGACATCTTCTATCCATTCTGAACAAGAGAAACAACGTTGTGAGGTATATATAAAAAAATAAATAAAAAAAAGAACACGGCAATAGAAGAACAGATTAGTTTATGCTTAAGGAAAATAACATTAATAACATGTTTTACCGCTCATATCTTCTCCTGCCCCATCTGTCACTATAGAATATTTAGGTGGTGTTATCTAAAGTACTTCTGAACAGAGCACACTCTTTGTCTCAGTGGTCCTGCTGAATGAAATCCCACCATGTGCTCTTGATGAGCACATCCTGGCTCCGGTGTCGCTCTCACTCTGTTCAGGAAGTTGCTTCTGGGCTGCGTGTTGTCTGACATTTTCGTGTTCTATTCAGCTCAACCATCCTGACACATTTTTTTCTATGTATGTCTCTTTTTGTTTTATAATATATAGGACACGGGTAGGCCTTGACCTGGAGAGGTTGCTTGACAGCTGAAGGGTGAAAGTTTTTTTTTTTTTTATTATGCTTTTTGCCTTTGGTGAATTAAGCAGAGGAAATATAATGAACTCTAAATTACTCTAATTAATAAATATTGACTTTATTATTTCAACCACTGTCTTTTACAAAAGCCGTCCACACTGAGAACAGAGGTCTCTATATTACTGTATTTGTGTATTTATTCACCACATTTTAACGAAGCAACATCACTTTGTACTGATCCCTTTCATTAAATCTTCAATTTAACGAGGAAGATATTTGCTGAATTTCACTGATGATCGGAAAGTAAATTACGTCTTAGTCAAAGAAGTCACCCTTGTTTTCTAACAAGTGAACTGTGACCTGTTGAGTAATTTGGTTGTGGGGACCACAGTCGGAACAGCTTAACCAGCAGTAATCTCCTGATCTGGCACCGCGAGCTGAGTCAAGCACAAGTGGGCTTCATTTCACTCTTTCATTGGCATCCATCAAAAATAGATAGAACTATTTTTAACTTGGCGCCTCTGAAATAATGCATGTGAGGAAAGGATAATGAATGAACATAGCAGGTGTCAGAAGTATTCTGGTTTAAAGGCTTGGGGCTGGGGGAAAATTGGACAAATCTTGCTGCGTTTATTTATTCATGTTGGAATCTGGCAGACACATCGCAAAAGCTATGTTGTGGTACAGCTTCCCCGCCGCTTAGACCCTTACAGCTAGTGCTGAGAGCTAGTGCTTGGCTAGCTTCCTGTTGCCTTCTTATTGTGCTGGTGGCAGGCGAGCGTATCCCTGCCAAGTAGGCCTTATCCTTCCTTAAAGCTGCGTTTAATATTTGAGAAAAAGAACTGCCATCGCTGCTGATAAATGAGGTTGGAGAAAACTTTAACCCCTTCAGATTCAAAAATTTTTTGTCGGTATTTTACTCTCTTTGCCACACTTGTTTTGAAAACAAGGGGACTCCCAACTGTGATCAAATGAAAGGTTCTGCCACAAGCTGCATGGAACAAAGCAGTAATTCAACATATAGTGATGTTACACACCAAATTAAACAGGGGAGTCTCAGCTTCAAAATCAACTAAATGAATTTACGAATACATTATTTTTTTTGACAGCAGGCGAATGGTCTCTCCTGAGTAGCGCAAGAAAGTCAATGGGATATAAATCTACCTCAGCCTCTCCGGGCAAACATAGCTTACACTGCATGATAATGCAGTTGCCTTTCTTGCACTTGAAGCTGAAGTGGTCCCTTCAATATGGCCGGGGGTTCATATATACATTTATTTTTTTTTTTTAACTTCAGCAGAATTCGACAAGGTTTCACTTTTTCACTGAATTCGTACCACTGACATTGGACTGAGTCTCCATCTTTATTGTGCCGTTAGTGGTTTGTTCTCCTACCCATCAATCACTGCAGTATTTCTGGGGAACAATATTTTTGTTAACATAATTGTTAACATTTTTACCCAATAACAAATATGATTTATAATGTAGTGAAGTACAATACTTAAAAAAAAAAAAAAGTAAAAATGTAATTACTTAGTGTAAAAACCACTTAAAAAAGTACAAATACACAAACTACTCAATTACAGTCACGAGTAAATGTAATTTGTTAATTTCCACCTCTTTAACACACTCATAAGCTTTACAACCAATGAAAGCAGAGACACCTTAAGTTATGATAATATAACGCTTTATCATATTGTAGCACATTCTTAAAAAAAAATAGGATTGATTTTAAATGGTTGGGACTCTTAGATCAGCGGGATTCTCATTGCGGAAAAAAGAAAAAACAGTCACAGGCATGAAATAACCACTTCCAATTTTTGTTATGGTATTTGAAATTCTGATGATGGGTAGAGGAAAATGTGGCTAATTGGAATTCATATAATTGAAAATATTCCAAAAAGCCTAAAGAGGAAAATACCCCCCTTGCAGTTAATCCATATGCTTTTTTCAATCAACAGAAAGCTGCTCCTTTTTTTCTGCAGTCCATGCTAATTAATACATCATAATAAAGCACATACTGTATATGCACATGCAATATTACACACACACACACACACACACACACACACACACACACACACACACACACACATGGTAGTCATTTAAACTATATTAAACCTGACCAAGCTGCAGACCTTGTGTTAGTGTTAAATTATTCTATTTCTCACAGCAATGAAGGTTATAAATAACCCTAAATGGTTTTCCCTGTTATCTCTCCAGTTGATGTTCTACTACTGTGCGTTTTCAGCAAACTCAGGGAAGAACCCTTAAAATTCAGGCTACTCTCGGTCTCCCCCGTGGCTGCAAACAGAGCTGGGGATCCATTTAATGGACACTCGCGCTGTAAACTTCTGTGCTAAACTGCCAGTATTTACTGCACCTTCATGTACACAGCCACAGGATATACATACCATATGCAGTGCAACAATTACTCAGGCTGACTCATGCATACTAATCTATTGCAACCCTGCTTTCAGACCTGCCCTCATAAAGCTCATAATGCAAACTCATAAACAAACTAATATAAAGTTGTTGATTTAAAATATGTGCCACTCCGTGATGAAAATTTTATGAAGTGAAGGTGCACTCATATCCTTGTCGCATCTCTGTGTTCTTTTTTAGTCTTTGGCTCATGTGAGTAGATATGTTCATGTCGGTGCTGTAAATTAAGAGAAATAAGAAACGTCAACTGCTCATGAGTTAGTGGTTTAGGACTAAGAATTCAGACTATGTCACACAAGTGTGCACTTTTTATATTTCACCGTGATTTGAAGATAGACATATCTCAAAGATTTTTGTCAAACACATGATATCTCTATCAAAAGTACATGCAATTAATATTAATTGACTAAATATGTTGTAATATAATCATGTGTCCATGAGAGACTGCATTGTTTGAGTGAGAATAGACCCAGAACTGAACATTACATGACAGCACTGTCTGTTGGTGAGACGACAGTGATGCAGTGGTGAAAGCTTGCTACGTTATTTCTACTGCAGCAACATGAGCATCAAAGTTGTTTTCTAAAGGTGAATTTGGAAACTCATGCATGCTGAAATATGTGAAACCATGAGTGACAGGAGAGGCAACAGGCTTTCGCCAACTTTAGTCTGAATAGTAGTCACTGTTTGGTGAATTTGTCAAAGATTAATTTGTTGTATTTTCAGATGCAGTGGATTTCAGAGAACGTATAGGAATCAAATTAGGACATTTTTGCGCTGGAGAGCATTGCATAAAAGTTGAATTGTTTTCAGAAATATTGTGGATATATCATACTTATTTGGAAGTGATTATTAAAAGAAATTGTACTTACTGGTTTGCTTCACTTAAATTTAAATTTAGCTGTATTGGCACCTGAAGTAAAATGAGTTGGACAATCCTGATCCAAGTGATCCAATCCTTCATTGAATATACTGAATATTGAATATACTTTATCCCACTTATTCCACATATATGGTCAATTTAGGAAAACCAATTTGATTTATTGGCTGGGAAAACTTGATTACATGGTGGAAAGCAACGTGAACGCAGGGACAACATGCAAAACCAGAAACGAACTTATTGTTTAATAAGTAATTTGGAAACCATGTTGTCCACATAATCTGCTCTGCGTATTTGATTCAACTTTACTGGACAACAGCAGAGTCATACATCTCACAGCGTGAGGCATCTGAACTGAGTCAAAAGGCAAATGTCTTACAAATGAAACAGGCATCTCTTGCTGAGAGTTGCAGACCAAAAGATTTAAGCCTGTTGAATGCTGAGATATTCAGAAAGATGCAGACTCACTGAAAGGCCATGGAAGGAACAATCAGAAAAGCATAATAATGCATGATTTTACCTCTTAGTTCCAGACACATTTCACATTTGTGTTGTATTTGCACTGTCCGTTGATTCTGTGTGTAAAGGCAATTGTTTTCTGTGAAGAAAAAAAAATCCATTTGATTTGATGCCTTGGCCAGGAATTCAGCAGCCTAACATATTGAAACAACCTTTGCTTGCTGTCGATATTGAATCAATCCTATACCCTGCACAGTTTTTGAATGTGGCTGTAATTGTAATGTTGAGCAGTGTTTTCGATTATTGAGTCTCTGTTGAGTTTTATAGGTAAACACCTATTCAAGCAAAGCTAATGTTTGTCTCCAAGTTTTGCTGATTTTCACCAAGTTTTACTCATAAAAAGAGACAATTTTGATCTTCTAATAACAAAGGCAATGAAAAAGAGGATTACTGGTTAGCCCATGTGAAGCAGCATTACAACTAGAACACCCATTCGCTCGAGCACATACCTTGGCCAACGCCACATGCGTTTGTGGAGCTGAGTTGGCATCTAAGCAGTCATCTTAAGAAGTGCTCTCTAGTCACTGGCAGTTTAAAAGTACAAGAATTTTCATCACTGGGGGCTTCTCTCAATCAAAACAAAGGCAAATTTGTTGTAATGTGGTTTATAAATGTACAGTATTTAAATGAAGTTAACACAGGCTGAAATTGAATAATAATCAAAAGCCCCACCGAAGAAATTTATCACCAGCCGCCACTGATAATTATACTGACTGTACACTTAGAGGAGATTCAAGTTTTCAGCATGACTGGCACGTTAGGTATTAAGCGGTATTTTAATGTTTGCCTGTGAGTATGAACTAACAGTTCTAGTGAAGTTGGACTTGTTTATTCTGTGCTCTGACTTGTAATGTTGTGATAAACTAGAATGTAACATCCTTTTTTTTAAGGACGTAAGCTCATTCTAGCTATAATTTACTCGAGTTCTGCACCCCAATACTGCCGATGATGACAGGAGTATTCCAACATGCACAGACACTGCACACATGCAACAGAAAGTACATTTGATGTAGTTTGAAACAAAGCAAACTTTGCAAAGCCGCACTTGGAGTCTGTGCAACATGTACTGAGGGACTTGTCAAGAGACAAATGATATGTGAGTGGAAAAGTGGAATGTACATTGTTACCCATCAAGTGTGACATAGGGCAACACTCCACATCCCTGATGCAAACAATATGTTTGACATCACAAAATGATGCAATCCTCTTGGCTTTAGAGCGGCGCCTTTGATTCCTCGCTGCCATCGTCCTCATGAGTCCAATGCTGCTAACCTCTGACCTTCACAGTGACAACAGAGCACCGGGACAACAAGCCCTCGAAACCGCCACAAAACAACACCGAAGCTGTTTGTCAAGCACATGAACCCCCACGACATGGAGCTCGGATGTTTAACAGCGCCTGATGCGACGCCTGTGTCGGACAGTCAATTTGACGTGTGAAAATGTTGGCAGTGTGTCATGCAATAGTGAAATGAATATGTGACATTTGCAACTCAAACATGATAGGCAAAGGCAGAGGGATGACGAAGGAGCGAGAGGTGAAGAGTGGCTTTTCGAACCTGTCTCTGTTTCGCACCATGGGATAGAAAGCATGAGCAGGGGGAGGTTGACAAGAAAGACAAAGGTTGGCATATTGACAGCTGTAATCTCTCTTCTCGCACTTTCTCATCAGTATGCATATGTACACATAAGCAGAACAGGGCTGTTTAAATACAAAATATGCACCTAAATGCAGCAATAGATGCAGCCGCTCTGCATTTGCGGTGTCTGAACCTTGGTCAAAGGTTTTGCACTTGGGTCTTTCCTCTTATTTATTTGTGTTTGAAAAAACAAACTCGGTTCCCTGTGAACACTATCGCCTCTGTAAGTGGACTATGCAATTTTGAAAATTGAGAATGGTATTTTTTAAAGTTAAGTTATAAACCTGGTTTTTCGAAACATAATTTATTCAGTGTTTTTGAATTTAATATTACTTAATTAATTTATATTTAGCTTTCTACTGTTCTTTCAATTGATTTTGCTGTATTTTGTGTGGAGCAACATTGCAAAGAATTTCAATCTGGGATTAATATTCTATTCTGTTCTATATACTTTCTTCTATGCAAGCAGAAGTGACATTACATCACAGTGTAAAAGTAAAGAGTGTCTAGTGGCAGTATGTGATTCAGCTTTTTTTCGGTTTTTTTTTTTAAACTACAAAAATGTCCCTCTTGTCTGAAAAGACTGCTGCCGCAAATCTACAATCTCTGTATATCTGCTCGGAACAAAAGGTGATTGTATCAATTTCTATTGGAACACTTATCTGTTTTTATCCATCCAAGACACGGATATTTCATTGGTGTGCTGGTGAGAGAATGCCGTGGCTTGCATCAGAGATTGGAACAACTGAATGTGGACGTGAAAGAATGGAACAGGATATGAATATGGTCCAAAAAGAAGCAGGATACATTCAGCCATTAGACCTTTCCCCTCTTTGTCTCCAACACTGTCCTGGACATCCTAAGCACTGGGGACACATATAGATTAGCCCTCAAGGGCAGTCGCACACGGAGCCCACTGGTACTGAATGATTATAGATTCATGCTGACGGTTCTGCTCCCTCCCCAATAAAGATATCAGCACCAGGGGACAATTCTACCGGATACTTGGCTTTCTAAAGTCACTGTCTAGATTATTGAAAATGTTTGACCAAATGCTATCGGCACTGTCCTGCAGAAACATTAATTCAATATCAGTATTTCCCTAATTTCACAAGAGCTACAGTCTATTTTTCATTCAGACGCTGTTGAACACTTTTACGGCCTGCTGGATAACGGCTTATGTAGAGATTATAAGATCCATGTTTGATTCCATGTCAAGGTCATTTTCTGTCGAGTTTGTGTGCTCTCTATCTCCGGGTTTCGTCTGGATGCTACCGCAGTCCTCAGTCCTTTCTGTCTCAGTTTGAGTGATGGCCCCAGGGTGTAGTGCAGGACGCCTGTAGGTGTCTTGCATGTCTATCTTGCTGGTGTTGCAGATCCCTGGTTAGCTGGAGAACAGTCGTCAGGATACAAGAGTCAGCTGGCCTCTGCCTCAAAAGGCCTATATAAGACCGACCTCTTACTGTCTCAAGAAGCGTCTTTTGCTCTATGCCATCAGCACTCTGAGCAATTTACTTTGAAGTTTCTCATTTAGTCCCTTTGGTCAGATGTTTTCCAGCCAGATGATTCTGACTTCTGTAAGTTAAGATACATTTGTGATTATATGAAAGTCGTTTTAATTGCTTCTTCATTTGTTTTCCTTTTTCTTTTTTGGTTTTCGACCTGGATTGCAAAAGTACCCTTCACTTCAATCAGTGACAACTGCTATCAACTTTACACGTGGAAATAGGTGAATCAATGTGTATAGCAACATTTTGCAGTCTTATATCTGTGACATTTTACACAAAATCATAAAAGTGGAACTTCAATGCAGCTCTGGAGAAAATGTCTCTATAGTCATTGGCATTAACTTTTGTTGAGATACTCTATGTCAGTCTGGACTAAGGTAGAGGTCAGATTACAGAGTCAGCAACAGCACCAAGCATCCTAAGAAGCTTAAATCAACATCTTGACCTGTATTCTTGCCAACACCAAACCTGCACTGTAGCACAAACACCGTTATGTCATTTCTGAGGAAACAAACTGTTTACTGACTCACTGAAAGATTTGTATTTCATCATATAAGAGCTTATCAGACCGATAAACTGACAGCACTAAACAGAAATTGATGCAAATGTGCATCAGTGGTTACATTTGGCAGCGCTCCAGTCTTTTAAGAAGGCATTTCGGAGACTTCTGTTAGCTGAAATGATCAGCTTGTCATTAAAGATGTGTCCATATGGAGGCATGTCAGAGCAGTCATAAAAGCAATGACAGCTCACAGCGCTGCAAAATGGAACATCTGGACAGCCAAAGCAGGCAATGCATGCAAATCCTGAATGTGCACATGCAGCCCTGTAATTGGATGCAGACTAATGTACCAATCACATGCACGCATGTGTGCATTTGGGTTTATGCCTTCAGTCCCCCTGCAGGATCTTTTAACTGCAGTTTGATGGACCACATCAAGCACAACAACCTCATATCTCACCATCTCAATGAATATGTCAGTCTGGACAGTGATCAGTCATGTGCTGGGATGACAGGATAATGAAATGTGGTGTGTGACACTCAAGCAAGCCACCCTATAGAGTGTTGATGGTGACAGAAGGGTGTGAGGAGAAAATGGCCACGGGGCGATGTGGCAGGCTTTCGGCTGATAGTTCATCAGTGGCTCTTTGTGCATACAGATATTTGTTGCCGTGCCAACAGAGACTTAATCAACTGTCACTGCATTGAGTGGAGCGGAGGTGTATTTATGCGTGCGGGCCCATTTGTGTCTGTTTGATAAAGTGGAGGAATTTAACACCTTGTTTAGTTGTGGCGTGTAAATCTCAAAAGTCTTTTCTCCCGTGCTCATGGTAAATTCTGAGAAACACTTTGACATTTTTAGAAAACAGGCTCATTCAGCTTCTTGTTGCCAGGAGTAAATATGTGAAACTCCAGGCAGCAGTCAATCATCTTGTTGGCAGGTTTTGTTAACTCTGGATAGAGCCGAGCTAACTGTCTACCCCTTATTGTTATTTTAGGTTTATGCTGTGCGAAGCTATCAGGCTGCTGCTGCTAGCTTTACGTATAGAAGGCAGGCGTGTCAGTGGTATTGATTTTCTCCTCAAACGCTTGGGGGGGTGGCAAATGAGACTTTGGCGAGGAGAGGTTTCTGCGTTACACGACTGAGCTCTCGGTGGACATTCTGCACATACACCATCAAACACCCCAAGTCAATTTTTAATAGCAGAGCTGGATCCTGGAGTGCTTCCTGTTGCTCTGAACTTCCCTCCATGGACAATGGTCATGCACAGCAAGGTGGAACTAGAGTGAGTCACGTGTCTTTTCTTCCTCTTCACACTAACTTTCAGGACCCATTCTCTTTTCTAACTGGTATCCTGGTAATTGTCCTTAAAAAGAAATAAAAAGTAAATAATAGGTTAGGTCAAATTACTGAACTATTCAAGAGGAAGAATTCCACTCAAGTAGCTCATCCCATTTCAGGTATTACAGTTTTCTCATTGGTCCCAAATTGCCAGTAAATGGAGTCTGAGACCATCGTCACTGTCCATTACCTTCAAGTGGAGTTGTGGAGTAAAATCGCTGCCTTCAGTGAGGGAATAGATACTTAATTTCAATCAGCGTGTAACTATTGCACCAGTATGATTTGTGATAAAAGCAGAAGGGAGGGTGTTTTGACAGAGAGATTGTAAAAATTCATTAAAACGCAAAGCTTTACAAATTAATGCAAACAAAATAAATGTAAGCCTATAATAAATATTACAGAGATTTACTATACCTTCTACTTTTAATGTAAAAGCCTCCAGCTATCCCCTGTCAACAAATGTAACTTACTGCTTATGTGTCAGTTTTTGAAAATGATATATTTCATCTTGAGAGCTCAGAATATCTGGCATTCAACCAAAATGCACTACTTGCCGTGAGGCAAGTGAATGTGATTTGAGAATCATTTGCACTTATTTCAATGTGTTAGAGGTGACAGCTTTGCATTACGAAGATTTTAAAGACATTTACTTTCTGTTTTGTTGGACTGGTTTGATGTGCATGTGGAAGAGATCCATTTAAAATTAACTCGGCAGAAGGGATGATGTGTAGACCAGAGGGGCTTTTCCCCACCAACCACACCCGTTTCTCCAACTCGAACAAATTGCACCCTGCCAGTGGCCCTCCTACCCGCTCTTTCCCCTTCGATCTCAGTTGATTCCATTTACTTATTTGGATATAACAGCTGCAAGGAAAGCATTCTGCCTGGATATTTGCCGTCATTATCTTTAACCACCCTGGGTGATTAGTTACCTGGCAATAACTATCATGCAATTTCATGCAATTTCATACTTAATGTGACTTTTTGGGAGGAGTGACACAATCTAGACTGTACACAAAGTTTGCCAAATTACATGCATTGAAAATGAGTGTTCCAGCCAATGGGATTAGGCAGTGTGCTGTCACTCACTTTTTGAGTAATTTCTCCAATAATAAATTGCTGACTGGTGAAAATATGATCTCCACATTATGTCCTTGATGCGTAATCAGAGTAGGTTTGCTGTGAAATTTATCCGACTTGAGTGTTTTCAACATGTTGAGAGAACAAGACAAAAGAAGTGGAAGATGAAGATCATAGTTCAGACCTGGAACGATGAGCTTGGTATATTACTTTTATTATGAGCTCATAACATTGTAGAGAGGAAATGAATCCCTCTAAATCCAATTCAGAGTCATCAAACATAACTTTATTGTCCATGAAATAATGATTATGCAAAAGTACCATACAAAGAAAGGAAATAAATCCAGTTTACTTTGATCAAATGTGGAATGAACTAACACGATGGTCAAAAATGGCCTCATGTGTCCCCACACAGCTGCTGTTTCCAATACCGGGTAATAGGACGTCAGCCCTGCAAGGATTATCCTCCTGGCTCAGTGGGGACAAGCTCAGTCAGACTAAACACAGGTAGCCCACAATACTGAATATTTCCTTTTATTCAGCCAGTTTAACACCTGGCGGTTCCCAGCAGACAGAGGTCAAAGAAAGGAAGATCGAAGTCATGGGCTTGTGCATGTCAGGCGCTCGCAGCCGCCCTTTATCTTTCCCCGTGTTGTTCACGTGGCCTGGCTACCTATTGTGATTTTGTTTTTGCAAAGGCTGGTGCCGGGGGATAACAAGAAGCGGCACATCCAGCAGCTTGTTGTAACAATGCATTAAGACAGTGGTGGGTTTTAAGTTCTTGCTGAGGAAAAATTCCCCATGTGGTCCAGGCTGGGCTCAACATCTATTCAGGTAGGGGAAGGTTCTCAGGCAAGGTGCAATTGATGGTATAGCATGTAGAGCTTTTGAACTTAGTGCGAGCTCAGGTCACTTTGAGGCTTCTCTATGTGGAGACTGCTTTGAACTGTGAGCTTTGAATCAGCCAGGTTGCACGCAACAATAGACAAGCTGGAAAGGGAAGGGATATTTTTTGTAGTGTGATATAGAGTGATGATCCATAACAATATGGCCACTCGCTCCATATGTAGCCCTATATGTTACAAACTGTAGTGCACTTGGTATTATGACACCTGCCTAACAGAGCATCAACTATTTCAGCAAAATAAGCTACACAAGCTTATCTGTTGTATCAGTCCACACAATTAGTCCCTCACAAGCATCTGTGAACCTTGGTCACTCATGGCCGTTCACCACAGGGAAGCTCCAATGTTGGAGATTTGTCGTCCAGCCATCAAAACTCATTAAATTCCTACGGTTGCACATGTTATCTTATTTTAAAGGCTCGTGCCATTTTAGGAGTATTATATATTTTTTTGGCTACTACATTGTGCAACATGGATTTTATTAACTTGGGTATGACAGTAAACTTAACTGCATGATTTTGCTCTCCAGCATATTTTTTAATTTATTATTTTTTTGCTTTTTTGTTGTAGCATTTGTGCTGCCTTCCTATTTGTTGATATCAGCTGTAGCTCATTGCCGCTGTCACACTGCGTTGTGTTGCGAAATGGCATTCTGGATATTCCCTACACAGTCAGAAAAGGATGTCAAACTGTCTTTGGTCACACAACTGTGATATTGGATGCCTGCGAACTGACTTCACCGTACACCATGATACCAGATTTTAAGCCATAATCGAAGTTATTGCCTTGATTACCTGCCTTTTGTCTGTGACGTCCAGTCGCAGAGTGTAAAGGTGACACACATCAGTGAAGAGGACAAAAGGATCTCTAATGTGTCATGATCAAGAGATAATGAAGCATTATTCAGTTCACTTGTCAGTGGTCATAATGGCTTAATTAACTTGTTTATTGAAAGAAAATATGTATGTATGTAAATTTTTCAACTATGGCATCAGGTTGTCTGGATAGTTTTGTGTGTATACTATTCTTTGGCACAACATGTATGTGTTGTATGTCAGCATATGCACACGTATTTCCATTGTATAGTTACTGTAGAATACATAGAAATCATGATATCATAAAGTGAGTTTTACATAGCATGGAAAATAATACTTCTTTCTGTTGTTGTTATGCTTCTGTGGCATTTTAGAGCCAAGCAGTTGGAACATTTCCATCCATAATGTTGTTTTTCTAACAGTATTATGAATAGGGATGTAATATGGCACATCCTCATGGTGAACTCACAGATTTGTGTTTTCACTGGGCTCTAAAGCATTTTAGCAACTTTTTAGTTCTTTTTCTTTTTCCCTGGGGGCAGCGGCATCGTTTGGACTCACTGTCACAGCTCTCCCTGGCATTGTTTTCATGCTTGTTTTTGCAGCCACTAAGAGTCTACTCTTTCCAGCACACAAAGACTATCACAAACTTCGCAACTCGCTGTTGACCGTAGCATTTAGTCATTTAGCATCTGCACAGACAGCCATGGAAAGTGAAATCAAGATAACACAGGGTAAGTAATGGATGAAATGAGGGTGTTTACTATCACGGTGCAGCCAATTGAAAGATGTGACTGAAAATTAAAAACGCACCGAGGTTCTGTTTGACAAATATTGACTTTTCGTTTTTTGTACCTCACGTGTGTCGAGAATTCTGATACAAAATAGGCAACTAACAGTAGATTTACAAGCTGGAGGTTGAGCGGTCAAGTTAAGATTCTCAGGTTAATATATATTTAGAAATCTGACTCTGGCAGTGCCTCACTTGCAACCAATGTAACCAAATGTCAAAGTTTTAGCTTTTTATCTTTTGATTTCTACAAATTGACTGTAATATTCACCTGGCCATTGCCATTCTTGCTTTATATACATTTGCCCTATATGACCAAAAGAGACAGTTACAGCTTATTTGAAATTTGCCCAAACTGTTCTGACTTTTACTCCCAATTTATATGAAGACTCACACACACACACACACACACACACACACACACACACACACACACACACACACACACACACACACACACACACACACACACACACACACACACACACACACACACACACGCACGCACACACACTGAATAATACATTTTAAATGTGCGATTTGATATCGTATTGCTCCCCCCTCAAAAAAAGTTTCCGAGAATATTTGAGATACGAATGATATTACTAGGATTTCTCAGACTTGACAAAGCTCCCCAAGAGCTACAGCACATATTACATAACACGTTGCCTCTCCATGAATCCCTTTGATGTGTACAGTCAGCAGAGAAACTCTTTTAACTTTATAACTGATTGTAAAAATCTTTAGCATGTGTTATCAAAAGGATTCATTTGCAGGTCTCCATAATTAATTTAAAGTATGTATTGCTGGTGTAAAAGTTCTTGTTTTCTGTAATATTCACAGTTATTAAAGTGGATGTTAGCTGCCATACTCCAAAGCCCATGTCTGATTAAATTAACTACTTTTTTCAATATGTAAAGACACCGATATGAAATTATGATGCATTTCCTGTCATGCTCTTAGTTTAAAAAAAAGAATAAAAGCATTTTTATACTGGCATAAATTGCACTTGCCATGATTTTGCCTGTTACTGGAAATACTTTCTACCCTGAACGCTGCGATTCATGTGTTGGAGGGATTTTGTTCTCAAAGTGACAGTTGTGACCATAGACCTATATGAACTCTTGAAAAGGCAGCCTTTATGACAATCATTATAAAATATTGTATTATATCCAAATAAGGTAAATAAAGTCAGTAATTTGCATGCATTATATGACATACATAGAAATGTATTCATGTAACTATAATAAAAACATTCATGTGTGTGAATATTAGTCTCACATCACAAAGAGGCTTCACAATAACCTTGTATATTAGTAACACAAATGGCTTTTTAAAGAATTTTAATGTTTTGAAGATTTTCTCATCAGTTTCTCATCTTATCACTTCAGAGCAGGTAATGATTGATTTTAATAGTGATACATCAAACTAGTATAGTGCCTTTATTTGGTCACTAAAATATGTTTTACATAAAGAAACGCAGATAAAGAAAAAAAAGACAAATTTATGGAGAAGCCAGTTTATTTGTTTTGCCAATAATGGCAATAGCTTCAATGTGCTTCAACATAAAACCCTGAAATATACAAATGTTATCAAGGTTGCATACAGGAAGGTTTTAATGATTGTTGTTCATGTACTTCCGCATGGAATGTGATGGATGAACCCTCTGAAAAGTGATTTGTACAGCCAGCTTCACTATCCTGTCATGCGCTGTAATGTTGTTTTGCCACTACCGGAAGTCAGAGCTCATTGACACACTCAAACAGCCCAATGCGCGGTCTGGAGTTTATACATGTCCATGGTTGTGACCATTACCAGAGATGTGTGTTATAGCTTCCTTTGGCTTTGCTCTAATGAACAGATCCCTTTAGAGCTCTTGTTGTGTGCCTCAGCTGCACCGCTCGTGTAATAAACTTAATGCAGCTGTAAATCCTATTATGATTGTCATATTATGTCATATGCTTTTGACTAGGGATGACAATTTGCTCCAGTGATAGAAAAGTAAATGAAAATTTGGAAGACAGAATCTCTGTGTACTCCTCTCTCTCTTAATCCTCCTTTCTCTGTGATCTCCTGCTTTTACTCTTTTACGCTCATTTCCCTTCGGTGTTGCGTCACAATCATTTTTACTCTTATGCCGCCGTAACTGATATGGCGCCATTACGGCAAACAATTTGTTCAGCACCTCCGCTAGATCCGCTTGTGTTTGCTTTGGCTAGTAGCTAAAGTGAGTATGCCTGCAGCTTATCGGCCCACTGGGTCAAATTGTGGCCTGTTGTTGGCATTCGAAAGGCTGTGAGCCATTGATTCCCCCTCCGGGTCCCCGTGGAACAGATGCAGAGCGGCAGTGGAAATTGAAACAGGAGTCGGCTACCTCTCATAATTCCATGACAGTGAAATGAAACACTATCTCAAGAAAGTAATCAGACTCTCAAATTACCTTTCTTGGTGGAAGAGGGGAAGGGGGGAGATTGGGGGGAGGGGTTGGCATTGTTTGCAGATCAGCAGAACGATCCTCGCTTTGTCCCTTTGTGTCACTGTATTTCTCCCTCACTCTCTGCCTGCCTCGTGTGCCGTAATAAGTGGCAATGTTGTGTTGATTTATTGCATGGTTGCCCAAATGGAACCTGGATGGAACGTGTCTGTCATTGAGGCGTCACTTAGATAGAAGCACCTGTGATGCCCTGGGACACCTAACTGCTCCATCAGGACCGGGTTCCCGCCTGAGCCATCAGGCACACAACTGCAGTACACACCAGCGCACGCCACTGCAGCGCACACACTGAACACACACTAACAATGCAGCTGCACAACCAACTGCGCCAATGTCAAAAACTAAATATGCACTTTGTAGAGACAAGATTTGCTCATCATCAGATGGCTCTGCACGCACAGTAAACCTGCGGTGTGGTGCTGTGGATACTGAATACCCTCCTCTGAGCAGGGCGATTTACCGCCTTTCTGCTTAAAATAACCCAAATTACACCTCACTGTCAGTCTGACAGAAAAACCCTGACTGTAGAAATGTGAATGAGGCAATCCACGCTGTCATGTGGACTAAACGAGTCAACCAACAGAGTGGTATCCATCTAAAGGTAGTCGAAAGGATCGCAGATGCGTTTAAACCAAAGCCAGTATTACCTGGTTAAAATCCTATATCATCCGACATGCACTTTTTTTTACGTTTTCAAGTTACCATGTGGAAAAACTACTGAATGACAGTAATTGCTCCTTGGAGGCTGTTCAAGTGTTTTCTTGGTTGATGTTGATAGTCTGTCAGCATTGGAGAGGAAACCAACAAGTACTCAACTTTAAACCTTTTAGATGCAACATTTTTGAACATTTTTTTTCTTTTTTTTCTTTTCCTTTTTGCAAATGTATTCAGTGATGATCAATTTTTAGTCACACATACATCAAAAACATTTCACCACATGAACCAGTTTACGTGTAATTCAGCTAAATATGAAGTAGGTACAAATTGCTATCAGTCTTAATGAGTTTGCAGCGACTGCAGTGTTATGCAGCTGTTTTATATTTATGTAAAAGGAACCTATTAATAATAAGGTTATAGGAAGCAATGTTAACTTTTAATTGGACTGCAGCAAGTTCTAAAAATATCAGATTTTAAATCATCTGTGAAATTTGACTATATTGTACTTCTGAGGTTTAATGCAAATTATAACAAGATAGATCAGGGGTCATTAACGTTTTTAAAACACATTTTATTTCAAAGCTACAAGGAAATATGAAGGGCTACTTCACGTCAAGCTTCCTGAATAATTGCCGTTTTTAATCATATTGTTTGTACTGACCAGTACTTTCACAATATATCCTGTTAATTTGTTAACTTCTCATTAAAAAAATGTGACCAAAAACGGTGAAACAAATTACCAGAAACTATTTCTATTGAGTGGCGTATTTTTAGATATTTGTAAATATGGACACCTCTGTTTGTAAATAAAACTTCAACAACTTGAGATACAGCATGATTATTGAATCACAACTCCAATGTTTCTCCAACAATAATCAATAAACACTGTTGTTGACTTCATGAGGAGTCGGGATCTCGTATCAGAGTTGAGTTGCAAATATATATCCATCCCAAGTAAGACATATACATAGACTTTAATTCAATCAAAACAAAATATTACTACTAAACTTCATGTCATGATTTTACTCTTAACTTGTCACCACTGATAGGATTTAACAACAAGCACACTTCTCAATGTAACGGTACTACATTAAAGATGCATATTATTATTATTATTGTTATTATTATTATTACCCTTACACTAGAGTCCCTATGGCAACGCACAGATTTAGCAGCATGAAACATTTGTAACCTGAGCTCAAAAACACACAGAAAGACTGAAGAACGGCTAGATCTTGAAAGTTGAAGTTATCTAGGGAAAAGGGGGCCGAAAAACTCACTGATTGCACATTTTGTGACAATTTTACAGCCATAAAATCAGAATAAATCCTGACCATCCAGTTATAAAAGGGTTGTTTTGCAGGATGTTGGAAGGCAGTCCAACATTTTGCGTTACTTTGGAAATACATCTTATAAATCACGATGCATTGTTACAAGTTCTCTGCACCTGAAAGCTTCACATCGCAACCAGATGAAAACACGATACAACACTGCAATATGCCAGCACTTGACAACAGATGCACCCATAAGCACACGTGCACGCTGGATGAGGGACGTTATTTGCAGGTTGCTTGCTTCAGTGGCAACTTTGTGTCCTTGTCTCACTGGTTCCCAGGGGCACTCCGTAGGGAAGGTAGGAGGCGAGAAGGAGGAGAGCTGTTAACAGTTTGATCAATGGAAGAGATGGGGGAACATATATAGACAAACACACACACACACACACACACACACACACACACACACGCTTGCGCGTAAACAGATTTCTCAAATCCATCACTGTGAATAAAAGTGGAAAATGAAGTGAAAACTCGGATCCATCCCAGTGACCAAATTCCCTCCTGTCCTCCCAAAGAATGACGGAGAAGTTTTGATGGAGACTTTTATTTACTGTGGCATATAGACTGTGAGAGTGTATTCTACTGCAGAGTGTACCGGTAAGACTAGATGTGTTGACGTATTAGAAAGATGTGGAAACGAGGCACCAATAAGCCGATTCTTGACTAATTCAAAGTTGTTGTTTCCAGTGCAAATACATTTAATAGTTCAAAGTGAAATAATGATATGTTTGTTAAAGCTTATCAAAAAACTGTGACACTGATAAAAATGGATGGATGGATACATGGATGGGTGAAGCAGTGGAGTATGATGGGTCGAGATCATAAGAGGTTATTTTTTCTCACCTGACATGACTGTGGGGGGTGCTATAAAAAACAAATCTACTTTCAAAGAACAGTTTAGATGGCACAGAGAGTCATGTTTGCTTTGCTGAGGTGTCCTTGAAAAGGTACTGTATCCCCATCCACTTCTAATGCTTTTTTCTATAGCTTCTTCCCTTATGGAGATCAATAATGTATCATGTGAATCATTAGTTCACGCACAAGGGCGGAGATCACTCAGTTCTTGTAATGTATACGCCTCTGAATGTGCTGGAACAGTCCGTCCCCCGTGCACTGACAGATGATCTCATTTATTTATTTCTTTTTTGCTGATATTTCAGGATACTGAACTGCACTGCCAGAACATACAGGGTGCTGAGTACTTTGCTCAAGGGCACTTGAACCATTGATGGTGGAGGTGAGGTTGAAGATTAGTCAGGAGCTTTCCCCCCTTGGGAGAATATCTACGTCGGCAAGCTCATCCCACAGACCATATTTTACATTCAGAGGTCAAGGGCAGGCTTTCAGTATGAATGTAAAGCAGTGAGTTAAGCTTCTTGGGATGAACGGCGGGGGAAAAAACTGTCATATCATTTTGTGCACCATAACCACAAGACACACTCCTTTTCATTCTCGATTAACCTCTGCGGACTTGCTCAGAATAGTTCTCCGCAGCATGTCCGACGTGTGGCGAGTGCTTCTGGTGGCGTGGCGTCGGGGTGCACATGAGTGCTAATCGCTGTTTAGGGCACAGACCCAGCTCATTGGCTATGACACCCAGGGTGAGGTGAATCCTATCAGTCCCCAGCAGATCCCGTGGCCTCCTCTTTTTACTGCCACTGTTCTGTATAACCGGGTTGTCATCCACAGGGTCAACAAAGCTCCAACCAGTGCGTATTAGCTGTACGGCTAATCTTCACAGCACCGTTTCATCAAAAGGTTTTTTTTTTTGTTGTTGTTTGTTTGTTTTTTTTATACAATGGCCGTTTGTCCAGGCAAACACTCCAGTGTGTTACTTGTATATTTGTTTTAGGGACCCACTGCAGGTTTAACTGCACAAATGACAAGTGCACTTCAAATACAAAACTGCGAGAGCATGACAGACGAAGTCACCTCTGCCAGAGCTGTTTTCATTGAACAAGCTTGAAGTGGTCAAACTGTAGGCAATCTTTACTTTTCCACCCCTGACTCTCTTTTATTTATTTATTTTTTTCCCTCCTCTTCCTCTTTCTGTCTCTCCAACGGCACCCTTAGCTGTGCTTGGAGTGATTAATGGCAGCTATTCATTAACTCGATCAACCACTTTAGCAGAGATTATTAATCAGATGCTTATTTAAATGTCACAACTGAGCAGCTGAGAGGAAACGAGGCCACTGGGAAATTGAGTTTTTGTGTGTGGGCTGTATGTCTGCGTCTGTGCGTGTCTGCGTCCTGCATGTCCCTGGCTCTGGATTATTGCCCTGCACCGGTAATGAAAAGCTCATTGCTTCATCACTTTACAAATGTAGGGTGCAGCTGAAAAATACCAAAGGGATACGTAGCAATGAAGCTCCGTGTTTAGTTCCAATTGAGACGTATTGAGTCTCATTAAAAGGACATTTTGCTGTGCCTGTATTATGAAGCGCAGCACCATGAGATTGTACAGTTTGATAGAAGAGTCAGTTTGGGCTTACTCATTAGAACGACACAATATCAGGTAAACATTTGATATGCGACATTTATGGATAAACCTTTAAAATGTACCTAATATTTGTGCTTTGTTCTTCATAATATCAATGTCTTTTCTCTTTACACGAGCTGCTACTGAGCTGGCATGTGTGTGTGTGGTTTTTTTTCCATCCATTTTCCTGCTTCTGACTTCTGCCCCGTGGCCGCCAGGTACGAAATAATTAGGACCGTCAAATGAGTCAATTATTTAGTTTGGCTGATGGCACAACTTCAATCGCGATAAATCACAGTCAATCAGAATTTTGTGATTTATTATTTGCAGATAATACATGCGGATTGCTTGGAAACATCTTTTTTAGCAGTTTACTCAGTCTTTTGCAATTATGAGGATTGTTGATCTCCTATAAATGTGCGATACATATCATGCAGCCCTATTCTTCATCATGTCTTAATTATTTAGACAGAAAAAAAAACATAAAGTCCATTCCTGTGTCACTGCCACACGGTTCCCCATGATTTAGAAGAATTGTAGCACAGTTGGGCTGGCATTTACAAACTGTGGGTGTTTGCTTCTGAGGGCATACACTCCACACTGTATGTATTTGCGCAAGTCTGTTTTTGTTCTACAGGCTCGGTGCTTGAGCACATTCAGCTTGAAATACAACACTGAACACTGCATTTCATTGCCAAGCCTCTTAGATATGAGAAGGACTGTGTCTGTATCGAAAGAACTGCGTGGGTGGTGCAAGTCTTTTGCCTTTTTGCAAGGGTCCAAAGTTGAATTGTTCAAAAGTAACATGAAGTCAAGCGCAATCATCTTATATGACATTTTGTGAAAGACACTTCAGTCACAGCCTGAGCTCTAAAACCCACAGACATCATCACATACTTTGTATCCTCCCCTGCTGATGCTTTTCCAGTCTTTCACTGCAGATGCTCTGAGCTCTTACTTGCTGTGGGGGTCCCTGTTCTTTCAGTCTGGTCCTCTGATAGAGAAATGCAACTCACACGGCTTGAGATCTGGAGTCTGACAAAGCCGGCAGAGGATATTCCCCCTCTTCACCCTGAAGAGCCTCTTTGTTTGCTTAGTTTGTTTTCCATATTTTGGAATTGGCATCTTGCTGAATGGTTTAGCTTACATGGATCTGGCTGAGACTGAGTACCCAAAGAGATGTATATTTATCAACACCATTACTGTAACAGGATACAATTATTTCTTGTCCTAAGTATAACTTAACTTACCCGTTTAGCACCTGCCCGTTGCTTTCTGCATGTTGGGAGTTTGTCTTAGCTGTTATGGTGTTTCTTGTTCATTTTGTTCTGTCAAGACTGCTGAACAGTGTGTCCCTCTCAATGGGAGTGTGTGCAGTGGACCATTTTCCCACTCTTATAATGGCTTAATGGCTCAAACTGAAATAATATGTGCCACGATTTCACTTCCAACCAAATTATGTATCTTAAGCTGATTGTAATGAAAGAATCGGTCATTAGACTGATCGAAGCAGCTCAGTTAATTCGCCGTAGCAATAATACAGTAGTTCAAGCTATCTGCAGATTATTAAAACGTTGTGAGAGAGAGACCAGTAAAAGTAGCACAAGGGACTTTCCCGGTAACTAGTTACTTGTATTTTTGGTATCTGATAAAGTGAATCCACTACTTTATTTATAGGGTTGCCGAGACTCAAGCATTGAGCGGGACACACATTTGACTTCGAACTCACACCACACATGACTATATTTTATTCCAAGTTGCAGCTCTATGCTGAATTTCATGTTGGAAAGTGAAAGCTGCTTGGACTACAATTGAGAATTATGAGCGATCATTTCATGTTGTAAAACCATTCATGTCATTCCTATCACACACATGGTTTCACATTATAGCCAGGACTGTATTACTTTTATCTTCAGCACTGTACGTGCATGCTTGCTTGCAAGCAAATTATCTGGTGAGCCTTTTCCCTATCAAGCATTGAAAAATACAAATGATCTTGTTTCGCCCATTGTTTCCATTTTTGAGCTGTGATAAATGTATGCTTCCATGCATAGTTTATTTATGGTCTGTGTGTCAACTTAAGGCCAATCACATGGTGTCCTCCTGCACTGGATGCCCACCTGTGAATTACGGGGAAAGAAACAGAAGCATTGTTATTTAGAAGAACAAATTTCAAAACATATCATCTACTTTTGTGTTTGTATTTGTTGCACTTAATTAAGTACCTAAAAAAATCAAAACTATATATCTTGACACTAATTTCATGACCTCATTATATCTTTCTGCTCTCTATGCAGATTCATTGTATTGTGTGTACTGTATGTTCCATGCATACTTGCACACTTTTTTGCTCAAGGTTTAGTTGGTAATTTGGTCAGGATTTGTGTTGGAGGCATTACTCTCTCCAAGTAGCTCAACATGTGTGTGGTGACCACATGTAGGGCAACTTAAAGTATGTCAAAGGCTTAAAAGTGACCATTTTAATGCCATAAAGTGTACATGCAGTAAGCCCCAGAAGATTACACTCTTTAAGATGAGAGAGGGTTTGGCCTTGTGTGGATCTGCTCCACAGTAAGTTCGCTTCTGCAAAGGCATTAATGCAATGCTGTGCACTGACCAGACACCATGGAGAAGCACAATGGTAATTTTTGTTTAAAAATGTTGATCTTTGTGCACACTGGCATGAGCGTGCGTGTCTTTATCTATAATGAAACGACACACAGTGATGCTTCTGAAATTCTACGCCCCCCAGCACAATAAAGCATTATTACTATGATTGATCCCAGGCCAACATTTTATAAATAACGGGGTTAAATCATCGGCGTGGAAAGAGTACACTTGAGTCCTTATACAGCTCATCAATCATTTTATCAATCCATGTAAAAGACCGGATCGATTCATCAGGCAGGACAGTGAAGGAGAGGATGTGATGGATGATGCGAGGAACGGGACCCACCTGATTGAAATTCTGCAGCTGAAGTCTGAAAAGGTCAAGGGTTGCACATGAGGCATTTACAGGCCGAGCAGTCTCTTAACCGGACCTTTGTTGCCATGTCGGCCTGTATCGAATGTGCATGAGGGTGCGCGCGTGTGTGTGTGTGTGTGTGTGTGTGTGTGTGTGTGTGTGTGTGTGTGTGTGTGTGTGTGTGTGTGTGTGTGTGTGTGTGTGTGTGTGTGTGTGTGTGTGTGTGTGTGTGTGTACACATACTGTATGTGTGTGCACCTCCATGCATGCATGTATTTTTCTTTTGGCCTTGTGCTGTGGGGTGGGGGGGGGGCACTGAATTCAACTAATAAATCTCTGGAGAAACCAGCATATATGACCTGAAGGTCACCGTTTCATTAACTGTCTTCTACTTTGATTTTCTCATCTTTTATGCTTGTCCAGATCCCGTCTGCCTAACTGCCTACTTCACTCACCTGAGGAGGTTTTCAAAGAGAATGTAGATATGAATAAAGAGAGGAGTGGCTTTTGTAATAATTGTGCAACAAATAACGCAAGAGCGAGTGAGAAGGTACTGGGTTATTTTTTTCTTTCTTTTTTTATACATTACACCTTAAAAGTACATCTCATGAATGAAATGTTGCTTAAAATATAATTAAACTGTTACTGCTCTGTCACAGCTTTCTCTTTTAAGGAATGATTTTGTCCTTTGCAAGGAAAGAACTACTTCAGTCTCTCCACGTCCCCCACAGTAATTCATACCATGATTGTACACACGCTGGTTAGAATACGTGAAAGTTTGTGTTGTTTTTTTTTTTTTGCTTTTGTCAGAAGCATGCTATTTTCAGTTTATTTATAAATCTTTTTTCATATTTAGAGTCAATATTTTTCACTAACCATTATCATTAACTATCTCCCATTTTTGCTTTCGTCTTTCCCTTTTTTTTCAATCCACAAAGAGAACACTAAAGCCTGAGGGAATTATTGCTAAAACTGTTTAATTCAATCCAGAATGTCAAATAATGCCATTGGTTCTCGCTACTCAGATGTTAAACCGTGTTTTTCTTGGTTTTACTATTTAGCTAATTAAATATCTCAAGAGAGTTTAATAATTGGCAGCAAAAACATACAAAATGAATTGGGACTTCTTTTTTTATATATATATAATTCTGGCATCTCCAAACTACAAACTAATTAATTAGTCAAGATAAAAATCTATGTGTGAAATATACTGAAATATTTATAACGATTATGCCAGTCGTGTATCTTTTCTCACTCAAATGTGCAGCAACAACACAAGTCATGCTTAAGCATTTTAAGCTTTGATCCATTACAGTGGGAAATCAATGGAGAAGGAGTTATAGTAAACACTCGTGTTCTTCCTGTGAATGAAAAGAAAACTCACTTGTTTTGTTGAAGTGTGAGGCCTCTCTACGTGGAAAGTGGCCGAGTGGGCGGATTGTTTGAACTGTACCAGCAAAGCAATGCTTTATTTCCCTCAAAAACACAAAAAAAAAACGAAGAAGAAGAAGAAAAGCTGTTGACTACCACTTCGCTGTCCAAGGCCAACGGAACCACTTTTGAAATTGCATGGTATTCCCCATTCAGCTTTTTATAGATTGAATCATTCGAGTCATAGTTGAAAGCAACAATTAATCAGGAGGGAAGTGTAGTAAAAGCCTCAGGAGGAAGTCTTGAGTGCACTCTAAGCTCGTCTCCTGGCTGCTCTTGTGTTCACATGAATGCTTTACCGTTCCGGACGGGGTTTAAAGCGCCAATGAGACCAGGTTTTGCTGCAGCCTTACTGGATTTGTCACAAGTACTCAACCAGGTTTCTTCTTTTTATTTATTTTTATTTTTTTCTTAGCTCCTTTGAATCTCCACAGGAACGAGCTGAAATTAGGCCAAGGATCTCTCGCCTTTGATTATAGGTTGCATCCTGCAGGTGTCATCATCAAACACACTGAATGCCCCCTCCCTGCGCCCTCATTGACTATTTCATTCACTTTCTTTCTGTTTCTGTTGAGACTTTTTTCATTCGGTGTGAAGACACCCGGGTACAAGCCATTCTAACTGGGCACTTGTGTCCTGTGTGTCAGGTGTAAACACATTCAAGCTCTGACTCATGTCTAGACAGAAAAATTAGCACATACATACAGACAAAAAAAAAAAAAAAAGGGCAGGGGGCATTTAGGCAAGGTGTTCATGCTGCGCAATCAGACCTCATTTTCCTCACGGAGCTCAGTCAGTGGTCGCCATGTCTGGATTTGGCAGGGAACAATCAGATTTAATGTGAAGCCTTTTTTTTTTTCTGTGTTTCCTATTTCCACTGGCTCTGTCTTCAAATGAATGCAGCCGGGAGATCACAGCGAACGGCATATCTTTGAAAGCATGACTGCTTTTTCAGTTGAGGGGAATATAAAATGTATAAATGGAATCAGCAGGAAAGTATTTAATGCGGTGGAAGTTTTCACATCAAGGACAATGTTGTATGTCACGGTGAGGCGACAAGGTGACACGTGGGGCCATTATAGTTGAACGCTGGCTCAGAAAAATAGCTTTCCTGTGGCTACCTCAAAGCTTTTCATGAAAATGTCCTTTTATGATACTGATCTGTGTGACAGAACAGGTTTGAATGAGCTCATAGCAATGGTCATTGTTTTTTTTGGGTTTTTTTTTGCTATATATGCTCAATAATATGTGATTGTTTCAAAGTCATTAAAGGTTGTATACACACACACACACACACACACACACACACACACACATGCTTCAAAAATGTTCAAGAGTCAATATCTGTCTTGTATGAAGTCATCTGAAGATTGATATACAATCTTTGGGGATAACAAATAAGAAATGAGACTGTGATGCTGCACTAATGGGAGGAGGTAGTGCACCTCAGCGGGCCAGGCTTGTTGATGTAATTGAATGCAATGCTATGCAGCAAAAACGACTTTTGCCTTGAGCTGACTTTGAAAACTTTATCAGATGCTTTCTTTATATTTTTGTTGTATTTAACTCACAAAACACATAGCCTTTGTTTGGATTTGTAATCATTATTTGCATGGACTGAGTTTCTAAGTTTGGTTAAGGATTACATTTATAGTCTCCAGTGGTCTGCTAAAATTCTGTAAAACCTTTGGATTGGACGTTTTTAGTGTTTTTGCTTTTCCATTTGTCTCTGCTAATCCTCATGCAGTTCTGTTTTGTTCCGACTCTGCCACACGGATAAGACTTAAACTTGCGCTCAGAGGAGTTTTTACTCATATTTAATAGGTCAGTCCAAGAAACATTATCCCTGCTGTATTGTTTTTGAGGCACTGGCACAACAGTGACCTTATCATGCCTGTATAATTGGACTGGCTGCTATGACTCCCAAAAACAACAGCTGTCTTGGTTTTAAACCATATCAGTAGCTGTCACCGCTCCTTTGAACTGGGGAAATGTGTCTGGTGTTATTATGCAAAATGCAATTACACCAAATTACTGTAAAGCACAGCTGCAAATGCGACTGATTGAAATATTGAATGTACCCCATGAGAGCCTAAACTGCATGAGAGCTGACCCTGATTCTGCAAATTTGTTTGCAAAGGCTTTTGTGCCTGCAATTCAGGTCAATTTGATGTTTTGATGCAGATGATGAAGACGGCCATTTATACTGAGTGCATTCAACTGCTACTATAGATAGATAGATAGATAGATAGATAGATAGATAGATAGATAGATAGATAGATAGATAGATAGATAGATAGATAGATAGATAGATAGAAGCCTTCACTTACTCAAGGAAAAGTAATGTATTCTTGTGTGTTGATACAATATCTGTTGTTGCTGATCTGAAATGTAATGAAATGGCACTGAAAAAGCATTAAGTGAGGCAGTCAGTACCTCTGACTTGGTGTAGGGAGCAGTGCTGCTCACACACGTTCATGCATGTGGATTATTGTCCAGTGTCCCAAGTCGCATAAGAAAATTTGGTCATTCCAAATCTTCTGCTCACAGTGATGCATCATAGGAGGTATCCCTCGGTTTAACCGCACAGCGCAGATATTACAGGTCAAAGTAAATCAGATTTTGGAAAATGAGGGAAATTAAAAGCTGACAAAAACCTTTTTGATAATGTAATGTAGACTCCATGATGTTGTATGTTTTTAATAACATTTTGAATATATGAATATATAATATAAAAATGTATACTCTTCCATTGGGTTCATATATGTGTAAATCTGACTCTGAAAGAGTCAGTGCTTCACCTGCCTCACAGTTAATCATACTGAAGTTGCCGATTGTCACTGATTTAAGAGTGATCCGCTTACATTAATAACGGTTAGTTGCCAACACTTTCTCTTTGCCTTCCTCTCTCCACGGGAATTCTGGGTTTTATGTCAAGTCCACAGATGGGATTACCATTTCTGCTATTATTTCAAAGATGATATATGATATGATAAGTGAAAATTATGATACAAAAATTATGATATTTGTCATTGCTAATTATTAAATTGGTGTGTCCATGCTGACAGACAGGGTTACTATCACAGTAGTTGTGTGTGTGTGTTCTAGTTCATCCATGTATGTGCACTGACCACCACCTATAGAAAAGGTTTCAAGATGTCTTTTCTTCTTTTGCACATCTGAAAACCTGCTGTTTTACTCTTATTTTTTTTTTAAGTAAATAAGTTCAATTAGCTCCAAAATGCACCATTTACCAACTTTTCTCATGTTACATGTAGTGATTGGTGCTCTCGCCTCACAGCATTGAGGATCTGGGTTTGAGACAGGGCTGGGAGTTTCTGTGGAGTTTGCATTTTCTTCCTGTGCACGCATTGGGTTTTCTCCAGGCAAGCTGGTTTCCTTCCACAATCCAAAAACACAGACTTGAAGTACAAAAAACAATCACCACAGAATGACTATAAGTTCTACTATGTGAGGAGTGCCGGGTCACTGTGACTGGACATGCTGCCTTGGCAACAGCTTATATACTTTAATTAAAACTTTCATCTTCATGTTTTTTGACTTCTCATATTCCCCCCACTGTAAACTGTAAATTATCCTACTCTCACTTTTTTTGTTTCAGCGTTGACACAAAAGCCTCCTCACTGCTTAGCATTGTTGTATTGATGCATTTTATTTTGTGTAACGCACTACAGGCTTGAACTTCTTCTAATTGTGTGGACATTTGAGTTTTTGGATATAGAGGGCAATTAGTCTTGCAGATATTAAACATTTCTTTGGCTATGAATTGTGAGATTAATAAGGGGGTTTGAGGATTCTGCAGCTCAGAGGTCTTCAAAAAATTCAGTTTTTGTGCTTAATTAGGGGTTTCCTGTGAAGAATCTCACATTCAGGAGCATGTGACCTTTGACCACCAGCTTTAAACTACTCAAGCCAAAGAAAACAGAGCAGAGATGTTTTTATAAATACAAAATTAATTCAGGAGAGAGGGCAATGGTATGTAGTCTCTGTAGGGGTTTCCTCAACACATTGTTGCACCTGCTTGTATTTGCCTCTGTGAGGATTCTGATTTTGTAATCATGTATTAAAAATGAATGCATCCACCCCCCATCCCTCTTCTGCTCTCTCCTCAGATCCAGACTTTGCAGACTTGGGAGTACCCCCACCTCTGCCCTGTAGGTATACCCCCTCACTGTTTCTGTCTCTGTTTCCTCTTTTCTCTCTTTCTGTCTCACTTTCTTTTACATCCTCTAATTTTTCCACCACAGTCGTTTGTCTCACTAAAGCCTAGTTATACTGTTTCTTTCCTATTACTTCATGCATTGGTTCTCTGATGTTTGCAGGTTGCATGCATGGGACTTTTGGAAGTTCACGTTTGTTTGCTTGAATGGCACGTGTGTCCATCAGCGTGCATGCAATTGTCTGTGGGTATTAATGCTTATGTGTGTGTTTCAGCCTGTCAGTATGACATGGTTGGTCCAGAAGGTATCGTTGAGTCTCATCAGATCACCAGAGACGGGAAGGCTGGCGCCACCGAGGCCGTAGACTGTAAATGGTACATCCGTGCTCCACCGCGCTCCAAGGTTAGTGACATAAAGTCGCTTTCAACTGTGAATTTGATTTAAAGTCAAACTCTGAAATGTCAAATGATGGGAGGGGGGGGGGAAATGGAAATGAAATTATGTTCCCATCATTTGGTTTGATGACAGCACAACACATCAAAGCACCGTTGTTAAGCTGACAAATACTGTTATGTCTTCATTACTATTCCTTGTGAAATGTTCAGCGTGTATTCAGATAGCAAGGATTTTTTTTTTCTCTCCCTTAATGAGCTGCTCCCATTCAGTAATTCTCCACTCATAGCGCGAGATCAGAGGTTGCATCAGGAAGCTTTGATATTACATATAGGTTTGTCTGCAGCTGTCAGCAGTGTCCTGACGTGTGCGGTGTGGCTGCGGGGTGACTTGTTCCCCCACTAGGGTCGGACAGATAGGCAGAAGGGTTTACTTGGGGTCAGGGCCATTTTTTTTAATCAGCGCGCTGTTGCCAAGAGGGCTGGGGGATGGAAGGAGAAGCACAGTGGTGTCACGAAAGGTAGACTGGACAGACACTGGAGGTAGGGAGCCTCTGCGCTGATGAAATGGTGTTGCCATGCAGTTTGACCCTGAGGTGTGTAACAGCCCGTATTTGTTTTTCTCTGCCAAAGTTCTGCGTATAATCCCTGTATGCATTTACATATGAAGACACACAGTGTACACTTTCTCTCTAAACATTTGTGCTCAGCAGACACACTGCCGTATCTACCACTGCTACCTGTGCCGCATTAATGCTATGGAATTGAAGGTTTCCTGGGGAAAGCGCAGCGGTGCAGGGAAGAGTCACATTTTACAGACGCCACATCCTCTGGTGTGAGTCCATATGGCATGATTCTATTGGCACATATAAAGTCCAGTCCATGACGGCAGTAAATCTGCTGCTCAAACAATGTGGGCCCTTTTTCTGGGTCCATTTGCAGGGGTTGATTTAATGGAACGACGCTACATTTCTACCTTGACTTTTATGGCTACAACAATTCTTTCAAGGACAGGGAGTATTATGAGGTCTGAATTTTAAGGGAGCTGAAAGGTTTATTCACATTTAGCATATTACACCTGTGGCTGTCGAGGTTAAAGGGACAAGTGTTTTGTGTTACGACACCTTTTGAATGCTGTTAACGCCGCTTCCGTCTTTTGTTCAGGCCTTTTACAACACAGGATCGGGTGAATGAAAATAGTGAAGATTTTGTTTATTGTTATGATTTTAATGTTTGACATTGGTACAGAGAGTGCACAGTTTATTTTCTGAAGCCAAATTCCTTGTGTGTTTAACATACCTGGCCAATAAAGCTGATTCTAATTCTGATAATACCGTAGAACTTCTTCTCGTGGGGTTTGCATTTTTATAAATGCATGCAATCCTGTGTTTTTCCACAGAGTGAAATAAACCAGCCTTACCATGTCACTATTTGTTTCTCTAATTCGATGCTTGTTGCAGTTGGGTGATGTTATTATTCTCCTTTTGTGGCCACTGCAGAGATCTTTTTAGAGTTATACAGTGCACATTAGGGAAACTATTAAGCTGCGGTCGTCCCTGATGAAAACTGTGATTAGGCTCATAGTAGTTTTCACACTGGTTTTTCATACTGAACTGCAGGCTGTTGCAATGTACACACACACACACACACACACACACACACACACACACACACACACACACACACACACACACACACACACACACACACACACACACACACACACACACACACTGGCTTGTGATATGACTGGCTGATAGCATTGGTGCAACTGTGATTCATGGACACAGCAGTTGCTCTTATCTAGAATATTCTTCGAGTTACGTATTTCCTGCTAATGCCGTTGCTTACGTCTAAAAATGACCTTCAGAATCAGCGGCTTTACAATCCAAAGCCACAAAAACTAAAAGAGTGCACTGCTGGCCTCAGTTAGATGTTACGATGTTGATGTTGGTTTAACTGCAGACACGCCACCAAAGACAACCAAAAGTCAGTTTTGTGTGCGTCTCATGCACGTGTGTCTATGTGCATGGCGAAGGAAGGGCGTGTACATGAATGAGCAGCAGAGCAAGCAAGCAGGTCTGCCAGTACGATGTATTTTACTTGGTTTGAATAAGTGTCACATTTTGCCCTGCAGTAGTGCCTCACAGGGCAAGTTTTGGGCCAAAAGCTGACAATCATTGGCACTGATGGACAGGGCAGCAAATAAAAATTTCAGCACAAATCTATCTTCACAGATATCCAGTCCTGAAGCTCTCACCTTTGCTGCAACTGTTCACACTCGGTTACACATGAAATATATAAAACCTACTGCAACTCGATTTATCTGCTGTAGTTTGTCACTTTCAGCCAGTTTCTGAAACACATGCATGCATGCTAATGTTTCTGCAGTAGCACACATAAGATGGAGAGAATGCCTCTGCCACCCACCTATTATTGTGTATGTGCATGCTTGAGGTTGCACTGTATGCAGGGCAGGGCACGGCGTTCATTTCCCTATGCTGATACAGTGCTGCACTGTAGCCAATGTGCCAGAGACAGCAGAGAGATAATGACATCCTATACCGGAGGCTCTAATTAGACTGCACTGGAGCACTCCAGAGAGAAGGGGGGGTACATAGGAGGAGGAAGAACAAGAAAAAGAGGGGATGGGGGGAAGATATACTTAATAATGCATTTTATCAAGCATCTAAATGTATAGGGACTGAGTTTAGGGGTGAAAAGCCAGATGGCAGAGAGAGGGATGGTGTTAAAGGTAAAAGAAGGGGAGACTGAGTGAAAAACATACCTGCAAGGCGAGCAATAATGGCCATGTGTTGTTGCCAGAAGTGACAGCACTGCACCAATTTTAATGCAATGATGCTATTACTTCACACCAGCATGTGTCTTTTATTTTTATATATATATTTTTTTTTTCAGCTTCAGCTTTGGATGGATTTGGGGAAAATTGCCTTTGAAAAATTGTAATTAATTGGATTTTACTGGCATCAGAAGTGATATAAAACTCACTGTGTAATCAGTGTCCAGTCGGTTAGAGGCTTCACCTTTCAGATACATGTGTGTGTGTGTGTGTGTGTGCAAAATACAATCAACGAGCAGTAATAATGGCATATAGAGAGATATTCGGCTCTAAGTTTACAAACTGTCAAATGTAGGTCTTTCTTTTATTTCTTCCCTTGTAGAATATCTTCTTCTTGGTATTTTTGTTTGGACAGCTGTCCAGATTCAGTTGACGGGAGGATTATTTACAGTTGCCTCATCAGTTACTGTGTCTTCTGCAGACTATTTGTGTCCCGTCTGTTTTACACAGCCTGGACTTTTCCACCACCCCTGCCTTGCAATGTGTCTGACACCCTCTGCATCTTTTCATGAGGATAATGGTCAAAATATAGGCTTTCATTCTGACTGTAATGAACAGCAAGCACTCTTACGGGTACCTTTTAGCTATGAAGAGAACATATTCTTCCTCGGTCAGTGATGGATTCTGTGCCATTATTGGGCTGCTGCAATCAATGAAGAGGCAGCCTATTTTCCTGCTGGAGCCAATCTCTCACCTTACAAATTGGTGATTGTATCTATCTGATCCATTGCCGTCATTTCGTTTTGTGATGCTATCTGTGTTCCGATTCCTTTTGTTTTTCATCATTGGTCAGTTAGAATCCACCTAAAAGATCTGCAGGGGTGGAAAAAAAACAACATCAAAGGCTTTTATTTTGTTTGTTTGTCAGTTTCTGGTGTGTAGTTGTCACATAATGAGGCCTTTTTGTTCACCTTCCTGTCAGCGCAAACAATAACTGCATCGGTCAGTCAATGATTTAGTGCGTGCAACAGCTTGATCAAAGATATTACAACCACGAAGAATGTCAATGATCATTTCTCGATGTGCAGTCTCAACTGGATAGCCTAGCAGTGAAAAGGAAAGCACTGCAGCCTCTGATACTGAAAAACACAAGAATATCCAAGCCTGTGAGGTTGTTATCTTTTACCACACAGAAATATGTATGTAGCAAATGTTACTTTTCTCTTTCGTCACTGTCAGCTTTAGTAAGACCACGCGTGGCATTGACGTCACAGCAATTGAAAGATAGCCCAACAGTCTAAGATTTCTGTTTGTTAGACTTGTTCGAGGAAGAGAACAAGTTCCAAGCAAAAGGCACAAATAAAACGGGGACATGTGGCTTACGGTATCTATTGCCGTTTGTTCCATGGAAAAAGAAAAGTCAGTTGGGGCATCAGACGGCTTTGTCTGTCAGTATTATATTTTCACCATGTAACAAACAATAACATGATGCCTGCCAATTATGTGATCAATTTGGCCATTTTAAATGTAATAAAGCCTGTAATGTAATAACTTGCCAATAGTGTAATAAGATACTTGAGCCAGTGTAGTAGTAACATATACAACAACACTACAATTACATCACAATGATGATGATACATAAATACATCAACATTTCTTGGAAGAAAAATACTTTTTTGCAGGTTTTGTACAGTGTGTTTAGCAAAAGCAGGTAAAGTGTAATGGGAGAGTCATCGTATTCATTAAGTGTACATACAATGCAGCACCTCTCAATTCTACTTGATTTACTACATTAACCGTAATGTTTTTTGGCAAATCAGAAATTGTAAAGGGTCGGGAACATTCTGGGAGGCAATAAGAAAAAAAAAAAATTAAACTACAGCTCTCAGGTATTGTTGTGCTCTATTTTGTGATGAACTATCCCGTATATGTTGATATAATTTACATAAGGAAATCTACCTATTTTGTATAAACATTTATTTTATGATAAGATTTGCATCTCTGGATTTAAGAAAAAACAGAAGCTCTATAAAGTTCTTGGATCATATCTCCATCTTGATGCTCAATATGTGGACATCATGCCTAACAGTAAACAATATTTTGCATTTGCAATTAGTTTCCCCTGACTGGTATAACTTTTATTGGTTACAGACGGCTTCATTCAGTGCGTTCTTTGGGCTGTGGGTAGAACTTTTCCTAACGCTTGCTGACAATGAATGACTGGGCAAAGTGTCCTAATTAACATGCGGATTTGGTGCTTTTTTCAATTATTTGCCTCTTGAATCCTGAAACAAATGGAGACACATTTGGCTTGGAGAACATAACCTTAACCTTGATTGCAACCTTAACAAATCAACATTTGATTTGACATTTTTGGCAATCTGTCACATGGAAAGGCGCCATCATCCTCCCGGTATACCTACTTTGTACTTAGGAAAAAAATGAAATGACCAGGAATTTATTTTTTTTATACTACAGTGTCAAATGATCTTCCTCTCACAACGCTGACTTCATATTTAAATGCAGTGATCTGGAAATGTGTCTATTAAAATATATCTCCTGTGATCTCTCCAGAAATTAAACCACTGATATTAATATAAGTCTGCACTCCATGTATTGTCACATGCACATCTATTTTAATACAAAGTATCTGTGATGTATTATACATAAAAACACCATTAAGCTTGAGGTTGACAAACCACACTTCATTAGGGTTATTTGTACAATTGAATACGATTCAGACCTACAGGTTTCCAATAAGTTTGGCTTCATTAGAGAGGTTTTAATTTAACTTAATGGTGCATCGGAAATTCACTTGACTGTATTATTATAATAGGTGTTTCTAGTGTTTTTGTTGCTCCCATTAAGGTACATGGGATTGTCAGAGTATCAAAAACTTGTAATTATCTCAAGCAAAGCTCAACGTTGGTAAAATCTAAAAATCTGTATTTCTGTATGTGGCAGAGTTGTCTAATAACGTGGCTGGTATGTTTCCAATCTGCTGTCTCAGCATATGATGAAGATAATGCAGTCAACAGAGTGGTTGGATATGAAGATTTTTTTTTTTTCTTCTTCTTTTTAATCAGAAGAATATTGACACCCATGCGAGACCTCAGAGGAGCTCCCCAGCTTGTTTGCCCCCTACAATCCATTTCAGTTGTCATGTTGGTGAAGCCGAGTTGACATTGCAAGGTCCATTATCCTGCTCCATCTGCAGCCTTCGTCTTCGGGCATTTAAAGCGTCACATTTCGCTGTCACAGTTCGGGAGCGGCCCGCTCATTAACCGTAATGATGGCGAGTGCTGTGCGCAGTGGACCAGAACCATAGCTGTGATTGGATGATCTCGGCTTGATGAATGAGTGACAGACAGGGATGCGCGCACACAATCGGAAAGTGGGAAATAGCTCCTGTGAGAAGTCAAGGTGGATAGCATGGTGGATATTTCACCCAACACGGGATTGTTAGGATAATAATGTAGTTTGTGTATTTAATCTGTCAAACTTTCCTCGATGATAACTTGGACATGAGGTAAGTCTCATACACCCTGAATACATTTGGAGTCCATTGGTCTCAGAGTACGTTTAATATCAAAGTAAGTCTATAACATTTTCTCTCCCTTAAAAATTGAAAGCTGGTGGCAAAATGTCCAAGGTCTCCTTAAAGTTTAACAAGGTTGTAGGTTTTAGTGTAATGCTTTATCTCAGCAGATATGGATAATGAGTTTAAAGCTAATAGACTCTGTCTGTCTTTGAGTGCTCATTTGATATGCATGTGTAATGACTTTGTACTAGCTGCAGTCTGTCAGTCTTATTTCATTGCACATCTGCTGCGATAATGAGTAAGATGCACAGGCAATAATAGGAAGGAGCTGAAATCTCTTTTCTCCCACGTTTTGTGCACCTTTTTTGCGCAGTTGTGTCCTTTGATTTTCACTTGATCTGTTCTCCTTTTTTCTCTCTCTTTATTTCTCTCTTCCTCGCTTGCTTGTGTGCTTTGGACAGATCTACTTACGTTTTCTCGACTATGAGATGGCAAATTCCAACGAGTGCAAGCGGAACTTTGTGGCGGTGTATGACGGTGGCAGGTGTGACGTTTTACTATTATTCTAACTTTTCTTTCCTGCATGCCTAACCACCCATACAGCCTGGAAATAACAACTTACAAGCAGAATATAGTCGGTCCATGTCAGAGTAGACATTGTACCGGCAAAGGTTTTTAGGCTGTTGTGAAAAATACTGCAAAAATAAAAAATCCATATTTTCTGAGACCACTCTTTGCTTTTGAAACTGCATTTTCCCACAGAGGATCACCTACCTCCTATGCTCTTTCTTTCCTGCATCCTTTTCTTGAATTATCCCTCCTGCATTTATGACCAAACCATCTCAGCCTTGTTTTTCACACCCTGCCACTAAATTGTATAAAAGGTCATTTCCCCCAAACTTGAATGAAAATTTTGCACAGCACTGCCCACAATTTGCCAATACTTCTTTCATGTATTTTCCTTTTGCTGGGGCTTGGTGGGACAGCAGATGCTGCCTCAACCAGAAGTGTCAAGCGTAAGGCTCAAAACCGACCAGCGAGACTCTCAAATTCTGCAAAGTATAATTAGAACAAAGAAGCAATTTACAAAATGAATAGGAATTATAGTAATAAAAGAACCACTCTTCCTCATATGCTCACTGGAGGATGCTCTGTTTCAGTCAGTGTAGATAGACGGCATCATGCCAGCTGCGAACACCCGCTGCCTTATGCCTGGAAAATATTGTTACCATTAAGCCATGCTATGATGGTAAGCTACTGTAAGCATGCAAGCCGAATGCTGCAGAGGTCATGTTCCATAAGACGTGAAAGGCATTTGCCAACATTAAAGAGAAACACACTGGCAGGTGGGATTTCAGCCAAATTCGAAGCTTAATTATTTTGTTGCGTCTCCCTTTGCACCAAAATATCAAAGGCAAGGTATATTTCAGGAAACTTTGTACCAGGAGGCACCGTACACAATGTCATAATGTTAAAAGTGTATTTATTTTGCATCGTCACTTTCAGGAAGTTCATGTTTTTGTAAAAATGTGATCTTGTGAATGTAGAGGTTTTTTTCTTTTATATATATATATATATATATATATCCTCATGGCTTTATGCACTTCAACAGAGCACTTTCAAAGTCATTACTGGTATGATCGTGACGTTTCACTGTTTGAACCCTCTAAACCAAAAGTGACACCCCTGGTCGAAACACCACACCTGTTTCAATTCTTTTACTCACAATTCGAAATGCCCTGTTAGTTGAACTTTGTGCTAGTAGGTGGATAAAAGCATGTTAGGTCTTCTCCGCAGCGTTCGGTTCTCATAAAGATCTGAACCAACTACACGCTGGCTATAGCTCCACATTTTAAGGTCAGATATGAAAGTGATATTGATCTTCTTGTCTGGCTCTTAGCGAGCATGTTTCCACACTTCTACATGCTTATCTCAAGTCTGCCAATATAAGTAATTTATCTTTAATCAGAAGATAATGAGATATTAAAATTCTAATTAAAGTAAACTATATTTGATGCTTTGAGATAAGGTTAGAATTGAATCATTATCTGCGATATACATGAAAACAAATATAAGATCAACAGTCTCGTTTATAGTCTGGAGATGTGCAGAATAATTAGTTGAGATCACACGATAACAGACCGTGGCTCACCAGCGTGGGTTATTGAGATGCACAGTGAACGCTCACGGTAATTGATAATAAAATATGCATTCTTATCTCATCCTGTCTCGTCTCAGTTCAGTGGAAGACCTGAAGAGCAAGTTCTGCTCCACGGTGGCCAACGACATCATGCTGGTTTCCACGCTGGGAGTCATCCGTATGTGGGCGGACGAGGCCAGCCGCAAAAGCCGCTTTCGCATCCTTTTCACAACCTACCAAGAACGTAAGGCGAGACTCCCCGCTCATGCCCGTGTGCTGTACAGTTCCAATGTTTATTGCGATATGACCCGCCCACTGAGGGAAACCAATTTGCTTTATTCATCAGCCCACCACTCTATGAAAGCGACACTGATGCCAAAATAAAACAGGGTTCGTCTTTAGTGGCAGCCATTAACGGACGATGGAGGCAGAGTGACCATGTTTATGGCAAGTTATATCAGAAGCAGATCGCAGCAAAGGTGCAGTCAGAGGTTTCCATTTAGTTTTATGACCATTTAAACTGCAGCGAGCAGGAAACCAAGGAACATGATTTTCATTATAGGAAATGTTGCCTGTGGGGTGATTTTGAATGTGACAGTATGAGCAGATTGGAGCTCCAGTTTGTTGCCACTGGTGGGGCATCGGCACTGGCTAAGTCCTTTTTTGTACAGAGCTAAAAAGATAAAGATAAACAGTGAGACTGAGCCTGTGCCAATAGAATATCAGGATGAGCTACAGTATGTTTGCATCTACCCACTTTCTTTGTGCCAAACACCTGGGAGAGATTAAAACACACACACACACACACACACACACACACACACACACACACACACACACACACACACACACACACACACACACACACACACACACACACACACACACACACACACACACACACACACACACACGCAGTTCCTCTTCATCATTCAACGGCTTCTAATTTATGGAGCTTGTAGTTTGACAGAGGCTGCAGAGGGCATTCTTTGTGTTAGTTGTCTGAATAAAGCAGGTCTAAACCTTGTGTGTACACATTATGCCGATACCTTTCCACTCCTTTGATTTGCACGCATACAAACGAGTAGAGTCCACATGTGAACCTGCACACATGCACGTCTTTGAATAAACAATCTTCAGAAATTGAAGACTTTACGGGCAGACATGACAGAAGCTTCAAATAACTGAATACGTCTAATTAAATACACTATTAGATTATTGAAACTTAAGAATTGTATTAAATGTGTCTATTCAAGTGTTTATCAAGAAGCCAAACAAAAGTATATTTAAATCCTGCTTATAGTAATGTAATTTATAAGGTCATGCGCCACAAAAAAAAAATCAGTTGACGATCTTTGCAGAGCTCCCTCCTCCTGCCTACACTAGTTGTAATGTGTTTATTGGAGTGATAAGATCGTTTTGTACCGAGCTTCATCAGTATAGGCGACCGCAGTTGCAGCGGAGTTGTTTATGGTGTGAAGTCGGCGTCCCTCATTGTCGGGCCTTTTCACCAAGCAGAGCCAGGATGTGCTGTTGCCGGGGCAACGCCTCTGCCCAAGTCACTCAGGCGATCCCCAGTTAGACCTCAGCCTTTCGAGCAGCACCCACCACAGCTCAGCAGCACTGCAGCAAGGCTGTCAACAGCGCAGGTTACAGATGCAGCGCAGCTCCCGAGAGCAGGTAATGCAGTGCAGTGATCGGCTTCCACAGTCTCACCATCGAAAACACACGGCTTATTTTAAAATGTAGCTGCACTCTGAATGTAACCTGTAGTTTATCATTTTTTACACCCGCTGATGGAAAAACTCAAGTCAAGCCCACCTACATGCCATTTTTTATTTATTTTTTTTTATTTCTGTGCACATTTGTGCTCTTTTTCAATAATATTTCTATCCTTTTCTTAATTGAACTTTTCAAACAGCATAATATTTGAATAAGAGTCAGTCAATAAATTGAAGCAAGTGTTTGATTGATTAAATATTTGAATAGACCACATGGTGGTTTAGTAGCTAGAAGTCTCATTCATGGTAATACAATTCTTGAGAGTTTTGGACCTTTCTCAATAGAGCTTGCATGTTCTCCCTGTGCATGCAGGGGTTATCCCCAGGTTTTCTGGTTTACTCTTTTATTCCAAAAGCACGTGTTTGAGAGTAAATTCGTAAAGTTGCCCAAAGGTTTGGATGT
Organism: Lipophrys pholis; assembly: GCF_963383615.2. Classification (NCBI taxonomy): domain Eukaryota; kingdom Metazoa; phylum Chordata; class Actinopteri; order Blenniiformes; family Blenniidae; genus Lipophrys; species Lipophrys pholis. The sequence continues at coordinate 6,638,944 of NC_137648.1, forward strand.
GGTGAAAAGATAATTAGGTTTAAAAGAATGACATTATTGTAATTAGTTTGATGTTTCAAATATCTTCAGTAGGTACTAATTTGAGTAATATTAACTAGAATTACAGTATAGTATTTCTTCAAGATCCTGGACTCAGTCCAGCTGACTATGAGTGAAGGAAGGAAACACCCTGAACAAACTCACCAGTCCATTACAGAGCAATCCAGACAACCACACACACTCATCAATACGGACAGCAATTCACCAAAAATGCATATTTTTCTATTGTTGGGTAAACCAGCAAACCAGGGTACATGTAGAAAATCCATTTACGCACAGAGAGAACATACAAACCCAAACCCTCGCCAGGGATGAGAAATGGGGATCAAATTTCTTACAGATAACCAAGCTCCCACTTGTTTTTGCTGCATGTATAACCAAATTTTACCTAATCATTAAACATTGAACTCTGCCATAAGACATTTACTCAAAGTATTAACGCCTGTGCATTAAACAAGACCGAAATGATCAAAATTAAGATAATGTACTGAGAATACAAAAAAAGGGGGGACGTTGACATAGCAGAAGAGGTTCTTTATGCACTACATGCTTCAGAAATACTATAATAAGTGTAATTCCCATGCTAGCGTAAGAAGATGTGTAACTATTTCAACAGAATATACGTGAGTCTGTTAATAGCCAGATTTTGCAGCTTAGAAAGCAGTTTTTTAACGATAAGTGTCCCCTGCCCATGAAGCAAGTGATTGCCATGATTGTTCCCAGCTGCTGGGACCCAGTGAAGCCAACATCTCTGAGAGAACCATTTGCAGCCGTTCAAAGAGTTGCTCCATTGGGAATTGCGTGCTTTTCCCCAAATGCAAACATCCACCTTTGTCACCTGCGTCACATTTACACCTGCTGATTCCACAGATCTTGGTCCTATGCGTACAGACACTCAAGGTCCTGCTGTGCAGAGCTACAGTGTAGAATTACAAATATGAGATGTAAGAAAGCGAAACCTATCTTTGCCAAAGAAGCAATTATGTCTTAGGTGATAAATGTGCTTGTGCGTCATCTCAGCTGTCAGCATTGTTACGCCTCATCTGAAAACACGTCTCTGGGGTTGTAAATGGAAATTTGCTCTGGCTTCACTACACACATCACTTGTGGTTTCTCGCGAAGCTTCTTCATTGTATACAAGAAAGATTTCAGGTGAAAAACGGTGTGCTAATGTCGGTCGTGTGAAACTTTGCCTGGTTGTAGATCTGATCGTGTCATTTCTGTGCACTTGATGAAATAGTGGGTGTACAATTAGGTACATTCAGAAGATTGAAGAATCATATAGCCACTTACATGAGAATAAATCGATGGATTGATGGATGGATGGATGGACTGATGAATGGATCAACAGAGTGCTCTTGTAATAACCAGGATATGACTGAGTTTGCACTTAAAAGTAAATGTAATTTAGTTCATTTGCTTGTGAGCCCACTATGTATGATCAGTATGATCTATATCCACATTAACATAACACATTTATCATGAACATGCTTAAAGGTCAACTGAATTTTGACTGAGAATAAAAGATTGATCTTTTGCTGGAATTTGCAAATAGTGAAAGATGAGGAAAATTGGACAACTTCAGATAAACTGTCCATACTCTGAGACCCTCAATGTATAGGCAAGGCAGGGCAAATTCATGTATAGAGCACCATACAAACACAGGGCAATTTACAGGGCAAATTAAAGAACTACATTAAAGCTTTAAAAGAAATTAAACCACTGACCATACATAAAGCCGAGTCAGTCTATTTATTGTCTATTGTCTTAACATTTAGAAAAAAACTTTGCAGCTATTCAAGATAAAACATAAACACTGTGGAATCTGTTCAGTTCGAATCTGAGAAATGGAGCGATTACATATTTTTGGCCTGAGCACTAAAAACTATCATTAGTGAAAAAGAAAACATGCAGATTAACCAGAACTTTTGGAACCTTCTCATAAAGTGGCTTAAGTACCCCTGTGTAAACCAACAACACACACACACACACACACACACACACTCACACACACACACACACACACACACACACACACACACACACACACACACACACACACACACACACACACGCACACACTGCAGAAACCTCTTTGCTCTTGGAGTACCACTCTGCAGGAACCCCCCGACTGTTTCCACCTCCACCTCTCATTTAGAAGTTCATTTATGCCTCCAATAGTGGTTGTGAACACTTCTGTGTGGGCAAAAGGCCACTTTTATTTCAGAACGTCTTCAAATTAATTTTGCAGGAGATTAGCGCGGATCGCCCTCTGTTAAATGTCTTCTCTCACCCCGTGGTGAGCGGTGAAGGCGAGGCGATTCGTCTGCGCAATCAGAAGGTGTGGGCTCCCTCTGGTGGCTACTTACAAAAAAAAAAAACAGTTTTGGCAGATTTCACGAAAGAAAATAACAGGTGGAAGAGAAAATTGGAAGGAGAGTGTTAGAAAACACACAGAGAGCCAATATGACTCAGGAAATGCTGGCAAAGGCCCAGACAGGATGGGTGAGAGAGAGAGAGAGAGAGAGAGAGAGAGAGAGAGAGAGAGAGAGAGAGAGAGAGAGAGAGAGAGAGAGAGAGAGAGAGAGAGAGAGAGAGAGAGAGAGAGAGAGAGAGAGAGAGAGAGAGAGAGAGAGAACAAGCGATGGAGATAAGTCACTCTAATTTGGTGTGTTATTATTCACTTGGGATGAGAGCTGGGGTGAAAACAGCCATACATCATAGTGGTAACACTGTCAAATCGTCCCCAGCTCCGCCATACCACTGGCAAGCCGCTTTAGTACCAGCGCCAGTGTTGTGGAAGAGTGGGAAGAAAGTGAGAGATAAAGAGAGGCGTTGAAGAACCTGCAAGTGACTGTGGATGGATGTCTTTTCTGCAGCCATGCAGCCAGAAACTAAACCGAGCCATCCATTGTGTTGCCATGTCAGCAGCAAATGAGTAACTTTTACCTTCCACCTAGTAAACCGTGTTCCTCGTGAATTGTCTGCATAACTGATGACTTCAAATTGTGTAGTTTTACAATTTAACTGAAATTTGGGTTACTCAAGAAGTGCAAGGAGTGAGAGTATTATTCCTTTTCTTTACTGCGCGTTGCAATGAAATTACTTACTGTCTTAAGTGTAAATGCACTTAAGTATAACAAATTTTATGCAGATGTCACACATTGTCCTGATGCCTCTGAGGCTCAGACTTCAGACAACAGGAGGGACTCTCTAGCGGAGATTTTCTTATGCTTGCTCTTTGAGTGTGATACCGCATATTAGAAAATTATAAGATGGATTGATGTACGAAGCAATAAAGAAGTCAAAAAAACATCATGACGCTGTAAAACAAACATCGTTTATGCTAATTGTTCCACTGCACACAGCAAGATTGAGAAGTGATGAGTTTACTCTCAGGATGCAGTCTGTCAGTAAGTTTTAGAGCCTTGGTTCACCTGGAAAGCCATGCTCGTCATTTAGTTTTTAGTGTGTGTATGTATATACTTGTGTTGTTTATTTGAATAAGTATTAGCAATCTCTCTTCATAGTGAAAGGTTAATAACTAAAAGACTCTAAATTGTCAATAGGTGTGGATGTGAGTATGTGTGACTGTGTTTTAGCCCTGTGGTGATATTGCTATCCTGCCTTCTCTTGTGGTCAGCAGGAATTTGCTCTCGACTTCTGTGACCCAACGTGAGATTATACTGTATATGCCAAAATCACATGTAAGGATAATATAGGTTTTCTGAAGACTGATTTGAAAATCAGTTCCCAGAGCCAATTATCAGTTTGTATCTCCCATGATGTCAATCCTTCAACGCAAATCTGTCATTGTGTGTAGAAACAACTCCATGATCTGGCACCCATGCATCACCTGCGTAGGTCTTACACGGGCGAGAATTGACGAATAGGACTTCAACAAGACCATCGACATTGCCACATTTGTCTGTTTTAAAATACTTTTGACTGACTAGTTTTGGGTTTCAGTACAAAAATCTGTATTCCTAAAATATCCACGATGAACACTATAGCTGGCAATTTAATGATGGTACCAAACAAGATTTTGTTAGCCTTCAGGAAATATATAATGACAAAAACTACTTTTACAGATATATTGAATATGTTTTATTCAATGTTTTCTTAATTGAAAACCTCAATGCATTTTCACTGTACTTGGATAACTTGGTTGCCTCAATACCAAAACCGCTGACTCACAATTCAGCCTAATTACTGGGCTCAGCTAAATAGTAGATTTAGCTTGCTGTGCCACTATTCCTCACTGTGACTGACAGTCGAGAGAGCAATGAATTGACCATTCAGCAAGCTCGTGCATTAGTATGATTGGTTGTTGTGAGCAAGGGCACCTTGGCTTTAAATTCTATAGCTCCACTGATACAGATATATGACGACGGAGGCGGTAGCGTTCACACGCTGATTTTACGAGCATGTCCCGGTGACGGATGGCTCTGCTTCTCACTATCATCATAGGAAGGTGAAAACATTGACAATGCTCTGTCTCAGGCAGTCGGTGTTCGTTGAGGGGGGGGGGGGGGGGGGCAGGCAGGTATCACGCCTCATCATGTCTTTGCTGAAATTTGACTGACGAGAGTTGTGTGCTGTAAACAAACATCTGCCATAAATAAAAAAATTTAAAAAAACATTTGCTCCAGCGTTTGTGTGCAGATGACTGTGAAATGTTACGGCTGTCTCTCCAGATGCATGAACTAAAACAGTACACACACTCTAAGAAATTCATCCGCATCCACATGTTGCCTCAGCAATTGTTTGAATGTGTGTCCCTCACATTTCCACTATTTGGCAAATAAACTGATTAAAAACAGTAGAACTACAGTACAGTATGTCTTAAGTCTCCGCACTTTCAATGACAATAGGCCCAGCAGTGTGACTCTGTGCTCTCTATTTTTCAGCTCCTTGTGATGCAGATGCCTTCTTCTGTCACAGTAACATGTGCATAAACAACACTCTGGTGTGCAATGGTATGCAGAACTGTGTCTATCCCTGGGACGAGAACCAATGTAAAGGTGAGCTGCTGCATGTAAATTCAGCAATTGCACTGCTTTATAGCCGTGGTGGTACTGCTACTGCATTTATGTAAGTTTGAAAAACATTTGTATCTCTGTACATGGACAGATACTGCGTTTGAAAGTTTCAGCACCATGGAGAGTGACAGAGAGGAAAAACTGGGAACGTAGTTGTTATTTATGACACCGAAGAATCGTTGAATTATTGACTTTTCTAATGCGAGTGATGTTGTACAAGCTGAAAATTCCCTCCAGGCATTTTATGTATTAAAATACAGTTTGGTCTCCTAAAAAAAAAAAAAAAAAGGAAATCCAACTATATTGAATAATTGCTGCTCCTCGGTCTACTCCTCCTTTCACTTTGAACATTTCAGAATACATAAATATAATTATTTGAAAGCTTTGTCAGCAGAAAATAACATTTGTATTCCAATTACTTGGGGTTTCTTCACTGTACAGTTTGATCAACACATCGAAATTGGGCACTTCTACACTGTTACGCTAAGACGTAAAACTCACTTTAATGTAGCACATTTTGATAACATTGATATGATGATATCAGATAAGATCCCAACAGGTAATGGATATAAACTTTCAAATGTATTTCAAATTGTCCAGAGTTTGGTTCAAATGTATGCCCCAGAAGAGCAAACTTGTAGAAAAGCTTGTTGAAAGTGTTTTTATTTAATTTATTTCTTTATTTTTTTTTCCCCTGTGCTCCCTGATTTTGAGATTCTGACACTTCCTGCATTTCCTCTGTGGCTCAGCCCCTGAACTCCTCTCTGAATGTAGAAGCAGCTTGATCCATTCATTGATCCCACGTGTCCTACGGTCAACTCCATAACCTTCGCTTCGAAATGACACTTTCTCACATAGATATGTTTGTTTTAGTCAGCGTCCACACAATTAGAATTAGCTGGGTTGTATTTCTTCTTATTAAACCATGTGTTCTTTGAGATTTCCTTAACTATAACAGTATTGCAAAACAGATCGGATGTAATTTTTACCCGTGGTTTTCGAAGTATGGTGAGGCCAGGGAGCTTCAAACTCACAGCATGAAAAATCTGGGTATCAGTAGAATTCTTTGTATTCTTTTTATTATTTTGGGAAAAATTTTATGGTAAAAGGGTGTAAATGGGAGATAAAAGCCAATATATTGTTGTAAAAACACATTTTAGTAGTGATTTTAAAGTGTAATGGAGGTTTGACATTTATGACAGGTGAATAGAATAGAGTAGAATAGAATAGAATAGAATAGAGTAGAGTAGAGTAGAATAGAATCTGCAAACCATTTGGCCAACATTCATACAAAAATGACTATTTGACATTAGTATTTTTTAAATTAGTTATTGTATGAGATCAATTCTGTTCCGCTAGTTTTAATACAGAATTCTCCCTCAAACAGATGAATTGTACAGAAACTAAGCTTGTGTATTGTGTTTGTACACCATTACTCTTCGAAGCTTTAAGCAGAGCCGTTGACAAATGGCTCCAATTAGGCAAATCCCTGAATGAACTATCACTGACATAGATGAAGATACCTTTCCACCCCACAATTTGATTTTGAAATTGTGCAGAACTCAGCAAGAAGAGGCCATGTTTCCCAGTGCGCTGCTCTGTCTTCCTCTCGTGCCCCGCTCCAGGAATGCATGGTGCCCACATTTGTCCTCGTTAGTGGTAAAATGTCAAGTTTCATTCTTTTCTCCTCTGCACGTCTAAATGTAACCATTTACCATCAGTGAAGCTGCAGTATGACTTCATCCTGTGTCTAAATGTCGCAGATCTCCTCTCTGATTGGCTGGATGCACACTGTTTGTCTGTACAGTTCTTTAGAGATTCTCCTGTGATAAATAGAATATGGCTTTGACTCCGCGTGACCCGGGCGTCCATCTGTTTGGTGGCTAATGGAAGTCACGGCCTTAATCTTGTACACGATAAGGTCCATTTGTTAGGGCATTTCTTCACACATGAGGCACGATTTCTCTCCCTTTGGGCTGTTCCAGAGAAAATTCCTGATCTTGTGGGTTTGCTCACATTCCCACTCTTAACAGTAAACATATCTGGTTTTGGATCAAGTGGATGAAATATTTCCAAAATGCAAATGAAATAGTCCTTTAATTTAGAAAGAGGACAGGTTTTTACCAGTTAATGTTGAGTTTTGTCAGCTGGAAAAAACACATTTTATGCAGTTTCATTATATCTTAGTGGAAGGGCACATGATATTAAAAAAAAAAGAGAAGGTTTTAATTGTCTTTCTTTATAATAAGGCAGATCTGAATAGTTATGCAAAATGAAAGTTTATACTTTCAATTGGCATATATGATTTCAGTTTTGTGGGTGATTAAATAACATTATTAGGGACATCACGTGCAAACAGGATTCGTGAAATTCAGGTTTTGTGTGCACTGTTCTGTTTACATGACAACAATCTGCTGCAAACGGCATAGTTTGTATTGGCATTGGAATTGGATGTGTTGGAGGAAATTCTCAAACATTTCAGAGCATTACAGGAAATCTGAAATTTGGCTAAAGCAAGCAAAAGGCATCTGGGACCTGTCACAAAGTGAACGCTATCAGAAAAATGAAAAGTGACCAACAGTTCCAGAAAAGATTGGAAGATCAGAAGCAGTGCAGCATGGAAAATATATCATAATAAAGTCTGCACATAACAGTTGAAATGCATCTCGCCACAATAACAGCAGAATCTCTGCTTAATGCCGAGACCTTTACGTCTCGTTTTCAAATATGTGAAATACAAACACAAGTTTAAACAACACAAACATGTTCACATGTTATAATTCACGCTGTGTTGTACATTAATCTGTCAGCATAAACTCTTCTCAATATTTTGCATGAGCTGGAGCACATGACCGATTCAAGTTCATGATTGCAAAGGTGTCAAATCAGTCGGGTTTGATTTGAGTGTCACAATCGTCATCTGTTTCTTCCACATGTTTCTGCACACGCGTTTGTGTTCTTTTTGTTCAAGTTTGCACAAATCTTTTGTTCAAAGACCCTTTATTCATGAACAGAAGGTGTTTTGACTAATATAACTTTATGATGTCTTATATACTCAATACATTAGACACATGAATGGTCACATTTCAGGGTCTTTATAACTAATCTGCTTTAGTGGAATTCCTGAAAAACTTCCAATTTCGCAAAAAAAAGAAAAAAAAAGGAAAATCAAATATGCCATGTTGAAGTGGACCCCGGCCTGAATGTATGGATGCTGGTCAGTTTGAACCCTCAACACCTTCATACCCGAATTAACAACTTTAGCCATTGTTAAATGTAAGATTGGGGGTTATTACATACAGTTCCTTTTTTTTAATGAACTGAGCCACATTAAAGCTTGAACAGCAGGTACAAAATGATCATTTGATTTATGAAGTCATGATAATACTGAGGAAAAAACAAAAGGTAAAACAAAATGTTTGTGTTTAAGAGCAAACAACACAATGAGTGAGGGAAGCGTACCTCTTGTAACTCCAACATGTGAGTGTTAAGGGTAACGGTTCAATCTGAAAGTGGTACCAATTAGTCTGGATCTGCTTTCACGGTGTTCACTCTTTGTAGTTGGTTAAATGCTCCGTTGGTTCTGCCACGTCTCTGTTTCTGTACAGAGAAAAGGAAAGCCAACATCCTCGACAACCTGAACAACACAAATGGGACCATCATTGGTGTGACCTGCTGCATCGTCCTCATCCTCCTCATCGTCTCCGTCATCGTCCAGATCAAGCAGCCACGTAAAAAGTACATCTTGCGGCGCGAGGACTTTGACCCCACCATGTTCCAGGAGGTCTTTGAACCCCCGCACTATGAGCTGTGTACTTTACGGAGTGCCACCACACCCACAGCGGCCTCCGCAGATTTAGTCGACTTGGCGGAGGACTTTGAGAACTACCACGCCCTCCGCCGTGCCTCCTCACGCTGCGTCCACGACCACCACTGTGGCTCCTCCTCCAACCCCGGCTCCGCCCACATATCCCAGCTGTCACTCAGTGGACGCGGGAGCCGCGGGAACTTGAGCGCCCGCGACGCGGCGGCCGCCACTCTGCTCACAGACCTTCCGCAGCCGCCCATGGCGGTACGGCCTTTGCTGCCGTCCACGGGAAACCGCAGGAGCATCCTGGTCATGAAGCACAGCTACTCACAAGAGGCAGCGGACAATGGATGCGACCTGGACGACGACCTGGACGAAGTTCCCACCACCAGCCACCGGCTTTCACGCCACGAAAAGGCAGTACAGCGGTCAGTATCCATTGATTTCTGATGAGGGCGAAACGGCAACTCAAGAGTTAACAGTGGGGATGTTTGAAATGTGTGTGGGATATTTACATTTCGTTTTGTGTTCCTCTTATTTTAGCTTTGTTCTTGCTCACATTGTTTTTTTTAATATTACAATAACCTTCATTTTTGCATTGATCCTTGTTATTCCCTATTTTTGTACCATTTAATCAATTCCACAAAGGGCTAAATTACAACAGAAAAACACGTCTCCGTCTCGCATGCAAGTATTTGAACATACAAATATCCCCCAGCTCGCGTTCTATATATGGTGAATTGTAGCTCAGCTGCGATAAACTCTACTGTGCTCTGAGGTTTGTGACAGATCTTTAAGATAATCCAGACCTCTTTTTTTTAGCAGATGTTAATCCTGTGATAGTCCAGTTTTGACTGTTAACACAAGGGCTTGAATTGGTGCCTCATTGAGATGACTTATTTTATTGACATGAATGCAAATCGTTTGAAGAGAATCTGTATTTGTGATACTGAAAATGTTTGACAGATAGTCTATGAACAGCAGCTGAACATTGTGGCATGAACACTTTCTATAACAAAATTTTTGCACCTTGACTGCTTGAAAAGCAACCGTACATGTTTACAAAAACACAATGTGACGATATCCGAGTACATTTTTGCAGAGATCACTTTTAAAATGCAGCATTCACGTGCATGCACTTTCTACGTACCACTTTGCCGATCATTAACTGTGTTATTTTTTCTACAAGTCTGCATGCAAGGCTGTTAAAAGCTATCAACGCACTAATGAAGTTTATTGCTTTTGCGTATAGCACATTATGCATTCTGACCTCTCTATGCAAAAGGAGTTTGATATTAAATGAAAGAGCCATGACATTTCAGGTTCTGCCTCATTGGCTCATTGAGCAAACATGAATCAGAGTACAACACAACTAGGGTCTAAGAGACAATCTCAAGGTAAGCACCCTTATCCAACAATCAACATCTCTATATGTTGTTGTGTAGTCATCATTTGCCCAGTCAGTATATACTTTATGTGAGTTCTTTTCTCCTTTTCTGTGATTTTTGCACAGATTTATTCTTCATTTATCCGTTATAATTTTGTTTTTTTCTTTAATTGTTCATTTCCGCCAAGATGGTTTACTTGCTTGCGGCCATCTTGCCCTCTTCGTGATCTTGTTTGAACTTTTTGTGATGCTCAGATTGATTGTATGTCCTCTTCCTGTGAAGACATACATTATATCTCTCCGTGGATATTCATTGGCATGGACTTGTTTAATCATCTTTAATTGAGGCTGTTATCAGTTGATATGTCTAACACTTCCACATTTCTCCTAGTAGGACTACAGCTAATCATTTAAATGGCTAATGTACAGAAAATGAGTGACGTCCACATAAAAGGACAGAAGTGACAGCAGACCCAGGCACAGATGTTTTTGTCATTCAGTTATATTTGCCTACAGTCAAGAAAGCACATCCATTGTTACTGATCACACACTTATTTAGACGTCCACGGTAGATTTGCATGATCTGTGTCAGTTGTAGTATTTGATTTCATGTTTGGTTACGTAATTATAAAGTGTTTTTTTTTGCCTGTGTGTAACATTTCATGTGTATATGCTCCAGTTGTATGCGATCTTGAAGGTGCAAAAAGCACAATACAGATCAACAAATGAGATTCACAGATTTGTATAATGATAACTTTTCAAATTTTTTGATATTGTCTTAATAGTTCAAAGCTGACTTTGGTATATAAAAAAAATTAAAGCAAGGACAGGGATATACAAGGTGACGCCTGCAGCTTCATGCCTGCATGTAATGGAGCTGTCACATCAAGTGCTACCCATTGTTTTGTCTTTGAGTGTGAAAAATGTGTTGTCCTGACCTGTGTGTGTCTGCTTATATTCTACATTATGTTGCATTGTCTCCATCATGTAGACTTCTTGAGAATAGTGCAATCCTGGATCAGTACGAACGGGCATCACTGACATATGAAAAAGCGGAGCGGAGATTTACACCAGCATGATGCTGATGATGATGATGATGATGAAGGGACGCTTTGACGAAAGGATACTGATTGTGTATTCATGTGCACACGTGAACACACAAGGACTATATGAAAGTACTCCAGCGTCAATGCTGTGAAGTGAGAAGGTTTTGTAAATGAGTTAGCTCTGTGCTCTACATACGATGTGAACCTCTATGATCTCCATGGTTGACCAAGTGTGGACACTAGAAACATATCTGTCATTATCATAGATTCTCCACTGATAACAAAATTAATGTGACCTTACATCTTCAGGTTGATTTTTTATCTTTTATTTTTTTGTAGCATGTGTTTCTCAGTTTTGTGCAAACATATGATTTTAGTAGCAAACTATAGATGCTTGCAGTTTGTCAACTCTAGTGATTATTTATTTTACAGCAAATTGGAATTAATTGCCACTAATAACTAACTAAATTCATTTTACTTCTGTTGGAGTAAACAGAAGCGTTTTTATTTAGGTAACAAATCAAGGCCAAGTTGTATGGCTTGTGCATGCTTCTTCTATTTCCATTAAAACACTAATATCAATATTAAAAATAAAAAAACTCCCATCTACTAATGCATTAGTCATGAGCATAAGATGTGGTTTTTAAAAGCCTCTTCAAAGTGAATTAATTGCATTGCATGTTGTTGCGTAGCTAAACCATTAAAGAGCATTATGCAACTAAATTTCCAACTCGTTCTTTTCAACTTAAACTCCCTTTTGAATATGATGACTAACTTTTCGACAGGCATTTTTAGTTTAACAGAGTGCTTGCTTTTTTTTGGCAAACGGGTCTGTTTGACTTCTAACTCTCTTTTACCGTCTGAGCCTAATATCTTTGTATTAAAACAGACTTTTTTTACTAAAGCAAACTCAAGCAATGACAGTTTTTACAATTACTCAAATTACCTTTCAGGGCTGATTTTACTGATGCTTTATAAGATAAAATAACCGTTAATCTTCACATTTTCTCCCCCATTTTGTTTAGTTTCTCCCCAAACCCGGCACACACACATCATCAATATCTCACAATTAAAGATTCTTTTAATGCTCTGTTTGTTGCATCTGATATACACTTCAGTGGACTGTCCAAAACAAAAGTGTATGTTTCATGAAGCAGGATAATTAAATAAATTTCTATTATTTTTCCTTTCTTTTTATGATTGTTCTAATATTCAAATTATCTGACAGACAAGTTAAACAACTCTTCTTTTAGTCCAAATTAGAATTTTGAACTTTGAATTCTAATACCATCCACTGTTGGCAGTCTGTTTTGTATACACTGACCAGCCATAACATTAAGACCAACCACCTGATATTACGTAGGTCTCTTTTTGGTTCCTGAAAATAAACTGTATTCTGATATTAACATGTCTGCAGAAATTAGGGCTACAGCAGCTTGTTTTCAATCACAATAACACGGGTCTTCATTCCCCACGTGTGACCTTGTTACTGCTTAACTGCTTTTTCATCCTTGAATCTCTTTTAACAGATCTCGCTGCAGAATGGGAACCCGCCAAGAGCTGCAGTTTTTGAGATGCTCTGACTTGATCGTTTAGCCATCACATCACATTTCAAACATTTTTTCCTGCTTTTGAGATGTTAATTTTTAGGACAAAGTATTCACTTACTGCCACCTAACAATAGGTGATATGATGAGACAGAGAAAGCCAGTGGTATTCACATGACCCCCTTAGTGGTCATAATGTTATGGCTGATCGATGTAAGTAGCAATGACTGTCTGCGTTGTGTGGAAAGTGAGGGATCAGCACCTCTGAGCACAAAGACGCCAACACATTATAGTCACACGTTCCTGAATATTCCTTACCTTACACTGTCATTGTCTATTTTTTTCTTACTCTTACAGTTTTACTGGTATTTTTCATCTGTGAGTGTATTTTTCTTTTTTTCTGTGTTCAGTGTTGTGTGTATTATTTACTGCTTCACTCTCTTTCTTCCATATGCACAGTCATACGCAGACATATATTCCTGCAAAATTCTCAATAAAAGACGTTTTCTTTTCTGTACACGCATTGCTGACTTGTTGTGTGTTGTCTGTTTCACGACGAGATGTTTAGAAGAACGCAGAGCACAGCTGCCACATGTACTCATTGCTCTTTTGCCTTCTGTCTCTCTCTTCTTCACTCTCTCTTAACTAAAACCCTCACACAAAGTCACAAACTCATCTGCCAATTTGTAGATGGAGGTGGACACCCTACTAATTAAGTAAGTCTGAATCAATCCAATCACACGCAGCCCAGGCAGCTCTGGATAAGAGTGCAGGGCCCACAGCGGACCTGAAGTAATCGTGTTTTTATTTCTCTGCAGATACGTCCGACAGATGCATCACTCTGCAACTGCATCCTGCCGAGTTTGACGGCATTCGGAGCTAAGGTTTCTCTCCCATGTGCATCTTGATTGAACTGTTGCCATCAGCAACGTTACAAATGTAGAGTGTTGTGATGAGGAATTTCTATTTAAAAAAAAAAGGTTTGTGATGTATGCATCTAGTCTTTTTTCTCTCTCTCTCTATCTCTATCTCTATCTCTATCTCTATCTCTATCTCTATCTCTCTCTCTCTCTCTCTCTCTCTCTCTCTCTCTCTCTCTCTCTCTCTCTCTCTCTCTCTCTCTCTCTCTCTCTCTCTCCTTTGCTTTGGACTACAGAGGTGCATTTTCCTATCTGGGATTGATGAGCCATGGAGTTCCAATAATTTCAGACACAGGACTGAACTTTTTCTTTTGTTTGTTTGTTTTGTTTTTGTTTGTTTTTTGAGAAATACAGTACCTTTAATGTAAAGATGTTCGTGGAGAAAAGAAAAAGAAAATCAGGTTTTTTAAATCATTTCCATGTGATGCTCAAATGATGGAACTGCATATTTCAGCAGTGGATTTTCTCATAGTTCCTATTTCGATGTCATGTCTTTACAGTAGAGTATCAGGTTGTTTTTTGTATCAAAACACTAACTGAAAGGACCGGGTGAGAAAACAACCAAACAGGATGTATGAAATAAAGTGACGTTAAACTGCATTATTGGGTGCAAACATGATTCTACTGGCTCATCAACTAACCTTTGTTTAACGTCATTTTTCTAATGCTTTTATGTACTTGTTTTTATGTCTTTCTCCTTGTCATATCACATTGCATCGTGGTGTTCTTTTCAACCATTTGCATTTTCATTTGATAACACATTAAGATAATGCTGGACCGAATGTTTTCAATAAACTAATGTTTACCGATTTTATTGTGATCTAATTTCCTGTTCTATTATCTTGTCATCAGCACTGCTTCTGGGAATGTTTGAATTAGGTTTGGGATGTTAACTAATTGACGGAAGGAAATAGACATGGGAAGAAGTACAAGAGAGCATTGTGTAGTGTCACTGCCTTTCTGGCAGTTTATGTGTAATGTAAAGTTTTCATTGTATTTCCCCTCTCTCCCGTGAAGTTTTTACAACTGTTTTGGTTCATGGCAAATAACAATAGCATCACAAATAGACAAATATAAAAGAGCTTTCTACATTGAGATTGCCTCTCCCCCAATGTTTGCTTACATGAAATTATCCAGGTATTTAAGTTTTCAGTGATGAAATGGTGAGTATTTTACCTTATTGCTGGAAAAGGCTGAAAGTGACTGCAAACTTCGGAAATATATTGTGCATAGAAAATCAATAAATTAAGTTTTTCTTAAAAAAATTAATTTAAAAAAAGCAGGTTTTAAGGATTTTGAGCTCTTTCGCCAGATTTGGAACAAAAGAAGTCCCTGAAATACCCTGTTTTCTTCTTCATAAGGTACATTAAATACCACCCTGAATTGGATCAGCAACTATATGGGAATTAGTTTTTAATTTTAAAAGGTATCTTCTAAGTTTGGAAATTAAACCATATCTGTTGGTCTAGAAATACAACACCTCAAACTATTCTTTTTTTTCCAATAAATACTCATTACTTCAAACCTACTTTGGACAAACCAATAGACGTACTTAAATTCTTGATTTAAGTAAAAGTAAAAACATCTGAAATGTTCTAAAGCACAAAAGTAAAAGATGAAATTTAAATTCTGTTTGAAAACTATTTGTAAACATTGACACCATCTTAATGGCTCACAGTAAACTAAATCATATTCTTAATAAAGGACAGGTAAAAACAGAAGCATAAAAAGTGTGTTGAAATACTTTCATTCAACAAAAAGTGCAATAAAAAATTTTTTTTTTAACTTGTTTACTGAATTTACTGAAAAGCAAATACTTTTGAAATGTACTGCAAAGTATTTATGTTTAACGTAAAAATGCCGTTTTTATCTTTAATGATACATGATGGGTTTTTTTTAGGCATGATACAACATAAATAAGACATGCAGGTACATACACAACATAAATATTGTTTGTAAAATTATGCCAGCAGTGAAATAGAACGAACTTTCAGTTTTATCATTTTAGTCAAAGAAACAAAACTTAAACCGGCCAACCTCAACTTCAATACTGATGATTACTTTTAACTTTCACTGTAACTCTGAATGGGAATCCACTGAAAGAAATAAGGATGCAGTTTTAACAATGTAAGGAGTAGTAGAATGTACATATAGTGTATGTGTGTTCGATTACATGAAGTAGAAGTAAAAATTTCTCAGATAATCAAGTGAAGTGTAGATACCCGAAAAATCTACTGAAGTACCGTAATATGTGTTTTGTATAAGTTATTATTACTTACCGACATTTCCCACTAACAGTAGAGCATCATTATTTGAAATCACTGCTTTTATTTCCCGACTTCATGAACTATTCTGAAACACAGGTAAATCTAAGATATACATGGTCGGAGTCCTCATAAAAAGAAGTATTGAAAAGCGCTGATACAATCCTTTAATGTTGTCATATTATGGTCTATTATGTGTGTGTGTGTGTGTGGGTGTGTGTGTGTGTGTGTGTGTGTGTGTGTGTGTGTGTGTGTGTGTGTGTGTGTGTGTGTGTGTGTGTGTGTGTGTGTGTGTGTGTGTGTGTGTGTGTGTGTGTGTGTGTGTGTGTGTGTGTAAATCTACACTCACAATAAAACAAAGGGTGCGCTTTAACGGCGCCTGACGTCATAACCATGCGCCTCAGACGCGCACATGATTTGACGCACTGTCCTGTTGTAAACTGGGCTAGTGTCGTGTATTGTGTATTTATGTAGGTCATTAACTGACTTTTACACGTTCATACCGCTCGGTAGTTCAGATATTAAGTTTTCGTGCCGCTTCAGTCATGGCTTACACGCAGCTTTTGAAAGTCCTGCACAGGAAACTACACACAGCGTCGGTCCTTTCCGTGCACACATGTAAACTCACTCTGAGCCCGAACAGGACGGTGACAACACGGCTGGTCTCCAGAGAGGCTCTTTCTTCACCTGCCCTCAGGCTGCGGGGCTTTTCGCTGCACTGCACAGCCAGAAATCAGAAGAGCAGCCCCGAGGAGGGAGACAAGTCTGTGTCCAGGTATCAAAGTGGGAGCCCCAAGCTTTCAACGGCGCAAAAGGGTGAGCAAAACAAGCACACCTCACTGCGCGAGGACATTATAGGCAATGCAACTCTGCAACATTGAGTTAAAATAGAAATCTAATATGTCTGTATGTCTGTAAATTCAATAGATATATTGAATAATATATAATTCCATACAAAAAAATTATAGTTCAAAGCATGAACAGGAAAAAACAAGCGAGAATGAGACTACTGCAGCCTCTGTATAAACTTTTGCAAGCGTTCTTTAAACCGTTCCTCAAATAAATAGTCAATCAGGACAGTGAGGCGCCACTGTTTCTATATCTGTTGAGCTCATAATAATCTGTACATACATGTTTTTGCAGTGTGTTTAACAGTTTTTAAGTTAATCTAATCACCTCTATGTCATTTATACATAATTTTGGTCTTACTGGCTTATTCCTTCACTGTTATTTGTATTATTTATGCAGGATTTCCCCTTTAACCCAAATACACATTTCTCTCAATGGATTGATATAAACAGAAGTTGAATGTTATAAATGTCCAATAACAACCATCTCTGTCTTGCAGTGAAGGAAGCTGGCAAAGACTCTGTCTACTTAATAGTTGTGCTCGTTGGTTTTGGAGTGACAGGTGAGTCCAGCTGGAAGATTTCAAGAGCTGAGCTGCCGTTACTAACATGCCAATTTATCATTTCCTCAAGTCCAATAGTAAATATGAGCGCTTATGTTGTGTTTGCTAGGGGCACTTTTATACGTGGTGTTCCAGGAGCTGTTTTCTTCCACAAGTCCAAATAAAGTCTACAGTAAAGCATTTGATAAAGTAAAGTCACATCCAGAGGTGAGAATGACATGAAATGTTGTTTCTTTTTTGTAAAAACATATCCTTGGAAATGTATGACATGTTGTGTAATGGATTCTATGTGCTTCCAGTATTCTAATGGTTGACTGCAAATCTTGAGGGTGTTTTAAATGTATTTTTGCATATCCGTTTGATTTAAAATGCAGGTGATTGGTGCATTTGGAGAGCCACTGAAGTGTTATGGCGAGACGACGCGTCGAGGAAGGAGGCAGCAAGTCAGGTGAGCACTTTGCAGAGATCACCAGACGGCTTGTATCAGTTCATTCCAGTGACAAAGCACATGTCGTTCCTTGCTACAAATTACAAATGAATAGCCAAAACTACTTCTGAGAAATCTCGCCTCAACTCATGTTAAAGAATAAAACTGTAAATGGAGCGAAATGGCTAGAGTCATTAGCTAATTTCCGTAACACCTATGGTATCTATCACTTTGTCTTGCTTTTGGTGAGTCAGACCTGTCATTAACTAAATTATCCAGCATTTAGGTTTATTATATTGTACAAACAAACAGAAGTAGCATCAGTGACGACCGTTAATGCCACCAAACACACAGCTTTACTTGGGTTCTGTTTCATGAATGTGCTTTGATTATTCACTGAACCGGCGGCTATACTTCAATTCTACCACTAAGTGTCACTGTTTGTCATTGAATTAAAACCTTGACACTTTGAACCCATCGGTCTATCTTTCGTACTGCTTCATTCAGCTGCAGGAAGTGCTGATACCATTTGAATATTGGTGCAGGAAGGGTCGCCCATTCATCACAGTGCGAACACAGAGAGATAGTCAACTATACACACTCACAAGAACCACTAATCAGCCTCAAATGCTGGGAGGAAACTGGAGTACTGGAGTACAAATTCTACCCAGAAAGTCCCCTAAAACTTGAACTAATGACCTCCTCACTGTGAGGTAACTAGTAATCACTACATTCCCTGGTTTGAATATTTTTCTTATATGAAAAAGGTGCTTGAAGAGGCCACAGTTCCCTTACCTTTGGTTACTGTAATACACCAGCCCTGGGTAGCAACTGAATTACCACAAACCTTCATTTCTTGTGTTGTGTAATTCTCTTGTGTAAATCTGATCTTTTTTTTTTTCTTTTTCTTTTTTTTTACTGATTTGTGTATTTATTTGTGTATTTATTCCTTAGTCATTTGGAATACCTGAAGGACGGACTGAAGCACATGAGACTTAAGTTTTACATTGAAGGCTCTGAGCCGGGCCTCAAAGGAATTGTGCATTCAGAGTCAAAGGAGGTGAGTATATGTCCAATTCAAAATGCCTTTTATTTTTTTTTAATAATTCAAAATTTAACAAGCCAGTTGAAGCAGCTTTTTTCCAAATAATACAATTTTAGTCATCATAAATCTGAATTTTTCTTTTTTAATCTGAAAGTAAATTTGTGCGCCATAGATACTACACCATGGATATGTTATTGTCTGATTATTGAGATGACTGTTAATCAATCAACGTTTTATTTTTATAGAATCCTGAAACTGGCAAATATGAGTTTCGTTACATATTTGTGGAGATGGACGTCTATCCCAAAAGGACCATCGTCGTGGAAGACAACCGATCGAAAATATTGTCAGATATTTCTCTTCTGTGACTCCACAAGCTGAAAATGTCAGGAGTTATATTGAGCAAAAAAGGAATACAGTATTTTGATTCCATCCCAATATCATGAAAGAAAAAATAGGGCTGAGATGAACTTTGAAACCACAGTGTACTGCTCAGCAATCAAAAGACATAAACTATTAATTTGTGAATTCTAAATCTTGTGTGGTTTTATTTGCTTGTTTGTTTACTGGGAAAAACATTGAGATAATTTGGATGATTATAAATGGCAATAAAGAATACATTTTTGTCATCTGCAGAGGAACACGTTCAATTTGAAATAGCATCTGTGTTTATATCTGGACACCGTTTGGGGATGTTTTCTGTAGTCGTTTGTTCTGTTTTGTTGAGTTGTTTGGCATATTTTTTGGGGGCTTTAAAACTCTTTCATGGAATACACAATTGTTTCCTAATGCACAAGTCCAGTTTGACTCATGGATCAATGTCTTGCATTACTGTACAAAGTCCACTAGGTGGAAGCAAATCATTGAAAGATGGATCATTTGTTATGCATTTCATTCTGGTTTTATAAGAATATAAATTGTGACTCTCTGGGAAACACTTTTTAATGTTTCTCTTCTATCAAATGCATTTGATAGATCTAATCAAGAGACAAGGTTTTTCAGTACACTAAATTGAAATGGCATTTTAGGAAACTTGTTGTTTTCTTAAATAACCATTTTTTTTCCGGATCTATATTCTATGCGTAAAATGTTGATGTACTCTATTTTGATTGTTTAAATTGTCTTTTGAACTTTTGGTACCTTAAAGTCCGGCTCGGAAAATTATAAATTAAATAAAAAAACCTGAAAAAACGAACTTTATTTTTTATTTTTATTTATTTTTTAATTCACCTTGCTATTGAGAGATATGTGTAAAAAAAAAAAAGAGTTTGTTCGTTTGATTTTATTATATTTCAACTCTGACATACCGCGTTTTGAATCGGGAGCTGTTGAAGGAGGTAGCCATTTTTACATGTTTCCGTGAAGGCAGCACAGCCATGAGCACCGCCCACTGTGTGAACAACAGAGATGAGCTAGCTCAGTTTGCTAAAACTCTCCAGGGCTACTTTACTTATTTCCTCAATGTAAACTCTGAGAGGAGCCCATTGAGTGACTGTCCAGTGAGCTTGTATACGGTACCAATAAGGTTTGTTGGTAAAGCTTTCCCGCTAAAGACGTTGTTGAGTTGGCGGCGGGTGTAAATAGTGTAGCGGTTCTTGTTGTTGTGGCCTGCTACATGTTAGCTTAGCCGAGCTAGCCTCAGCAGACACCTGGAGCAAAAAAAAAAAAAAAAAAGTCAGAAATGGATCACCTGGACAGCTAATCCAGAAGACACTTCTGTCGCCGATAAGTAAGTTCACCACGTTTTTGCTGTATTTGTAAATGTGAAGTTAGAGGGTAACTTTATTAGCTGTCGTGTGCTACTTGCCATCTGTTTTAAGTTAAAGTGCTTTTTTTTTTTTTTTTCCAGCTCTGATGGTTAAATGCTCCGAGATTTTGTGACTGAGTCAGAATTCGATTATTAGTGGGCTATCGTAAAACGATTCGCACACAATATTCCTATTCTGTATCCATTTAATCTTCCTCCATATTTATTCTGTTTTTGACAACATTTCTGCGCCCAAGTACTAAAAAGTTACATCAAATTGTAGCTGGATCGAGGCCAGATTAAGGAGTTTTATTAGCAATTTGCCTCTTTTTTTCTTTCTTTTGAAAAGTACTTTAGAAATCATCATACAAAGTGAAGATGAATCTCTCTCCCCGAGTGTGACATACCCAGCATTCTCTGGAGGTTTACGTTGCAGTTTAAAGGGGAACTTTATTTCATGTATAGTTTTCATCTATTTATTGATTTTGATTGATTCAAATGTTTACCATTGAACAGAATCAATGATGCAAACGACGCAACGGTCGCCCAAGTAAGGTCATATGATTCAGTGTTAACAAGGAAATGAATTAAATCGAAAGCATTTAGTCAGAAACCGTCAAAAGCAAATAGATATTATATTCACAGAGTTCAGGATAATAACAACTGTGAAACAGCCATTGTTAATGAGCACATGTCTCCCTGTTATATAATAAGCCAGAACGTTGCCAGACTTGTGAAACAGTGGTAAGAACTGACCCTTATTATTTCTGGATAATGTCTATTAAATAAATTCCATGAAGAATGTATGTCTTCAAATAAGAATCATAGGGTCGTTACAGTTTATAATGGATGTGGGTTGCAAAGAGCATGCCACTCTTGCTTTTACTCCCACGTTATTATAAAGACAGAAATGTTTTAAGTTCATTTTCAGCCCACTGGTAATTACCAACACACTCGAACTCGGAAAACACTCATACATAGAAACATATGTATGACACACACACACACACACACACACTGGTCTGTCCAATCTTACATTTCATTGAGCGGCATGTATTTGTAGATGTGAATGTTAAAAACCTACAACAGAGTGTGTGTTTCTCAATTCCAGTATGCAACATCCAAGAGTTTATTTTGCTTAATTTGTTGATGGGAACTCTTTCCTGTTTTTAGGTGAAGTTGTGTTTTTGGCCAAGTTATTCCTCAGCTATGAGACTCTCTTCCCAGTGACTGACATCTCATAGAAATGGAGCTGTACTGGTACATGTGAGTATAACTCAAGTTTCAAAATTACAACCTCTTGTATGAGTTATTTCAAACCAATGCTCAATCTGATGGTTTCACCTCATTTTTGTTGTCCCCCCCTTTACAGAGTTGTTATCATCTTCATCATCATAAAGATATTCTTCTATGTGTGCTGGTACCGGTCAAGACAGAGGCAGCTGGCAGCATACCTGAGCAACCCACGCAATGCCCAGATAGTGATTGTAGGAGGAAGGGCCTATCTTCATCAGATGTGTGAGAGACAGAGTGTAAGTGCTGATCCCCGCGTGCACCAAAACACTAAAGTGTCTTGCATCCGAAATGTATAATGCGGCAGTCAGCTGCTGAAGTGGTTTTGTCCCTCCAGGGTATATCTTTATTATTGTTGTGCCTGAGTGTACACAGATTCAAGGGCTTTTGTTATTAAGAAGGTCTCTTTACGTTAGCTGAGAGACTTGTGGATGTTACACTGAGTGAAAAGAGAGGCACTTGAGTCAGGTCACGGCCGTGCTGTTTTTTTTTTTGTTTGTTTTTTTTGCTTGGGAGTTTTTGCTACTGGTTTTTAGACTTTCACATTTACTCAAGTCGGCTACGTTTCACTTTGACTGATATAGTGAATAACTCTGTGGTCATGTCTTGATACATTCAGCTCTATGGTTTGCCTGAGTTTGTGCCTTTCCGTTGGGTTTGACCTCACTGACACAGGCCGGCCATTGCAGGTCACATGTGGGCAGTGCTGTAAGTGCACCGTTATTTCTTGTAAAATTCCTTCCATGCATGTGAGTACTTTGCTGTGCAAATATCGCAAGTAAGAACCAGAGACAAGAAGGCTTGGACGTCTGGTCTTACAGACACCAATGTGTCCCTTTTTTTTCAAGGGCGTCTTTACTTTTGGGAGATCTGAAGTAGCCTTGTGTTTCCCGAAGAAATATATAAAAGACAACTGCAGTCTCTTCTGAAGTTTCACTTGCTTGAGAATGCGATACGTTTGTGGTTTGTTTGAGCGTGGTATGACCTTCATAGATATCTATTTGTTCGGTTCGCAGGCTCTAACATGTGCTGTTCATACGCGTTTTGGAATTGGCACTAAAATGCAACATTTGTTTTACTCCCTTCAAATGCCTTGTGAGTGTCATTTTGTAATTGTCTTCAATTATGTATCCACACTAGTGATGTTCCCTCTCATCATTAGCTTTTTCAGTTTTCTAGCTTAAGCCACACATTCAAACATCATATTTGTGCTTCCCTCCGGGTCTTTAAACTTTACTGCCTCTAAAACACCTGGAAGCAATCTCCATGACTCAGAACCTTCCCAAAATATTTAGTGAATTATATAAAATGGGTTTCTTTCCTGCCCATTTCATCTACTCCTTCAGAGTTCTTTCAAAAAGTCCTGCATTAATGTCAGAGGTAGAAACTGGTGTTTCTCAGAGGATTGTGTGAAATAGATGTCTACTTCAAAAAGTGCCATTTAAACTTTTCTTCCGCAAACTTTGAGCTTTTTTCTGTCCTTGTGGTACCGACATATACCAGCCACAGACAGTAATATTTTTATCTCTCTTTAGAGTATTTGTGCAACAGGAAATGCCCCATTTAGATGAAACTATATTAATCAGTGGTGCGACTGAAAAGGTCTTGGATTTCCCCGGAACCGTTGTGACATCCTGTGTGCTTTTCAAACCGTTGATCAGATTTGAGGAGATGATACCGTCCAGCTTAAGGTCACCTTTCTTGTAACTTCAAAAGTTACCTTTGTAATAAATCGGCCCCCAATCCCTTTTAGCTGTTTAGCTTTTTATCTTTCTTTTTTCTTCAAAACTGTCTCCTTGTTTCACGACTCTTAGGCCCATTTCTCAGCACTGTGCCTCCATTTTTCTTCTTTTGTTTCTTCCTCTCCCCTTTGCCCCCTGTGCCATCTTGAGTGGATAATGCTCCCTGTTTAGATTTTAATGGAATGTGCAGCATGTAGGCTGCCCGGTCATCCATAACCCGGCACCCTGAACATTTTCTGGTGAAATGCCAAGACAATGTGGCTCCTGGGCTCAAATGATGTAGTATCACTTGCTTGTGCACTGACTTATTCACAGCTACCAGTATAACCATGAGGAGAAAAAAAAAGGTTTGATAGATTGTGGTGGAGAGAAATGAATATAGTTAATAATTTATAGGATACAGGGCTTTGTTTTAATTGGTTTTGGTCCACTTACTTCTCTGGCTTTTCCTTTTCTTTTTTTTTTTAGATGGTAACTGGGCAATTCAGTAATGTTTGAGTACAACATGTGTTAGATTCAAGGATCCTGTTTGATTTTGCTCGAACATGTCACACTTATGTGTCTTTACAATCTATTAGCAGGTATTCCTGCAGTAATTACCTTCAATTTGTCATGCTCTGTCTGTGTGGCCTCATTCCTCATCATCTCCTACAGCACCCACAACAACAGGATGGCAAATTAGAGTTCATTAAGACGTCCGTCCTCAAGGTCACCAAGTCTGTCTTCACTGATCCACTCCATCTGTACGGGCCTTCTTTACGTCACAAAGCTAACTTAGCGTATAATTCTAAAAGTGACGTGTGCAATGCAAGTCATTGTGCCAATGTCCAAGTCTACCTGAGCAAGTTTAGCAACATTTAAATCTGGACACACTGAACACATCGGTTCAACACAGCTGCACTTTATTTAATTCCTC
Source organism: Lipophrys pholis (assembly GCF_963383615.2). Lineage (NCBI taxonomy): Eukaryota > Metazoa > Chordata > Actinopteri > Blenniiformes > Blenniidae > Lipophrys > Lipophrys pholis. Next base: position 6,663,578 of record NC_137648.1, read on the forward strand.
ACAGGTGTGTAACAAATATATATAAACCAAGCGGTGTGTGAACGAGTGGGAAGGCAATGGAACGGTGACTCACTAACGAGTGGAGGAAGTGAAGTGTTGAGTCAAGTGCAAAAGAGGTGAAGGAGAGAGTGCAGGCAGGCTGGAGTGGATGGAGGCGAAGTGTCGAGGCTGATGTGACGGACTGATAAGAGTGAACTGGAAGTCTCACAAGACGGTGGTGAGATTGGCAATGATAGTAACAATGGCCTGTCTAAAGTAGCAGAGCTTTTCTTCGGGAGTGAGAAGAATTGTCAGACTTAAAAATGAAGAGATCAGAGAGAAAGCAAGAGAGACCAGGTTGAAACGTTTTGTACATGTGCTGAGAACTACTAGATATATTGGAGATGGAGCTGCCAGGCGTTAAGAGAATGGAAAGACTTCATAAGATTTATGGATTGAGTGGAAGTGGACATAGAGAAGACGGGAGATGAAGTGAGACGGAGACGATCAGAAAGGAATTGCCGAAAGAGGTTGGAAAATGTCTCCCATTCCTTTTGACAAATACTCTCACCTGCCGCCACATTGGATGCGCCTTGGTTGTGCTTGATTAGAACACACTTGACCTTCAGAGTTGCTTTCAGCCACAAAATGTTGATGTCCTCTGAGATTTTAGTTCCCATTGTCAGCCTCTCACAGTCGCTGTGGATTTTCCAGCTGCTCATCCATGATATGAATATATTTTCCCCCAATGTTGATTTGTTGCGTTGATCCTTGGCAATTGTGGAGACTTGTTCAATCCTGCAAAGCTATTGTCGTCATATTTCAAGAAACCACAATGAGATGATTGAGGCTTTAGAATGCGGTGCGTTATCCTGCTGGAAGCAGCAATAGGAAACTTGTTACACTGTGGTCATTAAAGGATAGATATGGTCAGCAACAAAAACAAAAAAAGTCCTTGGTGTGCCAAGAAAATATCTCCCACATCATTACACCACCACCAGCTGTGTGAACCACAGCAGGATGGATGCATCCATTTTTTCAACTTGTTTCGACCAATTTCCAATCCAGTGATATGAGTGTAGCAGCAGAAGCGGAGACTCCAGAGAGCAAAACAAAACCACTTTAAAAATGGTGTACTTCATACCTTATAACACTTCGTTATTTAAATGATTATATTTCCATCATCGTTTTTAAAAAAAGGCAAAAGTTTTTAAAACTTCTGCTGCTCTCTGGGTAAATTCTCCAGTTGGACCTCTGATAGATGAAGAGTTTGTGAAATACTCAAACTGGGTCATCTGGCATCAAAACCACGTGGTGTTCAAAGTCCCTGAAATCACCTTTATTCTCCATTTTGATGCTCGCTTTACCTTCACGCAGGTCATTGTAGCCGTGTGTAAACGCCTAAATAAATTAGATTGCTTAATGTTGTTGCTTAGAAGTGCATGTTACATTTGTGTAGGCATAAAGAATTACCTTAATAATGTTCAGAAAAACCTAACAGACCCTGACACAGATGTGAGGGCAGGGTTTTGCTTCTACATAGAAATGCGTCTTTTACACATTCGCCAACACTTCATCTCAAGGCCAACACATTCATGAGCTTTCTATTGAACCACGTAAACAATGCTGTGTTGAACGCGACGGTGACGACTGTCTGTGCATTAACGTGGAAGAGACACTCGCGCTGCAGTTGGCACCACTTGGAGCCGATTGTTCATTAAAGCACCGAGAGTTTTCCCAGAGCCTCAGAGAACAGTCCTGATGGTTCATGTCTTCATCTAGTTTTTCTCCCACGATCTGTCTGTTGACAAAACTAAGTCCGATTTGTCAGAGCGCCCATGTGTGCTTGTCATCGTGTGGGTTGCGTTATTCATCAACCCACCTATTAATACCGAAGCAACGTCCGGCTTTTTTCCTTTTTTAGAGTCGCGCTTGTGATTACATCATTTTCAGGGAGTTGCGACCTTCCAAGTCATCTGAGAGGTGTTCACACGAAGAGCCTGCAAACCATTGGATTGAATTTACAGAATAATGTTGCCATTCAGTTGATATGACGTTATTCCAAAGTCTTCAGATCAGTTTTTTAGAAGAAATGAAATTTTCATACTGCCGAAATGAAAAACGTACTACCACTTTATTATTGTGATGAAATCGCAAACGTCTTTGAGAGCTTGATGGAGATTGTGTGACTAGCTCACGAGGTTGATCGGATGTTGGGCAACTCGTATACAGGGGTGTACGAGTTTGTCTTGACGAAAACATCCGTCTCATCCCTTGTTGCTCTTTGTTTGTTCGGTGTTGTCTTTACACTTGTTTGCCCGTATTGGCCTGAAGCAAATAGCTTGAATAAAGTTTTTTTTAAAGGAGCAGATTCACAGATCCGGTGTCGTACAACCAGCAGAACCATCACGTGCATGTGTGTACAGTAAAACCAGCCAAGTCAGTATTTTAATAGTGTTAGCAGTGTATACTTTGTAGATTTGTCTTTTATTTGAATTTTTATTTTTTTTCGTGTTTGCACAACTGTGTGTGTTCACTTGTTTTTGTGCTTCTGCTTTTCTGTGTATGGTACTTTTCTTTCCTTTTTTGTCCGTTCTTTTCTTATTTTGTTTTTGTTTTTGACCTTGGGTGTCCCGAAATGCACTTTGAATAAAAATGTATTATTATTATTCTAATCATCTTTGACTCACTGCACATTTTGTTTTCTTTGTAGCAAACATCTGTGTGGCCGAGTTGGTATGGTGTCCAAGATGATCTGTCCATAGAGGAGCCCTCCACGGCCCTGCCGCCAGCTGCGTCTTTTTCCCACCTGGACATGCCGCCGCCATACGAGGCCGTCTCTGGAGGTACCGTGAACACGTTTTGCTTCGTTACTCATCAAACTGATCTTAGTCCGAACCAGGAAGTCTTCTTCTTTCTCTTAACTTTCCCTCTTTTACTTCTTCATTCCTAACTTCCTTTATGCTTAGTAGACATATGTTGTTCTCGCACTGGTCTGTCTACACACTAATTCTGGCCTCAGTGGTCTGTGAGGCTCTTAAACACCTCAAATTGTCCCACAGTTAATCATTGTGAACTTCTCCATTTAGTTTCCCCTTCTAATCTCAGCCCTGTCCCCATGGCTTCCATATTGGATGAAATGAATGCAGAGTCCAGAAAAAAAATAATCATTGTGTGTTCTCTTATTGGCATGTAATATCAAATAGAAATGAGTTTTATGTCAGACATTTATTTGATGCGAGAGCTTAACTTGTAAATCCTTATATCGCTGATGCTAAAAGTTCAGTGTCACATTAGGTGTCCTGACACTTCACCACAGCTTGATGTGAATTCTGTTTGTCGCATTTACATCTGCTCACTCGCACTGTGATTGACACAATCATAGGAAAGTCCAGCGCCTAAATACTCTGCTGGTTAATTGGTTGTGAGATGTAGTGCCGGGCACTACGTGGGAAAATTGTTTGGTGGGTTTTATTTTTCGCTATAAGTAACTGAAAAGGGGAAGAGAACTAACTGCCTCTTCCTCTTCTGCTGAACAGTGTCGACTGGAGGCTTGTGAGAAATGTTGAGAAGACAGAGAGTAACGTTGACCTATGGCAGCTCTTTGAGTTGCCGTTGCTGCATTTCTGTACCTGTTCTCGAAGTGATGTGTAGGTGAATAGCGTAGGAGATGAACGCGAACTTTGGCTCTGCATCAGAGCTCTGAACACACAGGAAGTTGAAAGATGCCCAGTTTACAAGTGCAGGGGGGGCGGGGGTTATTTAGTCTCTTGTGTCTTTTTTTAACAGCATTAACATGCATGCTTACGTGCACACAAGCTGCTTTTTCTTTAAGAAGGCAGAGTACATGATATCAGGCCTTAATCAAATTGAAAGCCTACTCCTCGGGGGGGTTGTTGGTATACAGCAGTCCTATATCTACAGCTCATGTGATGCTTAAGGCTGGCGTTAACTCATATGCACTTCATAGCAAAACTAGTGAGAAAAAAATGGGTTCTTTATAAGTTCATAAATCATCGGCCCATTTTCTCTTGCTTATGTCTTTTCCACTTGTCGAATTCCCTTATTTCGTATTGTCACTTTTCTTATTTCGAGTTCTACCTCGAATCAATCAGATGTTCTTTCTTTTTCTTTGAATGTGCTCTCAATATGATCCGCCCTCTGAATCTTTATATTGACTAGAGATCTGCTATTTCTTTTATAATCCTTTATCGGTTCATAAAAAGGTCACAGACTGAGGTGGCCGCTGACTTTGTCAAGTCTCAAAGCGTATTCGCTTGCAAAAGACATCTCATTTGATCTGAAGTGCACCTTCAGTGTGACAGCAGGATGTGGTTATAGACGATGGAAATGGTGACATTTTACCACTAATGTTATTAGACAGTGCTGCAGCTTCCATCTCGCCCGCACATCGGATCATTTTTCCTATCGTAGACATCAGCAGGGTTTTTCAGAGATGCTATAATAGAACTAATATAATTGTGCTGAAAAAATTGAGGAGGTAAAGGTTGGTTTTGGAGTGATACAAACATGTCGGTGCTTTTCATTTGCTAACATGTCCCTGATGTCATTGTGGCTCTATTTTTTTGTGCAAATAAAACTGTGGTAATTTGATGTGTGGCTGAGTCACAACAAGTGGGCTGTAAATTGGACTGCTTTGTCTCCAGATGTTTCTGAAAAAGCTTTTCCTTTCACGGTATCGTAGAAATGCACAGTGAATCATAAAATATCATGTGAGGGAAAACTCATCACACATTATTGTGCTTGTGTTGTTAGAACATTAGAAGTTCATTTCAATTAGGAGAATAAAAACTATAGAACATCATGGCATGAATTTAGATTTTTTTTTTTAAACAATATTTTAATAAACGAAATGAACTTTTACGACAAACATGACAGAAAATACAACCCTGACAAGTCCTCGGATAAAGACGAGGTGAAGGAGGGGGGTGATATCTCAGAATTCAGGTGTTACATGACAAAATGCATTGTTTAGGCAGAAAAAAGACAGGACCTTCAAGACCGAATTGCAGAGATGCCACTTTATAGCAAAGTACCCTTTGTGTGCCCGGTCTGCTATGCCATTTGGGAGGTGATTTAGGATTAGTGCCCACAACTTATCAAAGAGCTTTTCATTTCCTTGCAGTCTTGAACTGAAACGCTCCATTGGCAGGACCTTGACAATCTCCCCGTACCGCCGGTTGATTGATTTAGCCAACTGGAAAAGAGCACGTCTTCCCTTCTGGAAGAGAAAGTTTATGAGAGAGTTTTTGCTTGGTATTTAAAAAAACAGAGAAGGGCCCTCACCAGATTTGGATACTATTTCAAATTTTTATGTTTTAACTATCAAACGACGTCTTCACACAGCCGATTGTTTTCTGCTTCCCTTCCAGAGGACGATCTGAAGCCCCCTCCTTACAGCGAGTGTGCTCAAGGTGACGAAGCCGACGCCCCCCGTCCATCCCATCACACTCCTCTTATACCGGAGGGAGGAGACTCCATTAGCGTAAACGAAGCCCCGCCCCCTTACACTCCTTCTCCCCCGGCGCGGGTCGGTCAGCGCGGCGGCCCGGCCGGCCACAGCGAGGGCCAGCCCGAGAGCAGGTCCACTTAATCAGCCAGTTTGCCTTTTCCATGCACTGCCTTTCTACATCCAACCTCAGTGATCGTTGCCAGCCTGACTCTCGTCACGAGACCAGATGTTTATTTGGGTGTTTTGTGTGTGTGCGCGTTTATGTCCGCGCGTGTGTGTCTATCAGGGTTTTTTTTTTTTTTTTTTTTTTTTTTTTTTTTTTTTTTTTTTAAAGTATCAAGTTGTTTTTCTATTTTTTATTGTTCAAAGAAATGGTCATCTGATGAGCTTGGCAATAAGGGATGACAACAACACGCCTGTGTGCCTCAGTCAGGACCGCACAGCCTGCTTCCCGGCACAGATTACCACGATTACCTTGACCTCTCCGCTCCAAGAGAATCGGTCGCATACTGATAAGAAGAAACACTTTTAGATGTACTACATTATGTGAAATTATCTCTTGCCGTACATCTGTAGCCACTTCCTTCTGCAGATTCATTTTTAGAGCAAGATTGGAGAAACTAGTCGGGTTGTCAGTTTTTGTTCCTGTGAGTTTGCGGCGTGGCGTCTGAGATAGCACAGTGAGCCTGAGTGTTTCACATCCAGGTTGAATTGCCAGGTTGTGGGGATTTAAAGCAGAATAAATTTCATCCTAACTTTTTCAACATTGTAAAAAACAAATACACTTTATAATCGAGTCACGGCCAAAATATTGTATTTGGCCTCATGAGTCTCAGCTATTATCACCATCAAAATAATTCAAAATCAACTGCTAAACTCAGCACTTACCATCACGTACTGCAGCTTCTTCAGTGTAGCCTGATCCTCTTTGCAGCTTCACTTCTCTTCATGTCTTTTCAGAGTTTTTAATATTCAGCGTGAGATTGAATCTGGTGGTTTCTGAACACAATTTTCAATTATAATGTTTTCACACTGTGTGCAAATCTTTATTTCATAAGTCTGTAAAAAGCCCTTGGATATTTAATTGGATATCTAATTTGTAGTTTCGCATTTAAAGCTAGGTCTGAAATATCACATTTCCCTACTAGATTGCAAAGAATTTGCTGCAGTGTTGATGTGCAAACTTCTCCAGCACTTTTTTATCAAGCGTGTGTATCGACTTTGTTTTGACCTCATTACTGCAGTTTCGCCTTGGATATGATATTTATAGTGTAAACAATCTAATTACATTCCGGGGCACCTTGCTATCAATTATGAATTTGCTCGACTTCAGGCAGAGTACTCAGTGCATCACTTTCACTACACTTGAGTACAACGTGATAATGGGTGAACTAATTGTCCCGGACAATTAACCCATCACCGTAACTGGTTATGTTTGAATATAGCCTTTTGAATATAGCGTTGAGGGTTTACTGAGACATTCGGCGATTCACAAGACGCTGAGATGAGCGAATGGAAGTGAGTGCAGACGTCCGAAAAGGAACAAATGGATGAAATAAATGAACTTATGTTGATTAACACCTGAATTGGATGCTGCTTAAAGACGCTTTGGGATTATATGATATCTTAAGGAGTAATTCCAGCTGTGAGATAATCGTGATTTGTTGTTTGAATTTTAAGATTTAGCTTGATTTGATTAAATAATCTTGTAAAGAAAGAAAACTTTAACAGTCGTGGAAGAAACCTTTCAGGGCTAGGAGCAAAGACTCCTCTTGAGCTGAGCTTGCAATTTTTGTGGCTTTTCCAGTCAAAGAAAACTCAGTTATTTGAGCTTTTTATTTTCCATTAACAGTTGCAACATGAAGACTAACCAAAAATGCAACAACAACATTCTCTGTTCTTTGTAATCTTTGTTAATCTGCCACCAGCTGGCAGAAGTCGGCCAATTTTCAGCTTTTTCTTCTTTTTTTTTTTTTTTTGTATTATCTTGTATAGTTTCCCCTTTGGGAATTTTCTTTATTGTGCTTTTTCCTCTCATCGCATTCAACATAACCTGGAAATAACACTGTAAGAAGATGCACCCCAATTAATCCATTCCCCTCGTTTGTTTAAGCAGCGCTAAAATCAGTGTTCTTTCTAACCCTGTGGGGAAACGAGAGAGAACTGAATGCTGTATAAATGTATTCTGGGTTTTGTAACGAGTATGAAAAATGCGGGGGGGTTGAAAATGTTTAAATATGCTGTGTTTTAATGGTGATCCTTTGTATTGTGATGACAAATCGTCCGTCACTGATGCCTTTTACCAAATTGTCCCTGTGGTTTTACAATCTTGAGAGACGCAGCAGAGAAGCTGCGTGAAACAAATCGAATGTAAGTTTGAACTCTCATCACTAGCATAGCATCAGCATGATGATGATGATGATGATGATGGACTTCCCAGACCACAGTGTTACAAGCTGCTTCTGTACTGTCCGTCCTGTTTGTTCACTTCCCGTTCATTCCTACAGTAGTCAACATATCAGATTTCTCCACTTTGTAGCTTTGTGGATTTTGTGGGAATTACTTTTTGTTTTTGTTTTTTTCTGGATCGCGATAAATACATCTTCTGAATTAAACTGTTGTTATATAATATTGCATGAATCCTTTTTGTGTTTACCAGTTTGCTGCAGAAAAGCATAAATACAGACACAAAGTTAGGTCTCGCTGGCAGGTTGTTTCTAAGTGTATATTAAGTAAAAGTTCAGGTAAAAAAAAAATACTTCACTGAAATTGAAATGATCCATTCTGAACCTCTTATAGTTAAAAATAAATAACAAAATCTAGACTACACAAAAAAAAAAAAGTAATCGGAGGAGTAGAGATCAGGCTGTTGGATTCCAGCAGTCGTTCAGGGCCAGCGTCTCATCTGAATATGCAGAACTCGACCTCCCCCGAGGAAGGGAAGGATTACTTTCTACAAGATTAATCAACTGATCTTGCATGCAAGGGAACTGGGTTGCTTTATACAACTTTGGGACAGTTGTAAATCTAGATATAGAAACTCTTTAAACTGCTCCTACTACTGGTTATAGTTTGATTTAATTGTTAGTGATGAGAAGGTGCTGTACAGCTGTGGTGAGCACATTCTACCGGGAAAACATTTCTTCATTTTTTTCTGGTGAGTCTTAACTTTTCCAGTTAATGCTGATGAACTCTTCTCCTGGGATGAGTTCAAGCCCCCTGTAACTCTATCTTGGATGAGAGCATTAATAGAGGGTGGATGTTATTCTCCTGTATGGGGAGATTAGTAATCATATTCTCATTACAAATTCATTATCATGAATAAATTACGTCATTATTAATTTTTTGTTGAGTTGTATAATAGAGTCAGTGAGGCTTCTTGTAAGAAAGAGATGAGTATTCATGTGCTGAATGCCAATTGAAAGCACTGTGCGTGGCTGTTAAAGGAAACTTGAGTAGGTGGCACACGCTCTCGGGGCGCACTGCTGCGAGTCTCATTTCCGTGCTCTTTTGGTTTTTGTGCCCACACAATGTCCATTGATACACTACATGGGCTGCCGTTTCCTCCCCCGTTCAGGAGTAGGGCACTTAGTCAATGGTAGCTGGGAGCTTTTGTACACTTATGGTAGCAGGAGTACACCGTGGACTTATAAGTCCAACGCTTTCTCTCACACCAATGCTCACTTTAACAGACAGTAATTTGCCTAGTAAGCATATCCGGGTCATCAGATCGAACCACTTCTTCATTGTGTCTTGTCAAGACTCCGAAGAGATTACTTTCCTCCTCAAAGAGACTGTGTCATAGTGTTTACTCAATGTGAGGGCTCAAACATGACCCGCCAGGTTCTCTCTCATGCGGGCCAGCTCTTGGGCCTGTAAAGAGGCTATTATAGGTGAACCTATAATTAGCATTAGAAGTGGTCGGCTGTGTTTGTCACACTGGAGACTCTGTGTCAAAACAGCCGTCGGGTTTTCACCGATTCCTGGAGAAAACAAGCGAGGCATGAGTGAAACAGATCAGCGGTGTGTCGTTTTTCCTTTTTGGTTTCGGAGGTCTACATGTTTTCAAGTATGTCTGCCTTTTTGTCCCCCTCGGACTCCCCTCACACGTTCCGCCCCTCACACGTTCCGCTTCACGCCTAGTTCCCTTGCAAAATGACAACGAAGCACACATCCAGTCCAACCGAAGCACTTCCAGGACCACAGGGACCATCGCCCTGCAGTTTTAGATCACGCGTCACGCGTTAACAACGCATATGTTTCAAAAGAATTGTCAGGCATTTGGTAATCTTTATCATGACTCGTTCATTCAAAGAGGGTTCTAAAATGTGATACCTCTTCTGCCTTGCATGTTTCAAGAAAGCTCTTTGCTTGTCTGCCCTCACTTCACGATCCTCCTCACGTCCCTTCTCCTTTCAGGCAGCTCCAGCCTCAGCATCTTTTTCCCAACAAAGCTATCATCTCTTTCGTATACCTGACCAAACCATCTACACCTTCTCTCTCTCTCTCTCGCTCTCGCTCTCACTCTCGCTCTCACTTTCCCTCCAACATGAGCTGTGCCTCTAATGTACTCATACATCCTCAACATCCTGGGCTCTGCCACCTCCATCTCTGCCCCATGTATTTCATTCAGTAGTATCATCTCTAAACTATTCAACACAGCTGGCCTTACTCTCCTGTAGACCCTCCTATTCACAGATTAGTTTTTTTATTATCCTGACACTAACTTAAAAAAAAAATAAAAAAAAGTGTCCTTCAGCCAAAAATAGCAATAAAAAATGTAAAGTTATTGCATCCTCTTTTCATGCTGTTAGAAAAAAAAAATCCCTTTTCAAGTGATTCCAGTGTGAGACAGACAGTTATTAAGAGAGGACACTCCCACTGCTATAAAAAAAAAAAAAAAAAAAAAAAAAAAAAACATGGCTTCCCAAGTCCATCTGCAGTCAATAAAAGGTCCCAGCAGTCTGGCATATTCAGATGAATCATGTGCATTTGATTTTTGTGAGTGTGTGTGCGAGAAACTCCTAATTTATGCTTGCCTTTGAAAGTGTCTTCTTGCTGAGCCACGCTACAGTGGTGCACACACACAGGGAGACGTTTAGCACTTGACAAAGATTAATTTCCGAAGATGCATGCTTAATTTGTTTCACCCCGACATCTGAGGCCTCAGTCTGCACACGACGTTTGAGCGGGAGAGATGATCACTCTCCCCAAAAGCAATCAAAGCCTCAATTTGACAAAATGAGCACTGTTTTGAGACTGAGATTAAAAAAATAAATGCATAAAAAAACAAAAAAAAACTGTGAGTCTGTAACGTACCACCAGAGGGCAGGCTTGCCCCATTGGCTGATGTTCCCCAAACGTTATTGAGCAGCCTGCACCTGTTGCTTTGTATCAAACAATGGAGCAGTGCTGCTGGCTGATATCACCACAGTCCAGATTGATGCGTTTTATCACAGATTTAAGTGACAGAAAAATGGCATTGACTTTTGTTCCGACGTTTTACACTTTTGATGGAAAAAATAATTGGGCTCGATCAAGATCAATTGTTGAGTCCCTCTTGTGGAATGTATGCTCAAGGACATTCATTTTTTATATCTTAGCCTCTCAGCTGCTGCATCTCAAAGCTGCATACAAATGAGCCTGGCTGGAGTTATTGAAAAATGAATTCATTCTTTATTACAGTCTTTTTTTTCTTTTTTTTTTTCAGAAAAACATTGTATTTAATGCCAATCGCATACATGCAACAAAAGGAAATGTTGTATTTTTAGAAGCAGTTGTTGTGTATAAAATGCTTCTAAACTGAAATCTGTCAAAAATATATACAGCTTTTTTTTTTTTTTCCATTGATTCGCATATCCATGGCTGAGAGTCTATCTTATGTGAGTTGTAAATAATGTTAGATAAGCACCATGTGTTTGTCACGTACTGGTTTGGCTTTTGAGTAATTGATGCTTTCAGGGGAAATCTTTGCATTTTAGGAAACAGGCAACGATCCATCATGTTTACGGCTTTACTAATCATTACATCTTGGTATAAACATCTGTATAATGGATATAGCCCAAAACACTATTCTCAAGGATATTCACTCCGCCGCTTTTCAAGATTATTGAGGTCTTGAAGGCCATTTGAGCAACTGAATAGATGGCTCAATTACCCACTGCCGACTGTCAAAGATGTATTACACATCCAAGCTGTGAAAAGAGGTGCTGTGGCGATCAGGTGACAAGCCTCTTCACCTGGTATGTATGAACGCAGTGGCCATGGAGGGGAAAAAATAACCACAGCTTCTGAAGCACGTTCCAGACATGGGCGAGGGCGGATAAGATGTCAGAAATACTCCTGTTCTTGATTTACCACCTTAAAAGAAAATAAATAAATAAATGAATAAGAAGTTTCATGTGAGCATACCCTTTTCGTGGGTCTAACCAAAAGTGTGATTTTACACTGTTTGAATTCACATCCCACTGCAGCCACAGTGTAGCATAACAGCCACAAGAGAAGGGACGCAGATGAGTTTTTCAGGTCATTTAACAGCTAACGGATTTCCTCCGTTCTCAGTCTGAACACCTTCGTTGCTTTTTATGGTAATGTCCTTTTTTTTTTTTTTTTTTTTTTTTAAATAAAAAAAGATTGTTAATTACAGCTGTAACGTCCTTTCACTACACGGAAAACAATGAAGATCTGCTTTCATTAGAATGTTTTAGCGAGACCAAGCAGCGTAAAGTTTATATATATTTAAGATATTATTTTGAATATCGTGGATGCACAGTGGGGAAGTGGTCAGCACTCTCATCTCACAGCAGGGGGAAGCTCGGTTCGAGTCCTGGCTTGGAGGCTTTATCTTTTTGTCTGCATTCTTCCCCGACGCGTGCGTTTTCCTTCCACAGTCGAAAACATTTCACATTTTTGAGATTGTTGTCCAGCCTGAACTTGATTTAAGTTATATAGAAGCTAGTTGGATCAAGGTTTGTCCAGACAGTAACCTACTTTGTCTCCGGTTAAGTACATTTCGTAACTAAATCATTCTTTTGGCTTTTTGGGCACACAGATAAAATCACTTCTAATATCACTTTGCTACTCTAAAAGATTTTTTTTCTGTTCCACAACTTCATTTTACTTCATTTAATCTTGTTCCTGGTTGTAGTTCAGATTGCATAATTGATGATTTCATAATAGAGCACAACACATAATAGCAGTTTGAGGGTTTTTTCTTGCCTTGTTATTCCCACGAGCTAATGGTGTTGCTTGAATGTCAAACTGAGAAGTTAGAACTTCAATGAATGTGGTAAAAATAGCCAACCCCTTTCCTTTAGTCTGTCAGTCTTTATTTTTCTCTGGCCTGATCTCACGCTCCGTCTCTGCCTATACCCATCTGTCCGTTCATCCGTCTAACACTGCACTGACATAGTCTCAAGAAGAGAAGACTGTAGTTTTTATAGAAATTTCAGTAAATGGAAAATAAGAAAATGTAATCGTGATTTAAAGACAGAAAAAGACATGAGCAAAATATCAAAACACCTGTTTTCAGAAATGGACCCACAGCGCCACCTACAAACTTGGAAAAATTCATCAAACATCAATGGTTTGACATAAGAGGATGAAATTTGGAACATAAATCAGGCCTCTTCAAAATGTACGTATTTCATTGGTGTCAGACATGGCCCCACAGCGCCACCTGGAAATGTTGAAAAGTTCACGTGAAATCAATGGTTTGACCTACGAAGATGAAATCTGGCAAAAAGAATCGGGCCTTGTGAAGGTTTATGTATTTTATTGGTTTCAGACCTGGGCGGGGCAAAAAGCCTCCACAGCGCCACCTTGGAAAAATTCATGTAAAATCAATAGTTTGACCGAGGAGGACGAAATATGGCGCAAAAATATGGGCTGCCAACATGCGTGGGTGTGTGAGGGTCCGTTCATCGCTACTTACAGCTTTTGTTATTGTTGTTGTTGTTGCTGTAAATAGGGCACTGGTTAGAACAAGGAGACACACTTTGCTTTTATCTAAGCAGACGACGTGAAGCCAGACGAAGATCGGGGAGTGGTGAGTCTGGGTGTGCGTCTGCTCCACTCCGTACTCTAAAACACTGCGGTCTGCACCAGCTTTCATCTTTATCAAGTGTTGAAAGCGTGATAAGCAGGTTGATCATCTCTCCTTGGCCCGCCACCACAGATAGAATCTAGAGGGCAGTGACACGCCTGCCCCTGTGTTTGTGTGATGACAGGATAAGTGAGGATGTCTGAATGTCGGGAAGGCGGGATGAGCACCAGGTGTCCGCACGTATGTGTCAGGGGATAATGACATGGCGGTCAGGTTGTTTAATTTGAAGAATTTGTTATACCTACTGGATATAATAATCATTAGTTTCCTTTACGGCCTGTTTTCGATGGCTCCTGTACTTATTGGTCCCTCTAAATGGCACAGACTCACGCAAGCATGTGCAGTCTTTCCCAGAGGTAATTTGTTGGTAACTGGAGCTGGTGCGTTTTTGCATTTTTAATCCCAGAAAATGTCGCCAAATGGAAAGTTGTCATCCAGGCAAGTGAGTTTGTGACTTATACCCACCACTGACTTCATCCGAACAATGAAAGGTGAAAATTAGAAATCCTCCACTCCTGGAGGACCTGCAGCATTCCCCAGCATTGGCCCATGAAGCAATCCATTCATCTCGCCCACTGCTGCACCTTCGGCACTGTCAAAAATCAGCTGAGAGCTAGAGCCGAAACTGTTTGGAAACATCTATCTGGCTTGCAGAAGTAGTAATTCTTATCAGGATTCAGTGTTCCAAAGTGTTGCATTTGCCCTTCAGCATATTGGATTTGACGTGATGTGCATTGCTGGCTTTTTTTTTTTTTTTTGGTTTTGTTTTTCTGAAGCTACAGTGTCGAAGAAGTGTGTCAGTTCCACAGCAAACTGTGTCTCTTCACTTGTGTAGTTTGTGGAAAAAACTAAAAAACGAGCAGGTGGAGACAAGATTGAGTTTTTCTGGGAGCTGTCAATAGAGCTCAGGAAAAACCTGCAGCGTACACGGAGGATTGGTGTTGCACAGGAAACAAGACAGGCAGTGAAGGAAACTGCAGGGACCGGACCAGTCTGTCAATCCCAGCTGAATGGTCTGAATCTTGCTGCCCTTCAACCTTATGTTAATTTTGCCATTTGCCTGCTGGGCCTCATTGCTCACCTGCTGTCCCAAACAACCAAATCCAAGTCCCGGCGTAAAATGACACCTCCTGTCTGGTGCCAGAGGAAGTGTTGTTCCCGTTTATCAGCTTAGTGAGAATTTACATTTTAATTGAATCCTGATGTTTGAGCCAAACTATACTTGCTGAGTAACTGGAGCCCCTTCAGAGAAACAACTTACAGTCGGGAAGTGTGAGTCCACCGGAGATGACAGGCAGTCAAAGTCAGTCACATTGACTATGCAGAATTCAACTTTATCTGCCAAGACTGCTCGTTCTGCCATCACCAGGAATATCCTCTATTTTGTGTGTGTTGGAATATCACGGACGTACAGCTGGGCTTTGTGTTGTGTGCATTTACACATCAGCTTGCATGTATTTTAATGAGTTTAAATGTGCCAAGATTGTCTATGCTTCGTTTGCCAGGGATATTTGGAACAAGTGTATAAAAAAACAGCAGGGAATCTGAGTTGTGCTAACGGTGTGTGTGTGTGTGTGTGTGTGTGTGTGTGTGTGTGTGTGTGTGTGTGTGTGTGTGTGTGTGTGTGTGTGTGTGTGTGTGTGTGTGTGTGTGTGTGTGTGTGTGTGTGTGTGTGTGTGTGTGTGTGTGTGTGTGTGTGTGTGTGTGTGTGTTGCACCTCTCTGGTCACTCTCAGATCAGCGCTCTAAGATGCTAATTAGGATGGACGCGTCCACTCCCACACCGTCTTTGATGTGACATGTTGGCCAACTGTGCTGATGTGTGAGGTTTTGCCTAATAAGATGTTAGATGAAACAATATGATTCGTCAGCACCTGCCTTTGTTTGGACGACCCTTTTACATATATTTAGAATATCATATTAGACAATGTGTGGGTGTGAGCTTTGAGTCTGTGGTTCATTTTGCAAGCCTTGGTGATTTAGAGGAGTTATTATCCCTACTTTATAATAACATACTGTATATAGAGAGAGATTCAATTTGGGCGTCAATCTGTTGAAAATTCGATTTACCAAACTTAAAACTTAAGTTGTTCTTTGTCTCTTGTCTTCATGAAGCCCTCCGCATGCTTTCATCACAATCTGGTCACGGAGGGCTGAAGTCTATCTGAGCCAACGTAGGGAAACAGGCAAAGACACAAAATGAACAAGTCAGCAGTCCAAGACTCCAACCGTTTCTTCTTTTCTTTTAAGGCAAATCATCTTCTTTTATTAGGTATAAAATGCTCTAATCGAGGGGGGGGGGGGTTGTTCAAGCCTAATTGAGTCTGAACAACAGCCCACGTGAAGAGTGACTGTAGTGTCAAATCTTAAAATCCCAATGTTGGCCGTTTGATTCTCCCCATGTGCTTTTGAGCCTCAATACTGAACCTCGTGTCCGTCTCAATGGGAACAACCTGCATGATGGTGTGATTGTGTGAATGTAACACATTTTAGAAAGCACATTGAGACTGCTCAGGAGATAGAA
The DNA here is from genome assembly GCF_963383615.2 of Lipophrys pholis. Taxonomy (NCBI): domain Eukaryota; kingdom Metazoa; phylum Chordata; class Actinopteri; order Blenniiformes; family Blenniidae; genus Lipophrys; species Lipophrys pholis. Next base: position 6,679,657 of record NC_137648.1, read on the forward strand.
TATAGTATAAAAGTAAAGTCAATTTACCATTTCTTCTTCTGTCTGCTTATTAGATGAACACCAGCCTTTTGAGTTTAGATGGACTGCTTTGTGTTTTCTTACACAAAGAAGCAGATAAAAGACTACACTTAGTCTCTGCCTCATTTACACTGGTATGGACGGAAGCGCTACCCATTACAAACCAATTAAAATGCTAATTTCAATTGTTATTATTACATTACTTCGTGAATGAGGCACCTGCAGGCGACATCCAAGTACTGTACACTATAACTAGATAGCGATTAGCTTCTGGATTATTCCATCAATAAAGAGCTCCGGAAAAGTCAAGAGCATAAATTGAGCGTGTGCCAGTGCCTGAGACAGTTTCCGAACGAAGTTATCCGGATCCCGACTAATTACATCTTTCCTGACCTTCCAACCTCACTGCTTCAACCAGAACAAATAACATTGCCTTTACCTTGTAGGTATGAAAACATAAATAAAGTTTTGCTAATAGATGGTAGCCATGACATTGTAACTTCAGGAGATGATTATGTGGCGTTGGAAAGTGTTATCATTGTAACAGCAGAGCAGATAAGAGTTAATTAACTGATAATGGCACTCTATTCACTGAGATGAAAGTCAGAGAATAGAAATGAAATGGTAGGAGTCAAAAAGAAAAATGGACCTTCTGAAGATCTCGGGGAAAAAAAAGCAGCAATTTTTTTCCTCCTGATTAAGTTTTGCATTTAGATGGCATGAATTGCCAAATAATCTTTATCACTGCTGCCTCTACAATGACACGAACCACAGAGTGTGAATTTCATCAAGTCTATTTTCTACACAAATTGCATTACAGGATTCTTGAAAAAAAACACGGCACCTGTCATATCGGAGCCTTTGATCGCCCGATGATGACCTCTTTTATTCACTCCTACTCCTCCTGCAAGAAGTCAGCATAAGACAACAAAGCAAATCGATAACAACATCGCAATGAAGCCAAAAAACAGTTTTGGGAAAAGTAAACTTAGCAAAGGGGTGAAAAAAATCACAAAGAAGCAAATCTGCCTTCCTGTATGCAAGGCCTTTGATCAACTTTCCAGCTGGGCAAGTTGGGGGGGTTATATCTGCTCTTTTCTCTTTTCTCCTTTTCTCTCACAGATGAGAAACAATGTGCTTTATTCCATTACACTGTAAATCCAATCTCATGCTTCACGCTCTATAGAAAAGTAGCAGGAAGAGGGAATGAATGAGATGACATGGGGAAATGTTGACACAAATCCCACAATCCCTAAGGCGACACCAGTTGGTCATTGGAGTACAGTTGAGGGATTCTGAGCAATTAACCAATCAATTAAGGGATTGATGGGACTCTCTGTAGCTATTATGCTAATGCATGCATTGTTGGAGCGAGAAGTGTGCGCTTGGCTCGACAAAGCTCCGCAAAGCTTCGCCTGGCTGTTCATTCCTGTTGCCCGTTCCAACCAGGAGGTCACACTCGGGAAATCAGTGGCTTTCCTGGAGCAAGATTTTCAAGGACAGGATTGAAGTGTATTTAACATTTTGCTGCTCCTAATATAGACATGCAAACATATATTCAGTCACCATTCCGTGTATCAACCAATAGTGGAGAACTTCATATTTGTATAGTTGATATGCAGATGTTATTTTTTGTTTTTCTGTTGTTAACGTCATTATAACTTGTCCTTAGGCTTTAGAGCTACAATCAAAGAATGTGTTCAACTGAAATGGTGAGAGGGAATAGTCAGCTACAGCATATAATCTCTATAAACCTTGGTATCCCCACCCAGTCAGAGGAGCCTGGTAAACCTCTTGGGAGGCGACCAGGAGGCGTCCTAATCAGATGCCTGAACCACCTCAACTGGCTCCTCTCAATGTGGAGGTGTATCTGGACTTTGAGTCTCTCCCTGATGGCTTGAGCTCCTCGCTCCCTCATGAAGAGTGAAGCCTTCCACCCTGCAGAGAAAACTCACACTTGTATCTGCAATCTCGTTGTTTTGGTCACGACCCAAAGTCCATGACCATAAGTGAGGGTAGACCTGTCGACTGACTGGTAAACAGCTCTCTCTCTCTCTCTTGACCACAACAGTCCAGTACAGCGACTGCATTACTGCAGCCGACAGGGTGGCCCACGTATCAGGCACGGCCCGAAGAACCCACTATGTGGGCTCCCCACCTGCAAAGTCCCACTGCGATGCAATTCTCAATGGGAATGGTACCTTTCCCACCTCCAAGTCACTCACAAATACACCATTGAATTAAATGGACCATAAACTTTGTCCAAAAACAGGCATTTGATACTAGTAGGTAACTCTAACTTGTCAGCTGGGATCAGACTCAGCACCCCACAACCCTACGTTGGATAGAATTAGAAAATGTTCACGTGATTTGTTGAAGTACTCAGTCATTATTTTATTGACCCCTGGAGACACTGTAAAAACTAATTAAGGCCAGCTTTTATTAAAAAAACAAGACAAAGCACCATTTTAATCAGATTTTGACTCTTAACCATTGGTGTCCTGTTTTCTAGTGCTGCATTTCTGTTGCAGTCTCGTCGCAAATTAAGTTTTCCAAACTACAAAAATAAATATTAAACACAATAAAAATGACATTGAAAATAAACTGGCTCGAGAGAGAAAGGCTTCACTTCTCCTGTTGACTCTTCCATACGTTTGATGAACACCTGAATTAATAATGAATCGCGAGAAAATAAATATTGAATCCTTTAAATCTGTTGCAAACAGCATGTAATATTCACTGAGCTTTCTCTTGCATGATTCATACGGAAATATAATATCTTTGGAAAGTTCATAAGCTATGTGACTCCTTGCTTACAGAGACCAGGATGGTATTTCTCTCCTGGCATCAGTAAAAATATCCTGCATATGGGGACCACCGTCAGTACGGTTTGAACACTGTTGGGTGCTGAGGAAACTGATGTGTGACTAATTGCTGCGGAATCTGTTGTTGTTCTGAAAAACTGCTCAAGATGTCATATTGAATATTGCAACATAAAATCCGGTTGAGCCAGTGTGAACTGCAAAAATGATGCAACGTCGTCATTAACATATCAATCAGTCAATCACAATGGGTACCTTGACTGACTGATACCACCGAACCCCCTCGAAGGATCGGAATTAGATTTGACTGTAAAAGTGAAGAGATGCTTGAAATGTTAGTCTCTTCCAGCCATATCGAGGGTGTGTCTCAGTCTGTCGATGCTGTTTTGTGAAGCCTGAAGTATCTCAACAAATTGACATCAGATTTTCATGGCGAATTGCACAGATATTTGGGCATCATGTGAATTAAGCCGACAGATGTCAATATCATCTTCTCTGACTTTCACTGATGAGCAATGGTCCTGTTTTTGAAGCTCAAACATCTTCTCGACTACTAAAATCTGCCTCTGATAAACACGTTTGTAAACTAATAACCTTGGCAATCACCTCACATTGAATCAAGCGCCAATAGCAATATTCTGGTTATTTATTTCCACTAAATGATAAACCGTGGGCCAGCCTCTGAAAACTCTAGATTGTGTTTGTTTTTTCTTCAATGCCCCTATTTGACAGTGCTGGGACAAATTAAAGAGGAAAATACATCAAATGGTGACCAATTTTACTTGTAATCACTCTGAATTTGTACTTCTTGTATGTTGCAACATGGTTCTACAAACGTGTGGTGAAATACATGCCTGGGGCATGATAGTCGCTTAAACTATGACGTTACATAGTTCGACACTCGTCCGACATTAACCAAACCAAAATCTAGGGTGTTGGCTCTTGCGACTGTCTTGCAATGGATGAACCAATATCATGCAACAGTTGTGGGACAGTTATGCAAGACAATTGAGAATTCTTAGCAATATCAATACGAGGTTTCTTTCTACTGCGGTGATGATTTTTTCATCAGATGTCAAGCAAACTGAAGTGAAAAAAGCTGCTGGATGAGGATCCAACTGACATGCTGAAATCGGCACTTTCTAAATCGTGAAAAGTATACTGAATAAAGGGTTCCAGATGGGTTTGAGACATCAGCGAATGACTAAGAGACTTTTTTGCAAAAAAATAAAAAAAATACATACATTCGAAGGGAAAGTTTCAAAGACCCCTGCAACTCACACAAGGAAATTGCGAGCCCCTGCAAGTGTTTTGAGATATATTGGAAACTCCCTTGTGAATTTCATCCACTATATCTCACAGCCCTGAGGGAAATAGGAATTTTAAGGGCAAACTGCAATTTGCAAATGCCTAACTATATATAGTGTATGGCTCCAGTAACTGGAACTTAAATGAGTTTTGAATAATAAAAAAAAAAAAAAGGTCTCAAGATTCCGAATTCCGAATTCCAACAGGACAGTTTGCTTCCACTTCCAAGGGCTTCTTTTTAAAGAAAAAATCCACTGTAACTGTGAGTCCTCATTTACGAATAGACACAAACGAATTAATTGGACTTCTTTAATAGCCACCTTAACACAGTCACACCAATGGGGAAAAGATTGTTGTAAATTTCTTACTGCAAGCACGACAAGAAAAACACTATTGTTAGAAAGATAATCAACTTAAAGTATCTATCCCTCCAAGTACTTTTCTCGGGAAACATTGTATTAATTACTTTTTAACTATATTTGATCGTATTGTCAACATCAGACATTAAACTCTGTAAAATCGATCATGTATATGAAAATTTTGTAAAATTTAAATTTTCTATGTAAAGTAGATTCCATAGTACAAATTGTATTCAGGTATGAGTGAAATGTGATATTTGAAAAACATACTAAACTGCAGATACTCCGAATATACTACTCAAATACAGTGATGGGAGTATTAGCAATTTTTTACCTTTACACTCAGTCACACCTCTCTCTTCACGAGGGGGCTATAGAGGTTAGTACTCTTGTTTTACAATGCAAATATCTCCGGTTTGGGTCAGGGCTTGGTTGACTTTTTGCAACAAGTGTGCTGGTTCTCATCGCGCTGTGATGTGATGGGTTTTCTCCAGTTACTCTGGTTTCCTCCCACAACGGATGCGATAGAAGGTAATAGGTAATCTAAAATTGCCTGCATGTAAGTGTGTTTGTCTCTTCTTCTCTGCATCTGTCCAATAATGATCTGTCCGGGGTGTAACCTGCCTTCATCAGCAGTCAGCTGTTATCGTCTCCAGCACCCAGCGACCCTGAGTTCAATCAAGCAGTATAGAAGATGGATGGATTGAACTTCCTGCAGGTGATGAGGTTCATTCTTTAAATTTTGTGTAAAACCATGCAGCCCCTCCACCATCACAACCTCTTGCAATGCAGTTCGCCTTCAAATTCTTGCTTTTAGAGGCATTTGCTTCACATGAGCGGCCTTCATATAGTTTGTCTATCATGCCCCGACTGAAGTGCTCAGCCATTTGCTTTCATCTTGTCCAAAGGCATTGGCTCAAAGATGGGAAAAGGTGAAAGGGACTCTGGGAGAGGTAGGGCCTGTTCAAAGAGAAAGCAAAAGAGATTCTTCCTTTTTTCCAAGTGGTCTAAGTATCTTGAAAACAAGCAGGTGCTTCCATCTCATAATGACACTCTTACGTGTTCAGCTCTGCCATGTGAAGATAGTTACACTCTCTCAAGCTCACTTTCTCCATCAGTAGGCAGAACAGCTCTGAAGAGAACGTCAGAGAGACGTCTGGCTGAGCACACTCACAGCAATAGCATCAACCACAGTTATCTTCTTTGATAAATGCTAAGACATATACTAGACTCGACCTCCTCCACACAGCGCAGCTCTCGCTTCTCACCTAAAACCAGAGGCCTGCCAGTAATTGAAATTAATTAACTTGTCCAACATGGGGCAAAAACAATAACCCGAGCTCCCCTTCCCCTGTCAACAAAGCTCGTTTCTCATGAGAAGCACGAGTAGTATGTTACAGTCCTTTGCAGCTGGCCCCTGCAGGAGAAGTGTAGAGATGATGGATGTCTATATTTCCAATGGTGCCTCCTTTCTAATGAGTTCTTCTACAATATTGCGGGTTCATTACAAAGAAAACTGTAAAATGCTGGAGCTTTGCAACGGACAGTATTAGGAAACAATACTACTCCATTAATGACGTTGATTTTTATCAGTTAATGCAGGTTTGAGTTGGTGTTGTTCTTGTTTGTTTTTTCAGCTTTTTTGATGGGCAGTTTATGAAAGTCAGTGTAAACTCATATAGTAAACAAATATACATATGCAGATCATTTGCAGGCACCATAATGCATGTTTTTACACTGTGGGAGAAAAGGAGAGTAGCTAAAGAAAGCCGATGTATGCACAAGTCCAGTATCGAGCCAGAGACAGTTTTTGCTGTGAGGTGAAAGTGTCCTCACATACATATTTCAGTTCACGTTAAACATTTCTTCCAAAGTTATTGAATTTCTTCATCTGTGAGCAGGCATGCGTCCAGCAAACTGAAAACCATCTCAGTTTCTGCAAATTTCTTTACAGACCTGAAATGCACTCATAAATCAAAGTTTATCGAGCTCTGCACGTAAGAGACCAGCCTCGGCTTTACTGTCCACGTCTGGTTGAGGTGCATCACAGTTCACGCAAATAAACAAGCCTTATGCACTTGTCTATGCAAAGTTGTAGGTGTCTTTGTAAGAAATACAAAGACACGTCAGTTCCAGGGCCTCTTCTCTCATATGTATAGCTGTGCACATGTGGTGTTCATCTGTCTCACATCAGTGCGTACAATCCTTGCACCCTCGGTCAGCGAAGTAGCAGGCTCAGATGGGATGTGTGCACTGAGAGAAGAGACGGTACCATGCCGTGAGAGGCCAACGAAGTCACCCTGAAACTCAAGATGGCGTTGAAAGAAACAAATTGCCTCAGTTGAGTTAGAAATGCAAGGCTTTACTCCATTTTTCCTGAGACAGTTTGGTCAGTGTCGGTGAATAATTACTGTGGTTCCCACTGTGGCCAAGAAGAGCAGAGTATTGTTTATTTGTCTGCTTAAAAAGAGACGTGGCATGGTTGATCCAAACCCACATTAAAAATGCATCAGAAAAGGTGAGGAAGAGGCTGTGACTGTCGGATGAGTTTTCTGCAGACAGGAGTGCAGTTCAAGCTGACAGCACTGCTTCAGTAATAGAAGATCCACTTTTGAAAGATATTTTTACACTTGAATCCACACCCTGTAGGAAATATAAAATATTTGCTTTGTACAGACATATGTGGCAGCTACATGGTTCCAGGCTGCATAAATGAAATCTGAATTCATCAATTGAGTACAATTCCCCTTTTAACTCTGAGCCTGCCTTCAGAAGATTACAATGCACAGGAGATGGCGGTAGTTTCCCCCTCTGTGGCTTCTCTGGATTATATGGGCCTTGAGTACTTACATAAGTGGCTTTATTTTTCTATCCATTTAGCCATGGGTAGCTTTTGCCTACTCTATCTTCACTTAAATTGCTTTTGGGTTTTGAAAATTACTGACTGGGAATAAAATATCTTTCTAACACAGAGAGACAGAAATCATCAGACGGTACTCTTTACTATGAATGGTGAACATCGTGCCCAGCAGTCACATACATAATTGTTCTCTACAGCCTCACCCTCTCCATTGTGACATTAATTAATCTGAAGCAATCTCTAAACTGCCCATGGGGCCAAGTCCTCACGCCTCCAAACCTTCAATTCCCATGATTGAATTTCACAGAGTTCATCTCTCCAGCCCTTAACTTTGCCACTTTGCCAACGGTGATCGGTGGGAAAAAGGAAGTCACTATTAAAAGAAGAACAGAAGAAAAAAAAAAAAAAAAAACTTTCACCATCAGCCATATTCTTTTTGCTATCCATCATGGGCCGTAGAGGGGAGGACAAAGACAAATACAGCCAGCCAGATTCTAGGCAGAAAGCGAGAAAGATGACCCCCTGGACTCTGGTGCTGCATTTCATTATTTCACTCAGTCCATTCATTCACAACCTTTAGAAGGATCATGCTCCTTACACACTCTATCATACCTTTACTTTATATTGCGGCTGGGTGAAAAGTGGACAGACCAACAAGAATAAGATCAAGATAGAGTAAACTTTTATAATGATGTTATAAGTGAACAGGGAGTATAACGGTCAGTGCTTAGAGCAGACTACTATACCAGTCTTCACTTCCTTTAAAACGCTGTTCGTGGAAGTTCAGTTGTTGTCTGCATGGTAGTGCACAGTATATGACCAACACTTTTTTATCCATAAGCAAATTAAAAAGTAAATGTACAGTCTGATTATGCAAACTGGCAAAATGTTTGATTTCCTTGTTTTTTCCATCCATCCATCCATCCATCCATCCATCCATCCATCCATCCATCCATCCATCCATCCATCTTTTATTCTCGTGGCAGCATGGACAGAATAGAAGTCCAGACATCCAGTTTCTTCTGCAACTTCCCTGAGTTCCTGTTGATGCGATCGGCAGCCCGTCCGATGCCCGGTCAACCTTAACTTGCTCCTCACCGTGTGGAGGATTCATGTTTTAACTTTGAGTCACTCTGGGATGATTGAGCCCCTCACCCTCAGCATGAGGAGTCCGTCTGTCCCGCCATCCTGTGGAGAAAACTGATTTTAACCACTTGGATTCACGATCTCATTCTTTCTGACCTGAAACATAGTTCCTGACCCAAGATGCGGGTGAGAATGTATCCGGACCAATTAACAGGCGCTCCAGTACAATAACAGACAAATTGTTTATGTTGTAACACAGTCGCTGTTTCATTAGGTTTGGTTAGGGTCATACGCTAGTGTAGGGTAGCAATTAAGTGTGTTCTTCCTCTGTGAGTGAGTTTTTCCCAGATACTCTGGTTCCTCTAACAGCCCTAAAACATATGTTTGAGGTTAACTAGTCGCTCTACAGTGTGAACCACTCGAGGTTGCTCTCTGGCCTAACTGTAGGATTAATGATGTAAGTGTAGACATTAAAATTCAGTATACTGCTTTTTGCACGAGGTCGGAATGATTAACAGGGTGTAATTAGTCAAAGTGTCAGAGAAACAATTTTTCTAATCTTCAGTGACGGAATCTGCACCCGATAGAAAATCCAACCTCTCAATAATTTTGCTGAGTCTGACACCTTCACATACTTCCTCTGACACTGTGACAGTTACGGCATCATTTGCCAATCTGTCCTCTCCTGGAGCGTGTCCGGAGAAGTAGACTTTGTGGAGTCCTGGCACTACAAGGCCCTGGATGCTGCTGCTGCAGGGGCACAGTAAGGCTGAGTAAGCCTGAGAAATCACATGGCTTTGGCCCTGCTGCAGCGTGGGATGGCTCATTGAGTCGGCAGGTATGGGGCTCGGATTGAAGAATGACTGCAGTCTTTCACAGCTGGCCAGCTTTTCTTGCTTTCTCTCTCACCTTTTGCTATCTTTCCATAGTCATGTCCTCCCTTTAATTTGCTGGCTCCTCTTCTGGGAAATGACCAAAACACCTCTCCATGCTCTCACTCACCTATACTCCCACCTCCGTGAAATTCCTAACCCGAGTCACTCCGTTGCACAGTCATTCAGCGACGTGTGTGTGAGCACGTGTCACGGTCACAGTATGTGAAAATGTAGCATTAATGTGTCTGTGAGAGGGTGCGTTTTGTATGTCCCGGTGGTTGTCTGGTTGGCTGGTCATGTTTGCAAGGTGTGAGCAGGCCGGGGACTTGAAACGGTAGAGAAACCGTGTGACAGATGGCCTGTTTGACAGAGGGATTTTGGGGGCTCGGCTGCAGTCAACCGAGGTTTGGCACTGGAGGAAGTGCTTGGCCTGCTGATATAATCGCCCTCCACCGCTGTATACAAATATGCACACAATCTATTACAAATTCACATAAAATGAAGAGAGCCGGAGGACATTCTCAAATGAATACGTTGGCCCATCTGGAAAGCCATTTTTCCATACTGATGAAAGCTGGCCTTCAGCCTCTTTCATCTTGACATTACTTTGAAAATAGTAGCTGGTCACTGCACTGAATAAACTAAAAGTCCATTCCTTCTAAAAGCTGCAGGATGAATCAGTTTACAGACAGACACAAGTTCACTTCACCATCATCTTTATGTGGCGAGATGAAATATCCGAGGCTCTGTTTGAAACCACACAGGTAGTCGCACAAATCTCCACAAACACACCGGAGGAGACCTGAATTCCCCCCTGGTTTTAATTTATTCAGCACCGGGACTCCTGTCATGAACTAATGTTGTCACAACCATCCATCACTGAGGTTGATGGCCCATCCAAAGACACTGCTTTGTTTCAACTGATAAAATTGGCCCACCCTGTGCAGCTTACGCAGCTAAAGCCTCACTCTGAAGTTCAGCTGGAGCTCTGTGGGTTTGCTTTTGGCCGTGAGGGAGTAAAACATCTATTGTGCGAGAGAGCAGACCATGCAGAGTGAAACAGAGTCTGAAATTCCTGAAGCGAGGAGGAAAAAAAAAAAAAAGGAAGTTCTGGAGGTCACAGCACTTTTAATGGATGAAACTGCAGTTTATATTTTAGAACTGCTATTTGACCGAGTCTTATATCAAATATCACAACGCAGTTTATTTTGTCTCGAAATTTCTTCCTTATATTTATTGAGCACATCCATTTGCCTTATTATCTTTAGCCAATCTGTTATATTTTAAGGAAATAGATCAGCTCTCTTTACATGTCCCTGCACAGCAAGAGAAAGGAAAAGGTTACCCACGCAGTTCCTAGATTTGTACGGGGGCCACTTGAAATGTAAATCTCAGCTTTACTCCCCCCCCCCCCCCCCCCCACATCGTGGGTAGCGACATTTTTATGAAAATGACCTGATTTGAATGTAGATGTGGGCATACAGGAGCAGAGGCATTCACCGAGGCACGTTCCTGTTTAATGAAGAGGCGTATTAACAGGCTGTTGTTGACTCCAGTATGTGTCTGTCAAAAAGACAGACATACTTTCTCTCTCAGCCCTAAAGCTGGTACGGCACTTTGGGCTTTCGCAGCTTGATAGAAGCTGCGCTCATTCACCAGGGGATAAATAGGTAATTGAACTGACGATGTCACTAATAAAATACACAAAGCGGCAGAAACACAGCACTGTCATTCTCTGCTGTGCTTCCTCTCCTCTGTTTCTCCCTCATACCAGCACTTAATGCATATCAGGCATGGCATATGTTCTCTTTCTATAAGGGTGAATTTGCTCTCGCGTGAATGGAAAAAAGGGGTTTTGGCTGCATGAGTAAAGCAGCTTAATAGCACTTCAACCACAATATTGGACAGCTGGGCCCTGATGTAAATGTGTTACAGCATTCAAAACATACATTAACTCTGCATGTCATTTGTTGAAGTGTCCTTAAAAATATATTGCTGTGAGGGATGTGACTGATTGGAGATGAGAAGGACATCAGATCTACAATCTGTCAATAAAGGAATATATTAATGGTTTAAAAAGGGTGAAGGGTGGCAGGGGAACCTCCCCTGGGGTCACCTTTTATTGTCCATGGATCCCAACAAACACTAAGAATTATTTGCTATAATATGGAAACATGACAAAGTCTGTTTCATGGCATCCACAAATTTATTCGCCTGATACCCATCTTTTATATGCTTTACATCTTTATCCACCTAAGATTTATAGAGAAAAGACACACATGTGGGAAATGGATTTTATTTACATAGCACTTTTCAACTTGAGCTGTCCCCAAAGTGCTTTGCACTGTTAATCACATTCACACACCAATGGATGTGGCTGCCATGCAAGGCACTCAGCCCATCCATAGGGAGCAGTTCGTGGTTCAGTGTTTTGCTCAAGGACACTTTGACGTGTGGACTGGTGGTGATGGAGAATCAAACCGGTAACCTTCCAACTAAGAGGCAATCTGCTCTACCAACACTGCACAGGAGGAACATGCAAACTCCACACAGAAAGAGACCAAAAATGAAACCTGGGATTGTTGTTGCTGAGACAAGCACTGTGTTCTTAAAACTGCAACACTGTGATACCTTTAATATATATGATTAAAAAAAAAAAGACATTAATTGTAGCTGGAAACGAATCAAATTGAATCAAGTTGCACTTTTTTAATATCTTCCTAAATGTAATCGCTTGTTTAAATATAGTTTAAGACACCCAGGATTACCTTCTAATAGATAAAAGTTTAGGTAGCAAGTTATCTTCATCGTCTAGAATGAATTCTGATCCCTCTGTAAGCTTCTGGATATTTTTCACTCCGGGATCACTGGAGCGCCATCAAGGCAACACAGCTCAGGCTGTCCAAATTATTTTCTTTCCCACTTGTAGCTCTGGCGCTCAGTGGGCTCCTCTCCTCGCCTCTCCTCCACCTGCAGGACAGCTGTGCGCCGCTGCCACGTCTCTGCTCGCCGCTGGAGCGAACGCGCAAAGTGGGGGCGCAGTCCTGAGCCATTCAAAACCCAGCAGCTCGCACGCTGCGCAGCTGTAACTGAGAGCGAGCCGCGCTGGACTCATCACCAGCCTGCAGCTCAGCCCGGGCTCTCTCCTGTCTGTCACTGAGTTGAAGGAAAGTTCTGCTTGTGAAGTGTCTTTTTTTTCTTTCTTTCTTTCTTTCTTCGCACCACCCAAAAGGAGCGGAGGCGCATTGTCTGCTGCGCAGCGCGACAGTGCGGTGTCCGGTTACAGACCGTGCGCCGAGGTTCCACCGGCACAGAGCGCTTCTCCACGGGGCAGAAATAGCACACGGGGTGCCGGAGGGACGAAACTGATCACGGAGGAATCTCGACAAAGAGACGAAGGGAAATTTACGCAGGCGAGAGACAACAACAGACGCGAGGATATTTCATCCCCGGCTCATCTTTTATTTTGTGTATTTGCGCACCACTTCTTCTCTCCGGGACAAAACACGCAGCTCCGCTCCTTGCTAGATGAACGGGAGTTGGACACCTCACTTGGTGAGAACAAACTGTTATTATTACTTATATTAGAATAATTCAGATTTGTCACTCACTTCTGAAGCAATTTCTCTCATTCGTTTTGCGTTTGATTAGAAATATATGGCATGCGTGCTGTCAGATGCCCTATTTTACGCAAATATAAATTTGTGATCATGCCTTTAAAAAAAAAAAAAAAAAAAGAAGTTGCATAATATCTCAGCATCAAACTAGAGGCACGCACTGTTCCAGGAAAAAATGCCCAATAAAGCAAATAGTTTTAGAAGTTTTTGACTACTGATTTGCGATGTGTGGCCACTTGGTGGTGCTGGCAGAGTGCAACCGTCACCGGGTACCGTGAGACTTTAATCAAATCTTTATGAGCAATGAATTCACATTTCTTTCCTCTTTCTAATATCTCATTACAGTATTTTTTTTATTGCCTGTAGTACATCAGCTTACCAGAATTTAGTGCCGAAAGTATATTTTGAGAGAAGCTTAGAAAATATGAATGTAATTGAGTGGAGCAAGTAGTGTATAATATCGAAAAATCAGTGGCTTCAGAGTGATTGTGCAAGTTTGGAAATTAGTGTTTTGTTCTGGTTTCTGGTTAAGCATTTGTTCAAATGTCAGAATTATTGAGTAGAATCGATTTTTATTTCTTTCGAGCGTAACTGATTGGAAACTTGAACTTACTTCTATATTTATATCATATTTAGAAAATGAACAACAGCGAAAACATTCATGTTTAATGACAGTTTCTTAAATCAGAAGTATTATCAAATTGTTTCCAATTACATTATACAATACATTGACAAAAATATAAAAGCAAAATCCGACATTTCCACATGAGCAAGCCCTGGCTGAGGTGGAAAAAAACTCCCTTTTACTCGCAGAAACCAGCAAATCCAGACTCGGAAGTCACGTCATTCTGCTTGTACCAGTTGGAGTTAGAGGAGATAAAAGGATATGGCAGAGAAAGAGCAGCAAACAAGTGACATTAGATGGAAAGCTCATCCACACCCCGCAGATTTGATGAGGGGGTAGTAAGAAGGAATCATGAACTTTTAGCTCAACAGCCAGAAAGAGCGAGAGAGATGGCAATCATTGCAAACCAGAGAACCCAAACCAGGAGAAAGTCTAATGCTTTAACAAAAGCCAGATTTCTTTGTTTAACTACTGTTTTTTTAAAACCATTCAGCTGAACCTGAAACTTCAGATTTTTCCTTTATTTGTGGAGTCCTTGATGTTTTCGCCCCTACACTTTATGAAATTACCCCCAAAGTTCTTATCTTTAGTAGAATAACAGTTTTACTTACCCCACAAATTGTGAGCAGCCATAAGTCCTTCTTAAAAGCCACATTGACAGTTTGTAGTGCACTTGTTACTGAGTACAATAAAGAGAATTAGAATAAGCAGATTTAAATTACTACAATTGTAACATGATTATCTGTGCCAACCTTGCAACACATGGATTGTGAGGAGATAATAAATGAGTTTCAGGTACTTGATTAATTCACAGCCTCTCCCCATGGCTGTGTCCTTGCAGCAAGTTTGGATGAATGCTAATCTCCAACTGTGATCAACCTGATTAGTGTACGATTAAGTGGACAAGATTATTAACACAGCCACTCCTTCACTGTTGTTTTTGTCAAGCCAGAGGCGAGAAGCATCTTCGACAACATGCAAACATTCGATCAGAAGTTCTCAGAGTGGGTAGATTTTCTTTTCCCCCTTTTCCATTGGTATTCAAGGGGTTTCGCAGTTGTTTTGGTTCGAGTAGCTTTCGAGACATGAAAGCTGCTTTTTTGATAAACACAGTCAGCTTCTTCTGATCTCACGGCCTGAGCCCCACGAGGATGGTGTGGCTCATCTGCCCTGTCACACTGTGCTTACCAGTGGAAATCAGTGACCCCCAGTCCAGATGGCGGAATTACTTCGGACTCGCAGGGTCCAGGCCTTTTATTAAACGTCAGCCACTAAAATCCCCCAGAGAAAAGAGAGGAAAAGAAATACAAAGTGGAAGGGTGATGGTGAAGACGCTATAGTGCTGAATCAAGAAATCATGGGACACAATGCCTTTTGGCAAAAGGAGGTTCATAATGGAGCTGAAATGATGTGGTTATTGAGAGCAGGATACCTGTTAGTTTTCCTAGTTGAAGGTATTGTGAAATACAGAAAACTCTTTATGGACTTCGGAAGTGATCTGAAACTTCAGAAGACGTGATAAAATGATCGATAGATAGAAATGGAAACACACTCAAAACCCAGTAGATTCATTATTAAACAGTTAGTCATGAGAGAGTCATTATCAGGCGAGCAGCAGATACAAGAGAACCTGTAGTCAAAAATCTCTCCACACATCTTGTCCCGAGCAGCATATGATTAGCATGATTGATAATTGTGTCGCGTTGGGAATTTGCCCGAGCGCTGACACAGAACTCCAGCACAAACACAGCAATTAGTCCCAGCCAGGAGATCTCCGTGATGAAAATGACCCCCGGTGGCCTCAGCGGGCTGTGTGGTCGCCATGGAAACCGGCTGAATGACAGCGCCATTGTTGTCGACCTTTGTGATTCGACGTCCCCCTGGGGGTCGAGCCCCGTCAGGAGTGAAAGTGAAAGGCATTATCATGCACGTGTAAACTAAACAGCCATTACCCTCTGGCCCCTCGGTGCTCTTTAAGACCCTTTGGTTACTTATTTATCTGACACCAGCAAGATGGGGCTTTGGGAGAGTTTGCCTCTGTACACACAGCCTCACAAAAGATCTGGGTTTATTGGCTGTGGATTGTATGAGAGCCCTGATTTTACAAATTCTCCTCTGTAGATGATAAATTGCTCTTATGCAAGGAAACTTGAAGACTCAAACAATAGCTGAAGTGGTTTGTTTCTCCTCCCTGCTGTGCTTTGTCGTCACCCAACCACAGGCTATTTATACATCACAACCACTTGGCCATTATCTCGTCCTTTATTACTTTTGTGAATTCAAGACTGTAGGAGAACCAGGAGTGGAGCCATACCACATGTCATTCATTCAATATGTTTTTCCGTTTATTATTGTATAGCCTAGATGGATATGTCTGTTTTATCAAATTTCACAATTAGTAAAGAGTAAATAAAAACATAATAATATAAGAACGTACTTAAAAACTACAATAAAAACTCTAATCACACACGTAATCACATCGATACTTTAATGATCCAGGGCAGAGAATAGACCAATCAGTAAAATATGCTATATAATGTTGCCACATATTGAGGAATTGCTCATTAGATCATCAGACTTTATTTTTTTTCTATCTCTCAAAAGAATGTATTTTCTTGCCAGGCAGAAAATAGAGGAGGAATCTGTGATTGTCAGCTTAAAATCATTCTTTGCCAAGCTGTGAGTGTTGCAAATGCAGTCATAAATGTGAAACCTACAAAGAAGGAGTTTTACTGATATTTCTTTTGAGTCTAAATGGTCCAATTTGAGGCAAATGCTACATTCTGTTATTGAGCATCAAAACTTGGCAAACTATAACTTCAAAGCTTCAGAAAAGGCCGACAGATACGTTGAGAAAAAGCCTGTATATTACCACACTGGTTATATTTAAAGTGAATTTGATGTATTCTATAATGGCGGGATCTGTATGATACTTCCAGCTGAATGAATGAAGTAAAGCACAGGAAAGCTGTTAGTTCCAATCCCGGCTCTCACTTTCAGTCAGTCATTATCGCACCATGTCCTCAGTTAGAAATATACATCCTTACTGGGATGAATCCTTTTTGAAGTGTTGATAAAAAAAAACTAGAAAACATTCTCATGTTGATTTGTGAAAGGAATCAGCATTTTTACAGCAAAAGATCTGCAAGTAATGTCTAAATTCTTTACTCTTGTTGCCATTCGTGCCAGCGGCTGCATGTCCACACACATTTCTGACCTCTCCGGGCACAACAGAGAAAGTTGCCCGGGTGTAAGCAAACACTGTTTTCTTTTCATTTCACCCATTGTCGGTCATTTAGGGAGATGGTGCAATGTTGCTATGGCTACTCCAAGGTTTCCCGGAGGCGATTTGAAGACTTGTCTGTCACGAAGCAAGTAATAAATGGTGGCAAAATGAAGTTTATCATCCAGACCACTTCTGCTCTTTAAAGGCCAAAGTGTTACAGTGGTTGCCTTAGTGATCAGCCGAACGCTCCAAAGCGGGATGCACATTGCAAGTCCATAGCATTTTTTGTTACCTACTTGATGGCTACGCTGCTGCCGTACAGATGGAGCCCAGTTACATTCCGTATCATCAAGGTCAGCTGTGAAAGGATGCCGCTGTTATTGTGAAAGGCATTTGCTGTGAATATGTTTTCTGCAATAAATGTCACTTATGTCGCATCACAACTTGAAGTTTAGCTTAGTAAAAGTGAACACATGCAGTGCAATTTGTACTGTGCCCCCTGCTTTGTGATTTTTGAGAAGGAAAAAAAAAGAAAAGAATTCCCGCTTTATCCAGTTGGTGGTTGTGTGGTGGGGGAGCCGATCCCAGCCGACTGGGAGCAACGGCAGGACGCACTCTGGAAAACACACAACTACGTACACTCACATTCCCTCCTGGGAATTTTAGGCCTGTTTACGCAACATTTCCCAGTTAAAAAGTGTTGCACTTTGGGTGTCCGTTTACGCAACAGTGGCGCTCGCAACTATTCGGGAACAGCTTCCGAGGTGGATCTTTTTGGAAGTGGCGGAAAATACAACATTTCTGCAAATGCTGTGACTCCATGGTCATGTAAACAGCTGGAAATGCAACTTTCTGAAACTTTCTGGTTTTATTACAATATGGACCAACAGGATCCACTAGTGGCCCAACATGACAATGGTCATTTTGAAAAAGATAATTTTCATGGACACTGAAAACAACCATCAATAGAAATCATTAAAAAGTTACATTGCAATGATTTAACTGTAACACAAAAGTAGCTTTTCTATACAATAACATTTTCTGAGAGTTGCTTTGTTAAAGTTGAAGACTCCGACTTGCAAATTGTTATTTTTTGCCAGTGGATCCCAATAGCAATTAAGAACAACATATTTTAAAGTGAAATACATTATAAAGTCGGGCATCATCCAAAAATTACTAAACTGTGTGAGACAAAACCTGTGAGGCGTGGGAGTCTGGAGATGAGTTTCACTCTCAGTGTGTGAGAATTGGCAGCCTTGCTTTACTCAGATTCCTAAATACATTTTTTTTTTTCCCCCGGTGTATTTTGTGCAGTCAGCTGGTAAAGTCGCTTTACTCACTATGCTGGGGAGGGAGAGGATTTTATCACCCCTGTGATAAAAATAATTGAGCAGATAGGGAGGGACCGAAAGACCATAAAGGGGTGTAACACTCCCCACCCCCCATCCAGGCAGCAGTCGCATGCTGTGTATACACATACAAAATAAAGACATGATATATGGTTACAGTGCTTATGTAGAAGTGGATTATGTACTCACACACACACACACACACACGAATCTCTAATCGGACGTTTCCATGTAAAACAGGCGGTGGTCGCAGTGGTAATTTCACACGGCAAGCAAAACAGCAGAAACAGCGCAAGGGGCAGGTGTAGGAAATAATTTGAGTTCAGAGTGCGGCTGGGAAGTGCTGGCAAGCGATATGCGATCCTGGATGCTCCATTATTTCTGCTGCTTGGATCCAAGAACGAATGTCTGTGGTTTGAGTAAAACATCATGTCCACGCGTCAGAGGGAATTAGCAGCTCTAAACCAGCCTTCACTCGCCAGCGCGGATGCACTACATTAGCTCTGCCGCTCTCTCCACTGCAACCTCAAACCCCTCTCAAATAGCATAGGAATCTGTCTTTTAACCACAATGCTAGAACGGGGAGAAGACCGAGACCGTATTTGGGTCACGATTAAATAATCCCCAAAGCCTCTTTTTCACCAGGGATCACGCCGAGAGGATGTTTGAAAGGTTAAACAGAGATGGATCCAAACTTTTGTACCAACAGGAGAAGCGATTATTGTAAACTTATTTAAGTTTGCACTTGGTTGTACTTTTTCCATATTGGTACGGAGTGGCTTTAACAGAAGACAGCAAGCTGAGGGAAGCAGAAGAGGAGCGGATTGGGGAGGTGTAATGAGTCAGGGAGGGGGGGAAAGAGGTGCAAAGAGGATTTGAAAATGAGACTTTGAGGAAGAAAGAGTGAAGACTCTCTGCTCGTCTTTGTTTATTGACTGATTGAGTGCCACGGGGCCATTTGAAGGGTGAAATGAGTCATGAGTTGTCATCAAAACACACATGCTGACGCGCACACACACCAAAGTGAGCACACACTTTCCTCCTCTCCGGACTGTCACCCGGCTGTATTTCTCTGGAAGATGAATGACTTTGAAGCATGAATGAGAGGATCATTTGATAGCTGCACTCAGCTCGTATATTTTTCTTTTGTTGGAGTTTCTTCTTCCTGGCTGCAGCCTGTACATCTGAGGTGAGAGCAAAACTGGACTGCCTCCTGTGAGACTTTTGACTTTCACTGCTATGAATAGTCTCGGCTAAATTAATAGCCACCCATTACCAAAGCAGGTGCATGGTGGTGCAGTTTTTCTCTATTTATTCATGTCATGCACAGTTTTATTTTTATATTTTTTAGAACACCAGCAGGATGTAGTAATGCAGTTTAAGTCTCTCTCGAGTTTGACTTTTTTGTTTCTCCTCATGGGAATTGCATCGTTGTATCTTATCTTTATGGAGCATATCATTATACGATAAGAAGCCCTTTTGATGTGATGCGTTTAGAACTATCCGAGCCCCATCTATCTCAGCGCCGCAAAACAGCCACAGAAGCTCTAATTTGATCAGTGAGTGGATATAAATACAGAAAATCCTTTAATCTTCGGCAAATGAAAACATTTATCTTTACTTTGAAATCATTACGAAGGGCTAATCAGAGCAATATCCTCGAAAAAAGAATCTTCAAGTTGCGAGAGGATGCTTCTCTCTGCAGATGAATGAGAAAACAAAATTACAGAGCGTACTATTTTCTTTTTATGCGACCTTATGTGAAAGTTTGAGATAACATCTTAGAGATAAAGCAGCCCTCTTCTTGTAGTTCGGCCGCGCGGAAAGAAAAAAAATGGAAACGAGATATGGAGGGAGATTAGAGGAGAGATACGAGGAGAGAAAGGGAGATTGGACGACACTGATAGAGGTGAAAAGATAAGAATTTGAGGTCTGCAGACAAAGAAGGGAGGTGCCTGTTTTCTGAATGGAAATATAAAGAGCAAAAGAATGAAAACCGATGAGATAAAGATAGAAGAGATACAGGAGCTGATGAATAGGCAGGCGGCACGATCAGGTGTGAGGGGAACTGTTAAATGTACAAGGTGGGGCGTCTCTCTAAGGGCAGCAGCCGGGCTGGTCGGTCTCCGGATGCGTCAGACGACTGGATTCATCTGTCAGTGTTGGAGGCCCTGAGAGGGGGACGGATAGAGAAACAGGCAGACAGGAGGGGACAAGACTGGGAGGAGTGAAGACAGCAAAAGCAGCATGAGAGGAAAAGATGAAGGACATGAGACAGAGCGGGAACAGGGCTGACAGAAAAGAGACAAATGAGAAGAAGGAAGAAGAAAGTTAGGCTCGGAGTCCTTTTTATTCTTCTTTCTTTTTTTTTTTTACAACAGAGATGAAAGGGACATGCTTTGTTCGCGTCTAACATCTTCATTTAGCTCATTCACAAAAATCTCCTCAAACACACACCATTAACAATGACGTGTTTGTGACTACCAAAAGTTAACTCACACACCTTCAACTTTCAAATATTCTTTTTTTTTTTTTTTTCCCAATGCTACTTCATACCTCTGATCCACTCTACTCTTAACATAGCATCGTAATTCAACCATGTTTACTTAACAGTTTGCATTTAGCGACACTGCAAATTGAGATTTGACATGAATAAACATGAGTCGCTGACATCACAGAGCTCAGATTATAGAACTGATGTTTCATTGTGGCTTTTTGTTCGTGGCCATTTCATCAAAGAGACATTTACCTTTGTCGCTCCTAAAAAACTTTATATAAAAAAGTAGTAGTATAATAAACACAGTCATTGTAGATGCCTTTTTCATTATTTCATTACCGTTACCTTTATTAATCCATTGAAGTACAATGCATAGTGAATTATATTAGAGGTGGATGAGGTCCTGTGCATCTTTAGGAAACACTTATGCGTATTTTTTGTAAACGAAAAGTCATATCAAATTTTTTTCTGTTATAGTTTATATTCTCCCGAAAGCATGCATAAATCTGAGCATCAATATGAAGTTATTAGATGCAGGAAAACCACAATGCTCATCATGATGTATCTGGTGTCCGTCAGTGTTGGTGTCTGGGAATGAATAATGCAGCAAGTGAAATAACATGTTTTTGAAAGGCCTGTGATTCCATTGGCCGTGGAGAGCCCACAAGAAGCAAGAAAGCAAAAGTCACTTTGGTGAAATGCCCTTTCACATGCATCCATTATTTTCCAAACCGGCGAAAAGCTGCACATTGTGCAGACACGCAGCTCTCATGAGTCATGCCCTTTAGCAGTCTGTGTTGGGCTCTGATGTGAATGTGTAGTCTTGCCACAGCCACAGACACAATGCTGCCTCAGTTTCTGAAGGTGGAACCACACGCAGGATGTGTGGTCTGATCTAAACCGCGAGTGGCGAATAACAAATCACTTCTCATTCCCCCTGAACAACATTTCATTCTTCCTTGAGTAAACTAGCGAGAAGAATGACCCCTCGGTTAGCGTCCGTGTGGCTGTGTGCCAGCACTAAGCACCTCATTTTGTTGATTTACAGTATTCTCAAGTGAAGTAAAATTCTTTTGAGCCTTGTGCATGAGAGGAAGTGGTCATTTGGAGTTGAAGACTATTGTACAACCAGGAGTTTGGTTTTGATCGATGTTTTGTTATAGAACATTAGGTCTGGCCAGGTACCGGGCTTCGCCGATCAAGAGGTTGGTTGCTGCAGAAGTCAACGGAGTAATTCTGCCAGGAGTGTCTATTTTTCCACATAGTGTTGGTTGGTTAATACAGCGGTCTGATTATGCCGTTCATGAAACAAGTGAATGTTTCTATTCTCCTGCTCTGGCTCTATTGTGTTGCTGAGTTCCCCAGAGAAACAAGTTACGTTGAAGAGTTGTGCTGACTCTCTGCCTGCGCTTCTCCCGCCGAGCTGCCCCGGTGGGACTGAAGTGGATTGTATAAACAGTTTCTGGGTAGGGATGTGTTTTTTTCCTCTTCTTCCTTGCTCTTGCATAGAAAAGAGAGAACTCAAATACAAAGCAACACCAAAGCTCGGGAAAAATACACATCCGAGAGTACACACATTTTCAGGTGAGTGTGTGTTTGTGTGTGCGCGCGCGAGTTTGTGTTTTACGTAGGAGATGAGTTTTACACCCTGCAGCATCATACAATGTAGGCTGAGACTGAAACAGCGGCTGTCAGAGGCAAAGAAAATTAAATAAACAAATAAATCTCCAAGAATAAGAAGCTGGAGCAAGTGAAGGAAGCAACCAAAATAACCCTGTGTACAGATTTAATGCACAATAATAGCTCTGTAGTTTATTTCACAAGCTGTCCAGGTGCTTATGTCAGACCTCTGGAGGTCAGGAGGCTGCAGAGTCAATGAAAAGAAAGGATCTAGTTTCGCTTTCTCAGAGATGTGTCTTCTCCTAGTTGTTGACCTCAGTCTGCCCAGACCTGACCCCTTTAGCCCGACCCCAACTCGTCTGCTGCCCTTACAAAGGGATATTTAAGAAAGATCCAAACATGGACGGCAGCACAGTTTCATGGTTTATCATGACATAGCAGGGGGCTGGTTTTCTTTTAATGGGGATAAACTTGGATCAGCTGTGGCACGTCATTTTAAATGGGGGATAAAATGGATTCAGGCAATCCTAGCAGTTGTTTTTGACTTAAGCCTCTGCAGAACTCTTCAGACAGGCGCAGTGAGCGAGGGAACTCCTACGCAGAGGATAAATTTCCTCTGGACTTGCCCTACCACAACACTTTGTTGCCGTGCTCTTGTTGTCATTAAAAATAGACCTCTGCCCTTATGAAGCTGGGCCGCCGAGCATCCTGATCTATTTTGTGCTCCATGCTGTTCCCCAAAGGCTCTCTGGGTAGAAAAGTACTCCCTTCACTGCAACAGTTAAGGCCAAAAGGGGACTCCTTCCTGCAGGGTCGACATCTTTTTATTGACTTTAGAAAAGCACACGAAAAGAAGTTGCATTGCACAATGTGTAGCGGAAACTGCTGCTAGAGACCATCAAGCAGCTGATACTCAGGAGGTAATTGTGCATGTAAAGATTGTTTCAGGGTTGGGTTTTTTTTGGTGTTTTTTTAAGTTTTTCTAATGTCTTTGTGGGGGTTACAGAAACTATACATTTACAGCTAGAGATGTAAAGGTTGCTTTTTGAGGAAATCACATTTTTTTTCTCTATTCTTCCTGATCTTCATTGCAACTCCCAACATCCTCCTCCTCACTCTGCCCTGGAAACCATAATGGTCAGATAATGCTATATTCATCCCCAGAGGGAAATAACCCTTTTCACTTGGCTTTTATATGTATATATTATATATATGTGTGTGTGTGTGTGTGTGTGTGTGTGTGTGTGTGTGTGTGTGTGTGTGTGTGTGTGTGTGTGTGTGTGTGTGTGTGTGTGTGTGTGTGTGTGTGTGTGTGTGTGTGTGTGTGTGTGTGTGTATGTATATGTATGTATATGTATGTATATATATATATGGGAAGGTCGGGGTGCTGGGTTGGGCGGCCATAACTTTCTCAAGGACACTTAAAAAACCTTGTTTTTAATTTATGGGCAGGTTTTGGTATTACATTATTATATAAATCACCAACAGCAGCAGTAGCCGGTCTCGTCTGCACACAATAAGATTTATAAGTCAAAGAAAAAGAAAAAAAAAGGCACTATAACCTATAATTGTCTTCTCCACACCCATAATGACTACTACTCCACAACACCAGCCCTCATTGCTTTTATAGTAAAGACTTTCTCTTCCTAGTTCTATGTTTCTTCCTGACCTGCTTTTAAAAACTTTTAAAGTTATTCTTAGTACTTAGTGTGTCTGCATGCTCTGAGTGACTTTTCTCTCAATATCTGTGGTTTACCCATTTTTACCTGAAGCAATTATTGTAATTACTAGATCACAGTCATTTTGTTGCCTCTTAATTGTCTTTTTCATCTCTGAATGCGTGAATCAGTGACATTCAGAGTTTTTGTTGTTGCTTTTCGGGGAGCTGCAAAAGTCAATTAGGTGTTTGGCGAAACAACTAATAACACCTTCAGCACAAAGCGCTCAAAGGTTTCCAACACATATGCGTCCGTATTTAGCCTCAGAACATGATTATCGGGAAGGAGGTAAGGGATGTTAATTACAGTGTATAATCTCGTGATTTGCCGCTATTGTTATAAAGCCGCGGTGGCTGTATGTACCTAAAGAAACAATTACGTAAAACCATACTGTTATTTCCGCCTCAGTGACAGAGCTATAATTTAGCTGCACGTCTTTGATTCGGTTCCACACAGTCTGTCACTCAAAATTACCTGTCTCTCTTTTTTTTTTTCCTTCCACATCTACACACACAGACACACACACACACACACAGACACACACACACACACACACACACACACACACACGCACTGACTCTCCCTGTACTGAAGAACTTGTTGGGATGAATAATGCAGACAACCCAGCTGTATTAGTCTCTTGGAAAAAGAAAGAGATACATATTTCTACTCGCAACACGATAAATGCTCGCGCGGGGAAGCATAAATTTAAAGCTGGATGTGGAGCGATCGTGGGAAACTGAAAGGATTAACAAAGTTGGGGTGGACATGGCCTCGGTGACTTGTTGGGTTAGAAAGCGAAGCACACCTGCAGGCCACATGTGGATTGCTCTGCCCGCCCCCACTAGTGTCCCGGGATGGAAAACTCCATCGTCATCATTATGGCTAAGGGTGGAGGGGATCATTAAGTCATTATTTATGTGCTTTCTGCTGTTTTATCACCTCCACAACGCAGACACCCACACTCACAGCCCCAGAAGAATAGCGTAATTGTATGAGGCAGCCAGGAGGTCCCGTCTAATAGCAAAAGTGCAAGCATTAACAGTCTGGGCCAGCTGAAGAGACGACTCACCCACCTTATATTTCCCCCCTCTACGAAAGGCTCGTTTACACCTCGTGCTGTTTATGTTTATTTACCCGCTGCTTCCAGAATTAGCCCCAGATCCAGACGCTCCCCGGTTTGAAGGATGTGGTGGTAGAAGGGAAGTTTTTACAGGTAATTTGCCCTTTACAATAGTGGTTGTTTTTTTGAATGAGTCCGGTTAAAAGCATGTCGCAAACGGAGCACTTCAGGGCTCTTCTCACTCTATTTCAGCATCCTCCTTGAAAGCAGACCGAGTTGTTAAAGACGATTCTTTTTTTCTTTCTTAGTTTGTCTGAACTGGTTTATTTCACACTGTGTATCCTTTGTGTCAGGAGTGGAGATTGTATTTATTGTCTCCCATGCATTTCACACACTGGTGGACCTTTACAATCACATTGCTGCAGTTTATATTAAACACACTACCAGTCAGTCTATGGTAAAAGGAGTCAACACAATAATTTAAACTGCACTGCATAATAACACCACCACCTGTTTCTCTCCTTTAATTGGCAATAACTGCAGGCCTCCACTCGCGCCAGTTTTGTTCTTTGTTGGACTAAACACTCCACACTATTTAGTCCTTGTACATATTTTCAAGCATATTTGTCACCCAGGATAAAAAAAAAACAAATCACACATTTCACTGAGAGATATCCTTTTGAAGTTATGTGGAGCTGTTGTATCTTTAAAAAAGGACAAAAGATACAGAAAACAGAGCTATGCAGGGTGGAGGTGGTCTGAAGAAAACTAGAAAGCACAGGGAATTGAAAGTTAAACAGAGCTGCTCTGTACTGCACCTGGAGCCACGGCTCCTGTGAAAGGCCGTGTAGAGTCAGCTCTCTGGACACCGCAGTCTCAGATACTCCAAATACCACCATTTCCCCTGGTGTTTCCTTTCCTTTCAGCTTTAAAGAGGGGAGACTGTTGCTTTTCCAGCTGTGCCTGACCACTTCACCCCGGCTCTGTCCTCTTGTTGTTTTCATGTCCTGATTCAATTACCTCTGTGGGACCGCTGTCCTGACACGTGACATGCACACACTCCACTGCTGAGTTGTGGGGAAGTGCAGATTTGTGCCCGATGTCGTGCGATATTTATGGCATTTCCAGAGACTCTTCTTTGCAAAGACGCATTTCAGCTCCGGCCCTTTGGTTCTCTTTCTGAACGGCTTCTAAACTCCTTTTCTCCTGCATATACTCTCTGCTCAGTTAATCCTTGGCGTTCTCCTCCTCGCTCATCACTCCTTTTGTTCCCGCTTAACCTCTTTTACACCTCTTTCTTTTTTTTACGCCAGCCTCCTCTGTCCCTCCTCCATTCTTCAAGTTCACCTCATTCAACCTGTACCCGTCACCCCCTCCTGCATCTCCTTCATCCCCTTTGTTCCTCAATTCCTTTCATTACTACCGGCCTTACTCTCAGTAATCTAGTTCGACTGACCCAAAACGACTTTCTCGCCCCATCTCCCTCTCCACAGTCTTTTGCCCCTCACTTTTAAAGAGCAGGTCACAGTTAGACTTGAAGGCCATCACTTGATCATCAAGTTTCAGCCTGTCAGACAGCTGAGTACGCTGGTGCAGCCAATAAATTAATGGCAGACACATGCACAAAAATACCTTCCATCACACGCATGTTCTTATATATAGACGTGGGTATAACATCGGTTGTTTAGAAAAGAACATTGATGCAAGGATGCAGGGGAAAGAAGTATTTGCAACACAAATACATTGGATGAATCACTGAGTGGGTGACAAATCACTTTTAGGTGTCTTAAGAAGGTGTTGGCTATGGTTTGGTGACACAACGCTTACAATTACAAACTTTCACTTGAAAAGCGACAAATTGTTTAAAAATGTTAATTATGATAAGGCCTAATATATCCTGTCAGAGAATTAAAGACGTCTTTGTAGAGTTTAATTTATGGAGTAACAAGAGGATGGGATGGTGAATGGGGTGAAGGTTTGGTTTTTCTTGAACATCGTTTCCTCTATTGCCTCTTGATTCCGAGAGCCGTTAGTAAGAAAATATTGTAAAGTGAAATTTGACACCCCCAAAAATTTTCCCACTTACTATGAGACTATATGTGCGGTGTGAGATATTGGATTTAGTAGCGTGGCTTTCCTTCTGGGTGTCTTGGAGTCTATAGAGCTGCTTCATCACCCTCAAATGGGTTTATCTGATGTGTTAATGAAGTAGCTTTAATCACTTAAGAAGGGTGTCAAGCATGCAGACAGTGGGCCAAAATGAGCCTACAAAATGTTCAGGATGCATTGAAAAGTGTAGAAATAACCAAAGAAGACACTGAGCCTGTGATTCACTATAGGCTCTTTCGCTGTTCATGATTGGGTCTGTTTTTACAGCATTTGAATTAAGTCGTGCAAATGTTCTCTGCCTCTCAGTTGAGACGCTGATGTTATTGTGGTGAAAAGTATTTGCTCAGCTGGCTCCACGCGACTTTTGTTTGCTAACTGTGATGGAAGATGTTTTCTGTGATGCACCTTAAATGTTTGACTCTGTGACCGATTATCTTGTGGAATGTGCTTTTATTACCTCCTTTTTGTCATATTAACATTTATTTTCTGTCATGGTTGGAGCTGTTTGATGACTTCCTCCACCAACACATGCAACTTCACATTTTTGTGCACGGTGAACAGAAGCAAATGAACATTGAGTTGTCACAGTTTCCAGCACACTATCCTTGTGTAAAAAACTAAAACACCCCAAGACTTTATGTGAATGTCCTTGTTTATGCATTTTTCTTAGTAAATCACATACAAAAAACGTGAAAGTGCAATGTACTGCATATGTGTGATTATGCAATTTAGCACTTTAATAGATTTCACTGAACATAGTCGGTATGTAGTTATTTGTACTAAAAGAGTTATTGGTATTTATCGCATGTATGTGTAGTTTTATTACTAAAAACATCCAACAGCACCCACTAGTGGCCCTCCATGGTAACTAAATTGTTTTCAGAACGTTGGCGTGTAAACACAAAACTTTTCTGTAACTATAAGTTATACAAGAAGCCACACTGAACAACTACATGTGTAATAGGCTTGATGGGAGAGGACTATAAATATAAACCTCTCCTTTTATTGTCTATGGATCCCAACAGCTGCTAAGAACAAAGTCTTTTAACGTGAATTTCTTTGGAAAGCCGATATCAACCAAAACCAAAAGTACGAGCTGGATGTCATCTTGGAGTTAT
This sequence comes from Lipophrys pholis, assembly GCF_963383615.2. Classification (NCBI taxonomy): domain Eukaryota; kingdom Metazoa; phylum Chordata; class Actinopteri; order Blenniiformes; family Blenniidae; genus Lipophrys; species Lipophrys pholis. The sequence continues at coordinate 6,707,927 of NC_137648.1, forward strand.
TAATGTGACTTTCACTTGCTATGCATGAGACTCAGCAGCTTTTCTCCTCTTGGATTTTAAAATACATTCATTTGATGTATTTTGTGCAGACTGCTGGTGAAGTAGCTTTAATCACTGTTTGAGGAAGATGGATTTTATCCTGCCCCGTGATAAAAATAATTCAGCTGGCAGATTGAAGGATGCTTGCAAATTACCTCTAAGCTGATTGGCTGGTCAAACATCCTGTCTGAGTGTGTGTTTCACCACATTACTGTCCCCAGTGATTTTTCTAAAATATCGTAAGAAAAGAAATGCCTTTCAAACAGCTTATTACCATTGTTCGTCTTGTCATTTGTCCCCTCCATTTATGCTCATCAGTCCAATTTCAAAGCCGTACAGGTTTGTTTAAGATGTCACCTATTTGCAAGCAAGTTCCCTTTCATGATTTCTTCTATGTTGTCTTTACGTTGTGGTTTGTTTAATGTGACACTGCTCCCTGAGGCAGATGATTCACTGCCAGTAATGTAAGAATACACTCAAATGTAATTATTTAGTGTGAAATCACTGGCAAGCTATACATAAATCACATATCAAAGATAAAACACTTTATTACTCACAAAGTATGAGGGTTGCAAATGCTAATTGGTTTTATTTCAATGTTGATTCTCCCACTAATTATCTCTTAATTATCTTTTGAAAAACACTCTCATTCCCAAAGCGACCAAAGATTTCTATCAAAGTACTTGTTTCATTGGACGATCATTAAGACACATTAAGATTCAATGATATCATACAGAAGAAAAATTAAAAAATTAAACAATCTATTTGTTTTTAAATTATTAATGGTGACTAATATTTAGTCCTTTACGGAAAAATTATTTCTGTGTCTGTATTTTTGAAGTCTGGGGCCATGAGGTTTTTTATCAACATTTCTCTGTTGTGTTCTGTTTCACTATCACACAGACTTTAAGATAACTGTAGACTCTATGTTGGAGGACTGTCTGGAAACTTAGGAAGAAGCTCCTGCAGCCAAATTTGGGCGAAAATCACCCACTGATAAACATTTAAATTTAGCTGTAACAAAAATGTTGGTACATGCTGGAATGTTTTTTTTTTAAAAAGTAATTAACTTGAGCACAGAAAGTATTGTAAAGCAGGAGTGTCATAACACATTTTAGTTCAGTGGGCCACACCGGTAAAATAATCCCATAATAACCTTTAAATATGAACTTTGAATGATTTTCTTTGTTTTGGCACAGAGTATATGTGATGGAATGTTTGCAAAAACCAAAGAATTACTACTGTAAAACTGCAGAAAGAGTTTTTGCACACAACAATGTTTATTAAAAAGTTTTTTTTATATAAGTCACATTTATCATTCATGATGAGAAATGAAACAGATGTGCGGAGCATTTATTTTACTATATAACCACACTGTTTTTAACTCTGTGAATTTGTTCCTCAGCTCTGGCCATCGTGCTTTTAGCCTACGATTAGTTTTCTTAGTTTTTTTTCATCACTGAAATAGATTATCTACTTTTCTCCAGTCCCTCACAAGTTTCTCACACAATCTCTGAACTCTTTCTGCTCCTCTGCTTCTGTTTTGTTCTGCATATTTTGTCATTTTTGGTTTAAATCTTGCTGTGTCGCTTCTTTTCTGTTTGGGGATGTTTTGCTATCGCTGTCAGTCAAACAAGGGTTTCTCCGTCATACTGTAACGTTATTCTGCTGTAGTGCAATGGAGTGGTCCCAGATGTTATGTATGTTTTAGTCAAACGACTGGAGAAATTGCAACTTATAGCCCCTGAGACAAGTATAGACATAGAAAGGCATAAACAGAAGAAAGACAAATAAACAAAACCAAATAATGGGCCAGGTGCACACTGACCAAGGCTTTTCAGTAGAAACACAGACAAGTGGGTCAGCTGTATACACACACACACACACACACACACACACACACACACACACACACACACACACACACACACACACACACACACACACACACACACACACACACACACACACACACACACACACACACACACACACACACACACACACCAACCAACCAACATCTGTTTTTGGCCTGCAATCAAGCCCAGATGGACCTCAGGGCTGGCGTGTCAACAACACTAAAGACCACACATTAAACATGGCCTGTCTTCTTTCGACTGACTCCTGGAGGTTTAAAGCAGCAAGGGGACGTAAACCAGGTGCACGGCCTGTAGTCGTTATCATAATAAAACAAAAAAGTATTTCCAAATTAATCCGTGCCATGATGTCTGCTGGAATTTAGGTCAGTTGACCAACATCTGAGGAGCTCAGTGTCTCCAGTGGATCTGAGGTGTTTTGTGTTTATGAATATGTATTGTGAGGACAAGTTAACTTTATTTCATCTTTGTGGCAATATGAGGCAGAGCCTAAACATAGAAAGTGAATTAATATATTATAGTTAAAAGCGGTAATATTCAGCTTTGATGTTAAGCCATCAAAGGCATCATGAAACCACGCAGTTCGGAGGGGCAGTGTTGCACTGTACTGTATATTTAGCTGTGAGCTTAAATTAGACATGTCACAACTATAGACACATGCCATTGCCTGCTTTTGTGTCCCTTGATCCACCAGGGAAGTTGGTGTAGCTGTGGCTGCTGATTAGATGGTATTGTTTTTGCTCCAGGGAGGAGCCACGGGAGCATGTATGTATTAAAAGAAAGGAAAAATGAGAGAGTCGGGTATAAAGAAAGACAGAGATTGCCTGTGTGTGTTTGTCCGGTCGCGCACCGATGTGAATTTTTGTGTCAGCTCGTCCTTGTGCCTTCCTTCATCCCAGCAAGGAGAAAGCACAAAGCACCTGGCCCAAACCTGCCAAATCAAGTTAGTGGAGGAGCCTGCAGCCATGAAGGCTTTGAGAGTTAATACTGGCCCAAATAGATAGCACGGTTTCTCATTTTTATCCCGGAAACCTTGGAGTTCCCTCCCCTACAAAACTCATAAACACTGACAAAGCCTCCCGTTGGCACACACACACACACACACACACACACACACACACACACACACACACACACACACACACACACACACACACACACACACACACACACACACACACACACACACACACCTGCTCCCCTGCTGTATACCTGCTGACACATGCATTCTTATACTGTAACAATTATAGACCAACCACCCGCCTCCGAGAAAAGACAGAGGCGCAAGTTTTTTTTGTTTTTTTTTTATAATTCTATCCCCGTCGTTTCTACTCAGACTGAAAAAATGTTAAAGATACACCGCATTTGAGGTGTACAGCAATTTGCAATTTTAGAAGTCTGTTTGATGTGTGATTTGTCCCGACAGAAAGTATTCGTGATCGTACACACATTTTATTTTTTTTCCCCCCCATCTTTTTTCGGGCTTGCAGTGAGACAGACAGGATGTGTGTCTTCACTCTTTGTAGCCTCAAATCTGCTGCTCTCTCAGATTTTTCGGAGGAAGGTGATGACACACTATCAAAGTGATTTCTGTTTATTACATGGCTCATTTGGGTTAATTAGAGCAAAACTTCTCATGTGTCGTCAGTGTTTTGACATGCAATTATCTATCTGACTGTGAGTTCCTAAAATATTTTCAAATATTTGTAATAAAGAGCCCTAAAATGGTTTGCCTCTGTTGTTCTATAGAGGTACGACATGAACCGAAAAGAGCATTGTCGTTGTTTAAGGCGTGTGTGCGTGTGTGTTGCATTTGTTCAGCGGGGTAAAACCAATGCATGGCTACTATCACACATTTGTGGAAGTAATCAGAAGCAGGCGTCATGTGGTGACATTTTGTTTGAACTCCATAAAAACTCAAATTTAACAGCACGCTGATAGTTATTAAAATTTGCAATGATAAAGCTCAGATGATTGTTGAAGTGAAGTCTATAATCTAGCCAAACAAGTAACAGAGACAAAAAGCAAAAAAACAAAACGGGAATGCAGTAAAGCCAAAAGGTCACCTATTTCAGAGTGTTTTGACGGAAACTTAAGAAATACTTCAAGTATAGATGCACCAGTCTATTTATTTTTTTTTTTTAATACCCACGCTGATGCCTGAACTCAGCAAAGCTGCCGCTCCGGGCACCGGTTTGATTTCAGCTTTATGATCCTCCCACATAAAAATCCTTCAAATCCCAAGTGATTGCATGATTGTAATGACCTTTTCATATATTTTTACTAACCTGTGGGCAAACAGTAATACACAAACAGCTCACCTCAATCTGACTGAACTTCAAGAAACGTTCTGCAAACTTAAGTCAAAAATTGTCCCTGAAATGTGTGCTCTGCATACCTGGATGAGGAAAACTCAGTTGTTTGAAGCACCTATTCTGGATATAAAACAAGTTCTCATAGATGGAAACTTCTTCAAAACCTTTCTAGTGGCTTTTAATGATGAAAAACACCGAGTGGGAAAACCACTGATTTCCCACTGAATTTGGACTGAAGCAAATGAACGACTAGTGTGAAAACACACAGCGCTGAGCTGATGATACATTCACTGTCGCAAGAAAAAAATGCATGGTTCAGCCTAATTATACATTCCTGCAGTCATTTATCTAACTCACCTGTGTGTAAAACTGACCTGCTACAGAATAATGCTGCACAGCTCCCGCGTTATGGTTTTTTCTTTCTTGACTCTCAAAGAGTGTAATTAATTGCATATGCCGAATTCTTTGTAATGATAGGTGACGGCAGCTCGCATTGTCATCAGTTTATGAATCACAGTAAAGGTGTAGCACTTCAAGGGCTGCAAGTCAAAATGCATTTACTGTAAAAAAAAAACAAAAACATTAAGAGTATAATTAATTACCCTGGGTAATGTGGGTTCGTTACATCTGGCTGATGTTCAGTTCGCTTAATTGAGGCTGACACTGATCACACACATCAGCAAATCTGTATTTTCAAAGGCAGTCGCACACACCCTCACACACACACTTACTTTTGTTTATTTGTCCTTATGTGTCCCTGTGTGTTCTCCAAACTTGTGATCCAATCTTTGCCTACTTTACATTTCTGCCACCGGTCTGTCCATCTAATGTGGCATGTTGATGATTTAGCACTACACCGGTGGAGTGGATTAACTGTGCAGTTCACGCTCCCCCCTCTGAAGTTTCATGCTTTATAAAGGAGGGCAGAATGTCACTGATCAGAGAAAAAGACAGCATGGAAACATTATAGTGAGACCTGATTAGTAAGAGTATAGCATGAAGCGTCAAGGGATCAGCATCGGTAATGACACTCGCGGAAATCTGCTTGAGCTTCAGTTTTCGTTTTCCCTCAGAAGTTTGACGTCCTTGTCTACAAAGTGTGGCGGCTCCTCAAACGCACCGCCACCCTATGAAAGTGTGTGGAGGAGATGCAAAGAAAATTTGAGTGGCGCATTCTCACTGATGTGTGTAGTTCTTGTATAGTTTGGTTAACAAGTCGTGCCATTTTCCACATCGCCCCGAGAGCTTCCTGTATGAGGGCGAAAACCCTCATTTAGTCTGTGCTTCTTCCTGGCACTTCGTCAACTTGCTCTCCAGCTTCTCGTGACCTTCCAATTGGCATTTACAGAGGAAATCTACCTGCACAAAAGGCTTTGTCACAGTGGTTAATGAGCCCACGGTGAAGGACAACCTGGTCATTAAGCCTTTGGACCTAAGCATGTAGATAATGACATCCATTGATGTGAGTGAGATAATGATGGGGTGTGGACTCACACTTTTTAACATTACAGTAACACAGCTGTGTTGACTTCAGTGAGTGTCATTTATCAGGTAAAATATGGGTTGTTAATGCCTTCACAGATCAGTTTCACTACTTTATTAATAGAAAGCGAGTGGTGAATATGCATGCTTGACAGTGGAGGATGGTATTGAGGTTAATAAGTTGTTGGGTTTTTGTTTTTTTCAAAAAGGAAATAAATATGTAGAAGTGGATGAAGTTGGTTCTATTTTTAAAAAATCATTAGCGTTAAATCGAGTCTGCAAAGATTTTATCAAAGAAAATGTGTTGTTTGATTGATGTCTTCACCATTTAGTTGGATATCATTGCAACAGTGTTTAAGCAGGCGACAGCCCTCAAGAGGAAAACCGTGTTACACAGAATTCATGATGCAGCCACATAATGATGGATCGCTCCACATCTATTAATATCAACAACCGCTGCCCTCTTCTCTTCTCAGCTTTCGCAGTTTTTCCCCTCTGAGAGTGTGTTGAGAGATGCGCATGTTGTTGTGCTTTTATAAAGAAAAAGAAAAAAAGGAAAAAAAGCAGCCCGGCCTCTCTCATGGGGAAAATACTCTGGATCACGCAGAAGGAAGTGCAATTACTGCCTCCCAGCAGAATCCTAATCACTGAGGCCTGATGTTAAAAGTTAGCCTCTTTAATGTGTTGAATTTCAAAGACACAGCACAAATCATTTGATTTACTTACTCCCATCTTCACAGGATGTAAATAAGCTTATTAACCAGCCATCTTTAATGTGTTCATCCCATGACCTCAAGTAGAGCTGCTGGCTTTATTCAAATGGCATTTTTAAAGACGCTCATTGAAACTATATTTGCCTTGAATATATCTATTTACCACTTGAATAAACTTTGGAAAACATTGTGCTGTGATGTGTTTGTGCGTATGGCTGAAGGTGGGTAATTACCCCATGATTTTTGGTCCTCTCAGACAAAACTGTGAAAACTGTTGTGAAATCTTTGATGGAAGATTAAAATGTTTGGTCGCCGAGCGTGAGGGGTTTGGGGTTTGGGGTTTGGAGTTCGGAGTTCACGGTCGTGTGTCCACGGACAGCTTGAGCTCATCTTCTGATAGTGTCAGAAAAATTCACAACCTGTACGAAAACAACATCAAAACAACAGTTTGCAGATTCCCTAAAGTGAAAAGCTGAGCCATGTCTACATCCGCCTTTCCTCTATACTTTAATGCCGAGCTCTCCCCCGTGCATAAATGCTTTTTGATTCTTGGTTTGCTTGAGTTATTTATTTCATAAACCACAGGAAACGATAAGGCTGTAATTCTCACAGCAGTTGTCACCTCTGCTTCAGTAGAGCTTGTGCGCTCAAACTTTACTGTCCTACATAAGTTTATGAAATCCACGTTGCACAGTCTATCCATCCATCAGTTTATCCAGACCAGGATGGTGGGTGGCTGTAGCCGATCTCATCTGACGATGAGTGAAAGTTGGCGGTCCAGGTCAAACACAGAGTGATACACTCACTCATTAACACCTACGGGCAAGTTAGAGTCACCAATTAATACCAAAGAGCTGAAGACCCAGAGTAAAACAAGCACAATGAGAGCATGCAAACTCCACACCGGTATTCCCCTTAATATTCTCACTGTTGTCAGCAGAAGACCACTGCACTACACTGTAGCAAGAAATAAACTTAAATCACAGAGTTTTTATGAGTTTTTAAGATCCCCCTCTATAAACAGACCACATTTTCTACAATCCTCCGTTTACGACGAGCTGCATTAGGTCTATTTTCTTAAGAAAGATATTTTAAATGTGCAGGTGCTTGCAAAATTACACCACGTGTTACCCTTCATGAATTATGTTTAATGTGAGCATTATATTTAACTGCAGAATCAATACGTAGCACGCTGCAGCTCCTAATTGTGCCACTGACTAATAAAGTCTTCCTATGGACTCCAAGTGGGAATCAAATGCCCAATTAAAGCCTCTTCCCATAGGCCCTGCTCCAGTCAAAGTGAACAGAAAAGAAGTGGTTGAAGAAGAATTACTGAAGTAGTAGTATACTTCCAAGTTAGGTAAAAGTTTTTTTTTTCTTTCTTTCATATGGCCTCAACAGAGCCACAGACACACTTCGCCTGAGGCTAAGGTGTGCAGGTCAGCCCTGACAGTGGCTGGAAGTCTCCTGCATCTCTTCTTTTTTTTTTCCTTTTTTGGAGGAGCCTTATTGTCAGTGTGAACTCGTCCTTTCAGCCATCGACGAAATCCAATCCTTAAAACTCTTCAGGAGAATGTGGCAAAAGAATAACAGAGGCGGCGAGACGGAGGGAGACGGGCCTACATCTGTTTGCTTCGTCTCGCAGAGGCACGATTGGATGCCTGCAGGCTTCATCTCCGACTCCCGCTCCTCTGTTGTTCCAGTTTACCCTTGGGAGACGAGTTCGGAGAAACGGATCCTCGTGTTGGTCAGGTAGACACATGCGCACGCACCAGCACACAAAAGAAAACGTCTGCTGCATCCTTCCCCTGCATTAAAACGTCCATTAAAGCCTGTTCCTCCTCTTCCATTAATGGTGTAAGTTTCTCCTATCGTGCCTATATCTGGTGTTAACGGGACACATTACAAAGGCCAGGCACACAACAGACACACACAGATGCACCCGCACACATACACACACCCGGGTAATTAATTGGTTCCAGTGGAGCCGAGAGCTAATTTACTATCCCTCCTGCCACATTTCTGCACATTCACAAAGACGACTCCTCTCAAGGCAGCTTCCTTATGGCTCCCTTCCCATCTGTACATCCCTTACGTGCATTGAAATATATGTCTGCGTGTGATTTTTTCTCTCTTTCTTTCTTCATTGCTGCCAAAAGTGGTGGTGGTTGGTTTTTTGGCAGGCATATAATTACTGTGCTGTAGGATTTCACAGTCTGTTCTGCTTGTTATCTGGAATGTGTTGATTGCAAGAAACATGTGGGAAGATTGATTATGGTAAACTTCCTCCTGCCCCTGTGCCTTTTTTTTGTTTGTTTGTTTGAACATTTAGTGCTTTTTGTCAGTAAAGAAACCGCTTTGAAAATGATACAATGCAACAACAAAAAAATTGGCAATACAACAGAACTTGAAAGTGCTGAAAAACAACAAAATGTCATAAGTTCACTATGTTAAATTTAGCAAAGAACTAATTACCGCCTTTAGTGAAATGGAAGTATTAAAGAAAACTGCTGAAGTGCTAAATTTAACCAAACTCATCTAAAGTTTAGTCTTGTAAAACTTCACATAGACAATATAATCGTGGGTCTGAAACACTACACACAGTGGATATAAAAAAAACTGTTTTGCAGTGCAGGTACATGTTAAGTTATTTCTGCATCAACAAACTGAGCTACTTTTGGTAACAGTTACAGACTTTTAAAAGCTTTTTATAGGATCACAACAAATTACGACATAACTTATCAATTTAAAGTTTTGAAACTGAAACTGGTCGTTTTTAACCTTTTATGGAGTGCCTATTGAGATATTTTGAAACTGTGTTTTCACCTTTCAGTCTTTTTCAAGTCTTTGTTACAAAATTTACTTTAGTGGCATTTTGTAGTCATAACAAATAAATATCAATGCATGACCTTAATCCAAAAAGCTAAATCGGTTGGAAAGTTCAAATTGAACCAAACTACTAAAATGGTAGTCAAAGATTCTTCAAAATAGGAAAAATCTTCACTCGAATTTAACAAACTCCGGCACTTCTCTTGTAACTGTAATTACCATATGAGAAAACCTCATAAAAGGTTATCAGGAACATTATATCGAAGAAATTTAATCTTAACTGTGATCATTTAGCATGGATTTATCTTATACTTTCCATATTAAACTTGTTGAATTATTTTTCTTCTGACGTGCCGAGTTTTATTTAGACATTCAGCTTTTATGGAGTAGCATTAATATGTATGTGGATTCATATTTATGGTCGCGAGATTGATGTAAATATGAAAGAAAGAAGCTCTAAAGAACCATAGAGCAGATTCTCATCATTTCATAATATGCATTACACAATTCTGTTTAGATTCATTGGTGTTTTGATGTTTATTGTAGCTAATTCATAGTAACAGGAAACAAATCCACGATGAAAAAGACAAATAAAGTTGTGTGTCTTCCCAAATGTTGCTGAGTCCATTCTGATCTTCCAGAACTGACAATTAAAGCGGATTCTTCCTAAAGCTGAGTTGTAGTTTTCGCTCCCACCTCCGCAGGATCACAAACAGTAGAAAAGTCTGTACATTCACAGCAAGTGTAACCAGGGAGACTCGACCTACCGTGCAGTGAAGGCTATCTGTGAGAGATTTCATCCATCACTCCCCCCAGTCATATTCTGTCATTGCTAAAGCTGATGATTGATTACTAAATTAGTAATTGGATGATTCAAAAGTGCAGTCCTCTGTGCAGAACAAAGAAAGAAGAGAAGAAGAAAAAAAATCTTGATCGCCTAATTCCACATTCTCACTTGAATAAGAGGAATTTACCCTTGGATGGCTGTAATTTTCTTTTCTTGTATAGTCTGGTTAACATCAAAGCAGCGTTTTGGTGACCTTTCGAGAACATAGATCACTGAGCTGGTGCTGCAGTTAGTAGTTACCCTTGATAGTGGCCGAGCTGTCGAGAGTGCCCTCGCTACGTTTTATCGACTCAGAGGTTCAGGAGTCAGGTGTGTCGACTCTACATGAATGGCAAGTGGCAAGTCAGTTTTAGACTTTGCGTCTGTGCACAGCTGTAGACAGTGATAGTGTAATTTTGCACCCAGTCAGACATTCGGCTACCCACTAGCCAAGCATGTAATTAAAGCTTTAAAAATGTCACCATTCCTCAGTTGTGGGCTTTATGCTCCTTATCACTACAGCCCCAGGTGAATGTGCAAGTGCCGGCGTGATCTTAATGTTTTTACTCCCTCCATGTGTGTTGAGTTATTTGTCTGCTAGTCCTGGAGTACTGTGGCCATCTTTACACCAGCGCCTTGATCATGCACAAGATGACACAGCTCCCCTTTGTGTGGCTTGGCCCTGCTAATACACCAACAGAGAACAAAGGCTTTGAAGTGCAAGAAATCTTTGATGCCGATGCATTACCCAAGCAGCTAAACGTTGGGAAAATGACAGAAGAATCTTCAAACACCCACGAGGGGATTTTTTTGATCATCTCCAGAGTGAAAGAGAAGCACAGTTGCAAATCAGTCTTGGGTTTTTGGGGTTGGTGTTGATCCTGAGCATGAGCTGTTACGCCTAAGTCATCACTGACCTTGGCTTTGAAAAGGGAGCTACCCCCTAAAGTTTGTCTGTCTGCTACCTCACACTGGCGTTCGTCCCAGAGAAGTGACTTTCTATTACCATGCTGAAGCTGTTATGGAAATATCAGCTCTCAGTGAGTTGTAGTTTTGGGACGGTGTTGACAAGCGCTGAGTTTTGTCTCTGAGATTTAAGCCACTCCAGAGCTGCAAGGTTGTTGTGACAACTTAGTCCCTGTGAACAGCACTTTCTTGACACTGAGAGTAGCTCAGACAGTAGCCTCGGGGTCTGGGCGACGTGTCACAGCCACTGCCTCAAACACCGATCAGTGCCTTGGTCGACTGCAGCATAGTTTTTTTGGGTTTTTTTTTACACACTGACAGTGTTATACAGACATCGTTCACCATTGGCCACAGTCTGAGAAAAGAGGTTTAGACAAGTTCGGGCATTGTGGAAGGACATTAATTGGTGCTGAAAGGCACTGTGTCTGCTGTTCATAGATCCTGATAGCTTTTAAAATGTAGTTATTTATTTATTTATTTCAGAGTTTATTTTCTAGAGTTAATTTTGGCTTGAGAGTTGGTGAGTGGTGGATTTTGTCGAATTTTGTTGGAATCTGGCAGTTTTCTAATCTTCATGCTAAGCTGGGATATGCAGAAATATTTATACAATCATTTTGAGCATTTTATATTTTAGAAATGAGTGAAAATCAAAAGATGAGTCAGTGTGTGAAATGAACCAACCTCATGAATGATGAATTGTCTTTAATTGCAAAGGGTGCTGGACAGGCTACAGGGCTTGACTCTGCCTCACCTTGACCTACATGTAGAAGTAAAAGGCTCACTGTCGTCAAAGGGCAACCCTGTCACACTTTCTGTAATAGTTTTAAGCCACAGGTCACATTGAACTACCTCCAGCTATCATAAAAGGAGCAACAGCAACACAGGCCAACGTCCTCCCGGTAATTGTTGTTCGGTGACAGACAAGAGCTTTTCACAAAGATGCTTTGCTTTTTCCCTTTTTTTTTTTTTTTTTTAAGACATGATGTCATTTTTTCTGTCACACATTGCATTTTGCTCAAGTGTTGAAGCACAGTCTCACAGACACACGCATAGACCGCATTTCAGGCACGTGGTAAAACATCAGCGCGAGAGCCGAAGAGTGAGCGAGCCGAGTAAAAATAATTTGGGAGCCTGGGGAGAGTTAGGGTGGGACCCGGATGAAATTGCTGGGTGTGTTTTGGAGCAGGACGGCGGAGGGAGTCAGTGTGAGTGTTTCTGTGGCTTGCTGAGTGTGTGATGTCGGTCCCAGATTTAACTGGACCAAAGCTAACTGTTCATGAAGGCTGGTCAGAGAAATGCTTTCCAACTCCAAAAAGTATACGAGCTTTGGTGTCTCGGAGATTCATTGTGTTTTCAGCCTATATATATATGGCTGAGCTGTGTATAGCCATTACTCAGGAGCAGAGGAGGGTGACATTATCTTAAATTGACCCCAGGACAATCTACTGTAAGAGTTTCAGCAGGGGTTTTACGGAAGAAACTTTGAGCGGTGATCCTCAGGAGAATGTTTGCAATGTTCAAGTCCAGCAAGTGAAAAGCTCAGTCGTGTTTCTCATCCCAGGTGCCTGTGTTTCATCAAGCGTCTCCGTTCTCTCCATATGCTGAGAGCAGAAAATAAACAGCACATCACGCACTTCTGTCGTGCTTATTCAGACCTCTCAAACCCAACAATAGGTTGGAATTGTCACTGGGACAAAGAATAACTGAACCACTATTTGTTCAGTTTAACGGAAGTTATACGAGAACCATCTCACACACACACACACACACACACACACACACACACACACACACACACACACACACACACACACACACACACACACACACACACACACACACACACACACACACACACACACACACACACACACACACACACACACACCCACACCAGCAAACAGACAGAAACAATTTTTATGTCAGGTGTCAAGCTAAGGACCACATGGGGCATTTGTAATTCTGTAAGTATAGAAAATATAGCATGTTTTAAATTGTGACAGTTTCCTTGAGAAACATTATAAATCGAACAGTCATTTTCTTCCTAAAGTCTTGTGAGAAAAAAGCTCTTTTCAGTAGATGTGGAAAGTCTTCATTCTGTTTAATGTCAAAATTGTATGTGATTATACACATAATTGGACCAACTGAAATTTATGTTTATCGTTTCACATGAGAAAATCCCTCATGCACACCTCATGGCAATAGATAAGAGAGAAAAATGAATTTCCCAGTGTTAGATCACTCCTAAAATGCATTGCATGGACTTGCACAGATGTGATCTAATGTTACCAAGGTTTTACATGAAGTCAGTTAGTCCTGCTTCTACAACTGTACGACGAACTACAATATGAAACAATGCACATTTCTTCTGTTATTAGCGTGGCTATTGCATAAGGGAATCATCCCGACAAGCAGGGAAATTTATGCAATGTACAGCATTACAAACCTTTTTTGTACACACACACACCCACACACACAGAATAGAAAGTTTTGGTGCAGGATTGGAAGCAGGAATGTGAAATGCATTCTGAGGCTGAGGAAAACTGGGAGAGATGTTTACGGTGTGTGTGTGTGTGTGTGTGTGTGTGTGTGTGTGTGTGTGTGTGTGTGTGTGTGTGTGTGTGTGTGTGTGTACGTGTGTGTGAGGCAGAGAGAGAGAAAGGGAGAGATAAAATAAAGAAGGCAAACTGCACATGTGCACATTTGATTTGCGCTTCAAAAGCGAACACTCTCCGTTGCAGATAAGGTTTTTGAAACAACCAAGCCACCTGATCCAAGTATGCTTTACAATCCCACTCCTGGAGCAACGCAAACATGTCTTTCCTTGGAATAAATCCGCCCTCTGATCTGGAGGTCGCCGAGCGGAAAGGACCCTGCTGCTCAGCAAAGGAGCTTTGATGGTGAACTCATCACTCCTTCACTCTCTCTGTCATCCTCCGCTGCGCCCGTGAGACTCCGTGAGGTGGACGCAAGGAGTAAACAAGCACAAGGTCGTTGAAAGGTAGATGTAGACGAGCTGGGGGATGCAAAACAGCCACGCGACGAAAGATATGATTAAAACCACTTTTTAAAAAATGCAACGGCAGTAAAAAAGACGGTGAAGTCAAAGCATCGGCCACTCTGTCAGCCACGATGTGTTTTACTCAACACTCTGAGTGTCAGGCACCTCATCAGCCTCACTGTCAGCCTGTCACCTACAGTCGTTTGTTACGTTGCCTGATCATTCGTCATTCACTCTGCCAGCCCCACAGTCACTCGGCCATCTCATGTGTTGTTTACTCAATAAAGCAGACATTTAGCAGTCCAGTTAGCAGTTAGCCAGTTGGTAAGTGGTTGAATGTTATTTGACTCAATCATCATTTCAGTCTTTAATAAATCAAACTAGTTCACTTACAGCCTCATCAGTGTGACAGTTTAAAAAGCAGATAGTCTGCTGCCCTTTTACAGCCAGACAGACAATCAGACAGCAAAGCAAGAAGCAAACATCTCTGCCATCTCTGTGTGTGCTTTGGTCTAAACACAAGATGCCAAAATCTCAAAAACCAATTGGCAGACAGAGACACGGAACAACAAACAAAAACTGGCAATAACCCGCCTGATAGACAGAGTGATAACCAGGCAAACACCCAGTCAGTCACATCCAAACACACACATATAAGCACTGTGCCTCACAAACATACAGCCATATAAAGGAGCAATGCTTCTGTGTGTTCTGGCCTAAGCAAAGTCTGAGTTGATTTTTAGTTCCGTGTCTGCATCCATGTGTGTGTGTGTGTGTGTGTGTGTGTGTGTGTGTGTGTGTGTCTTGTCTGGGCAGGGAGAGACGGAGAGTGAGCAGCGGGAGTGAGAAAAGCATCTATCAGCACTGTGGTGTGACCCTGATCTCACACTCCCCTGACTGTGTTTGGACAGATGGATCATCACTGCACCGCTCACAACTGACAAACGCGTCTATATGTGAGAGTCAGTGTATGCCTCTGTGTGTGTGTGTGTGTGTGTGTGTGTGTGTGTGTGTGTGTGTGTGTGTGTGTGTGTGTGTGTGTGTGTGTGTGTGTGTGTGTGTGTGTGTGTGTGTGTGTGTGTGTGCGTGTGTGTGTGCGCGCATCTGCATGTATGTATCAAACACAAAGCCTTTTATTCAGGAGCCTATTCATTATGTATTGTGCAATTCAACCATCATGAAGTCCCCCTCGAACTGAATCAATTGAAGTGTTAATATGATCCTCTCTGGACTGGTTACTGCAGGAAGGCTTCAATTGATTAGTTAGCTGACACCTCCACTCACACAAAACTCAAACAGGGCTCTGTATATATGTGTGTGTGTGCGTGTGTGCGTGCGTGCGTGCGTGCGTGCGTGCGTGCGTGCGTGCGTGCGTGCGTGCGTGCGTGCGCTGTCTTTATGCAACCGAATGCTCTGATTTATTGTACTTTAACATAATGGCTCCAAGCAGTCATTCCTCCGGCATTAATTATTTTCCTTCTAATTGTGATGCTGACAAATTGCTTGTCTTAATCCTGCAGTCAGTGGATTGAATTTGTTATTCAATCAGAACAAATTATGACATGAGATGATTTGTTAATTACTGAAGTAAGAAGGTGCAGGTACGTGTTTTCTTTACAGCTGATCTGCTGTTATGAGTTTATATTTAGTGTACATAAGTAAAAAAGCACTACCAGCAGTATTAAAAATGTGTACTCAAGTACAACTGCCATTATATTATCTAATTTGAAGTACTACTGCCAGGTACTCATCTTAGAGTTACTTTTTATCCTAAACTAATTTCATTAGATCGTATTGAACTGAAAATAGCTTCTTTCTTTTTTTTATAAATGTATGTTCTCAAATAAATTATTACCTATGTAACTATAATTATAATATTAACTACATTATTTGAAATGATAATGTTAAGAAATGTTTAACTTTATTCCCAACCATCGTTAACTATTACTTTAAAAATGGAGCCACCAAAGTAGTAAAGGGGGGGGGGGGGGGGGGGGGGGGGGTCCAAAGCTGTGTGTCTCTTCTGTTTATTAGAAGACACATAGTAAAGAAAACCATCCTCAGACTCTCTACAAGAGGGTTTAGAACTCATTTTATTTGAGGGGCCACATACAACCAAATTTAAAGATAGAGAGATAGAGAGAGAGCCAAAACTGTAAGAACTGAGCAAAATAACTTATAAATGACAAAAACTACAAATGTTTCTCTTTGTTTCAGTGCCAAGAAATACTCTAAAAATATCTACAGTTAATTAAACATCTTTGCACAAACTAGAACAGGTTGAAGGAAAATGAAGCGCAATTTCAACATCATATTGTTTTTGCCGACGCCTCTCGGTAAATAAAACAGTGAAGTTTGCAAAGATCATGTCTTCCATTCACGGTTCATATCTTATCTTGGAATTTAGTCACACCGAATAATACATTTTTAAAAAAAAAGGGGCTTGATCCTCAGTGATTCATTTCCCAAAGTGCAAACTTAATGTTGTCTTTTTCAAAGGTCACCCTACAGGCTGGATTGGACCTTTTGGTGGGCTGGTTTTGGCCCACAGGTTGTGTGTTTGACACCCCGGCTCTAGAATCTGGCGGACCTGCGAAACTGGCAGTTGGCTTTATTTTTCATGACGCAATTTTTGTATGTTGGGGAAAGTAGGTGTGCCAACTGGCGTTTCAGCAAATAGGAGATTACAAAGGAGGCGCACAGCTCTAGGGACAACAGGTTGGGAACCACTCATATGGGTAATGTTACAGTGTTCATATCCAATGAAGAGTTTGCTTTGAGAAGTAAAGGTCAGGTTTCAGACGAGACTCTGAACACTTGCTTCGTGACAAGCTGATGTCACCTCAACAGAGATTTCTTCACCTGCTCCGGTCGCAGCACTGATGCTCCCCCATGCTTCGTTTGGCTCTGAATCTGTTGGATTGCTTGGCTCACGGCTCACTGGATGGCCAATCAGAGGTAAATTTAAGAATCAGAACGCCAAAAAAAGTTACGATTATGCAAACGTTCTCTGTTGGAATAAAACCAAGACTCAAAAAAAAAGAAATGAGGACAATAGTTTTTCTCTAAACTGAGCTCATCAGAACGCACCACAAACGCTTCCAAAGGGAGTTTTAGTTCAAACATGTTTTGTTGCAGATTTAAGTGACTGAAGTTGGCTTTTTGTTTGGTTCATTATCATTTTGCTTAAGTGTTGATGTTGATCATGAGGATCCGGGTTTAAATATCAGGCAGGAACAAAATCG
The DNA here is from genome assembly GCF_963383615.2 of Lipophrys pholis. NCBI lineage: Eukaryota > Metazoa > Chordata > Actinopteri > Blenniiformes > Blenniidae > Lipophrys > Lipophrys pholis. The sequence goes on from NC_137648.1 coordinate 6,725,220, forward strand.
AGCCAGGTTTCCTTTGCAAGTTGTAATGACATTCTGTGGCACCAACTATAAAAGGAAACAGCCAACTAGTCTAATCAAAATGTGTGACAATTATGCAGGGAAGGGGCAGGCCCCCAGTTTTTATCTTTACCTGGTATCTTCTGCAATCCTCTCAGGGTGCATAATGTTCTCATAACCTCCAGGAATGAGGTAGGGCCATTTTGCAAATCACCAGTTATTGCTCAGAGATCACTGTAATAATGGGAGGTAAGAGAAGAGAATCAAACTTTTTTTATCTACTCCTCATTTTAGTTCTCATCTACATATGGTTGGAGGGCACCATGAGCTCAATATTTAGAAGTATTTTTAGCAAAAACATAAGTAACCTTAACTATGCAAGGAAGTGGCTTGTCCCTGTTATCTCCTGAGGGTCCGATTAAGAACATCGTAACTTAACGCCCCTCCCATGCTTTCTCACTATATACTCCTCAGTACATGTATTTCATATGACATCGCCGTTTAGCCCATGTTTAGTTTTTTATGTGACTAGCGCTCCCACTGCTCTGTGCCCTGAATGTACTGGGGTGTGATCCATCACCGGGTCCCAGGGTGATTTCAGTGTATGTGCCATAAATGCACCGGTACGTTGTGTGTGTGTGGGAGTGGGAGCAGGAGCAGGAGCAGGAGCAGGGGTAGGTGTTGGTGCAGGCTTGTACTAATGCCCTGGAGATGATTTAGAGTCGAACCACCGAACAGCGCGGAAACCTCTTCCAGTTATCTCCCTTGGGACCAGTCGGTGCCTCGTGGAGAGTTAAAGAGAAAATAGGATCCGCCAGAAATCACTTGAGGGGAATGAAACAACTGTTCAGATGGTTCGGTTTTAAATCATAGCGCTCTGTTATTTACATCGAACGGAATGATGCAAATAAATGCTTTGGCATAAATCAGGCTCTGTGGGTCTTTAAAGGGACTTAGAGATTTGTAAGATTCATGGGGCCGAAATATATAAAAGGATCTTATCATTGGAGATCCAGATTGTTTCAATATGTAAGGACAAGTTTTCATGAGTGTTTATATTTATGGAAATACAGAGATGAAACTTTGTTTTTATGCCAAATAAGGTAGTTCAGGCAGACAATTGCTTCGCTTGTCAGATGTGCCAATCTCTTTTTTATGGTTTTTATAGTAAAGATATGGTGGAGAAGTCTTCATACTGTAACTTTGAGGAACATTTCTCTTGAACACAGAGTTTGTCAGATTGGTAAAACATTGCGCATTATTTCATCTGAGAGGTGATGAAATGCATAGAATAGAATAGAATAGAATAGAATAGAATGCAATAGCAACACTTGACAGTCCTAATTCGTGTATACCTCGTAGCAGTCAGAGGCAAAAAATTACAAATATCAAGAAAAATGACCAAAAACGATAAAGTCAACAAACTACACAACAACAGCAACAACAAAACAGGGCACAGTCAATGCATGATCTAAATTAAGTGGAAAAGTTATTCGGAAGAACAAGTAGATCTACTTAAGTATTAGTGTTTGTTCCAAGTTATATCTCAATCATAATACTCAGCATTATTGCACATTCACTGATTATTGTGCCGGGCAACTATTCTTTAATTGTATTATATAGAACAAATAGATCTCCCCTACTGAAGATGTTACTACCTGTAATGTAAAGTGCAATATTTTCACAAATATGTTCCCATTTGGTTTGAATCCTAAATAAGGATACCGGCGTCGACATTACATTCCTGCCGTTGCACAGATTAGCATTTGGTGGTCGTGGTAATGTGTGAGGAAGGGTCGCGGTGCATCCTCAAAGGAAAGAAGACAACAACACTGTAGCCGACACTAATGTAAACACACCATCAAATATTTCTAATACCTGCCTTTGTATCTGCTTTATGAGTGTAGAAATGTGTTCGTAAGCGTAAACGTTCATGTCTTGTTGAATTACAGAGTGTTCTAGCAGCTCTTTTTGTTTACTAAATAACTCCTGAGGGCACATTTATTAGTGAACTTGACTATATTTGAAATTCATTAAAGCCTCTTGCAGCATGTAATAAAACAGGGAGAAAAGCACGAGTGATGTAAAACCAGATACTGGAGAAATAGATAGAATAACTAGTATTCCTTTAAAAAATGCAATCGTTTGACTGTGGTTGGTGAAATTCAAAATACATTTTTCTGTGTGTTTGCGTGTGTGTGTGCATGTGGGTGTGTGTGTGTGTGCGTGTGTGTGTGTGTGTGTGTGTGTGTGTGTGTGTGTGTGTGTGTGTGTGTGTGTGTGTGTGTGTGTGTGTACGTGAAAGGACAGTAGGTTGTTGCAGAGCAGGCGAGGTTGAAAAAAGGGCACTCAACCTACTGCCCTTGACTTTCACTCCTGTCAGCCAAGTCTCTGCGTGTGCGTGCGTGCGTGCGTGCGTGCGTGCGTGCGTGCGTGCGTGCGTGCGTGCGTGCGTGCGTGCGTGCGTGCGTGCGTGCGTGGATAGGACTGGTGAATATTAAACCACCAGAGATCAACATGAAAACCAGTTCTCTGACCACATACACACACAGACACACACTCGGCTGTAAAAACGTCTATGTTTTCACCTCCTGGTTAAGTTTCACCTCTGTACTCCCTGAGTGAAGGCAAGCTTAAAGGTTTATGAGACTGTATGAACAGCGACGAGAGAAATGTTCCAGCTAAGAGACTAGCAACAGGTATAAACGGCTTTTTGGTGGCAAAAACGTTGTTAAAGTCTGTCAGGGAAACCAGCAGACAAAGAGAAGTGGCGTGTGAAACGACAGGTTGACAAAAAAAAGGAACAGTGGAACAGAACAGAAGCTGACGTGTGAACGGTCGAGACGAAAGGGAAATGGAACAGAGCAAGGCAACTGGTGCTGGCTGTCACTTGGTTTCCCCGCTGTAGATGACAGGTGTTTTACATTACGCTGTGGGTAACAGCAAACCACATATCTCCACTGCCGCTGTCTCCATACCCCGGACCCTGTGAGCGTTGCATACGGCCCCGAGATTGCAAAGCTTATTCATGCACAGTGAAGGCAGAGTAAACTTTCCATTCAAGTAGAAAATGAAATAAAAACCTTGCTCTCAGCATTATGGTTTCCTTTTGAAAACTTGAGTCGAGAAGTGCCTTGTGTTTTACAGCCAACTCCAAAGCTTTAGAAGCTAAGAGAAGTTTGTCCGTGGAGAGGAAGTGTTCTTACTTTTTGATTCTTTGCTCACTTTGTGTAGATTTTTAAATAACGTCCTGCTTTTTTTTTTTTTTTTTCTTTTCTTCCAACAAACACAATATTAATAGATTTTGTTAATTTGCAATCCCACTGTTCACACTAAATCAGCTCCGTCACAGAGAGCGGATTGTTCTGTTCTTGCTCTGTAAAACACCATTTTTTTTTCCACTGACTGGACAACAGATGAAAGGCCCATTTCAAATGCAATAAAGATAATGAAATGTTCCACAGGTTCAGCTACAGAATACATGTTCTGTTATGAAAACTCGAACCGACGCTTTCTATTACAGTTACTTTATAGCTGAGATCGTCACTATCTTTACTCACTCCACCACACATGCTGTTCGTAATGTGGAGTACAGTCGGAGAGGCTTACTCTTCTGCTGCGCACAGCGTGAGTCATTTTTAGTAATAGCGCCAAATAAATGATTAAAAAGTAATGATGTAGATGGTCTCGACTGCTCATCTCTTTGCCCCTACAAAGAACGGAATCGTGAACAATTGAGTTGTGCAAACTCATTTTATTTTTTGCAATGCATTAGTTTGCAACGAGCATTGTATAATAATCAAATCCGGCAATTGGAGCCTTTGGTTGTAAATAAAACCATCTCGAATTTACAGCAGCTATAAGATTTAATTGACCCACGAGCAGTGTCCTGTCAGCTCCAGACATATATCATTCACACACACACACACATAGATGCTTAATAATGAATAACCCGCGAATGCACAGCGCACAGCAAACATTCAACTATTACTCACCTACATCATCACATACAACAATGCTCCTCTGCAGTGGCTGCAAAACCTCACACAAAAGGGCACACAATTTAAGACGCAGACACACACGTATGAGCGGTAATGCAGACATCGTTTGAGAGGTGTAAAGTCTCCGGGAGCCAGAGAGGATCACACATCCTGCTGTTGCTCACTGAAAACCGCAGACTTTTTGTGACTGCAAATCTGTCACACTCCCTCTTCTCTGTACCTCTGTTCCTCGTTCCCATTTAGTGGGATTTATTTTTGCTGCTTTTTATCTCCTGGGGTGAACCCCTGGTGATTTGTAGAGACATGGTGGTGTTACCCCGTATCAGGATCCTCGGTGCCCGGATTAAATCGAATGTGAAATAAATCTTTGTTTAAAACCTAAATGGGTCCTCTCCCCTTCTTTCTGCCTCTTCAGGTGTGTCTCTCCAATGCTCTTGGCCCCTGAGGCCTGAGGAGAAGTGAGCCGAGCCCAGGCCCCCAATGGGACGCCCTGTGACCCAGCATGCACTGCTGCTGTTGCAGTGCATGCTGGTCCTGCGGCCTGGAGGCGTGGCCAGTCGGAGAGGCCCCGTGTTGCTGCCTGAGTCGCCCTGTTACAAGACAGAGCACCCACTCGTCCCGCACTCAGGTAAGTGCTCGGATAAATACACGGGCCGAACTCATGGACATGGCTCATTATGTTCTTGAGCGCCCTCCATAATTACGTGAACTTCTCTGTTCATTTATTTCTACACACCTCACCCTCCCTCCAGCCCCTCGCTCCAACACAAGGTTGGACCTGGAGACCATATAAGGACATTTTCTGTTTGGTTTCATTCGAGCGTTTCATTGTTGCTAGGAGACATTAACAGTTTTGCACGCTTTAGCTTTAAATTGTTGGTAACTTAATGACCCGAAAGAATGACAGTACAGTAGGAAATTGTATTTAAAGCAGGTACTTCACAATTAGCCGGTTTACATATATTGCTGCTTATCTTTCTTGTTTTGACTGAAGCCTCCAGATAACAGTTATGTCTTCACATTACTCACAGCAATATGACGGGTATGTAGATTTGATGTAAATGTGTGCAACTTTTGCAACAGGTGTGCCAAAATATGCAAGCACTGGAAAGAAAGTAGTGTACACAGGAATTAGTGCTGTCAATCGATTAACAAAAATGTACTAATTAATTGCATCATTTCCTGTAATTAATTGTGATTAATCGCATTGTTTTTCTCCTGAAGACTGAAGCTAGTAATGTATATTTATTCAGGGAAAACCACGAAATTCATGTCGACTCAACACACAGAAACTATTTTTAAATTCAAAGACTATTTTTATGACGCCCTTTTAGCTTTTGGTGAAACTGTTTCTCTCCATGATCAGCAAAATAATTAAAAAAAAAAAATAAATTATTAAACATCTAACACACGCATGCACACACGCATGCACACAGGAGAGCCAGGGAAAGAGAGAAAGAGGAGAAGTTGATATTTTACCAGCTAGTATTTCCTCCAGCTTTAGCAGTTTGGTGGCTACTGGTCAGTCAACATGGCAACCTGCTGTTTTTCTGCAGAACTACTACTGTGGTCGTTAAATTCGGCTTTACAAAGTAAAACTAATGACTTTCACTTTCTCAATCAGCCGTCAGGGAACTTTTTAGAAGTGAAACTTGCTGCCTTAATATTATTCCACTCGGTATTATGCTGCTCTGTAGTCACGGTGCTGCGCCCAGAGACGCTGCACATGCCGCTGCTGCGGTAAGGGAGTAAAAAAAAACGGAATTAAACAAAACTACATTAAATAAATTTTTACGAATTAAACGTTTCAAATAAATTAACTAAATTAACCCGTTATTTTTGACAGCACTAAGGAATACATCACAGTAATCAGATATACGTTTTTGACTAATCCAAATAAGCACACCCCATATAAAGTGACTGTTTTTCCAAGCCTTTACTGAAGTGTGATTATACAATTATATCTTTGCAGCTGTAATTAAACACGACACGCCTGTCAAGTTTTGGATTTCGCCACGTTTTCAATTTTATCTAAATGCAGAGCGATGTTGCCTTTATTGGAACTTGTGATACCGCTGGGTGTCTTGTATCAGCTTTCTTCAAGTAAGAAAAACGAAATGTACTATTCAGCTCTCATGTAAGACAGTTTATTTTGTACAACCTTTTAAAAAATGTTACACCGGATACTAGAACTCTTTTCTTACTGCCAAAGGTTCTATTTTCTTTATGGAAATTCTCTTGATGGAAATTAATAGTTTGTAACCATGCTTTGCAGAAACGATTTTCCAAAGAAAAAGAAAAACCTATTCTCCCAAAAATCTTTTAAATCACAACGATTGATTTTAAAACAAAGAAATACTTTGGGCCTGAGCTACTAAGGTTTGCACCCGTGAAAGGGGTGCAAACCTGACAAACTGAGGTGGCGGCTCATCTATTAACGAAGGGGGGGGATCACAACTGATTTGCACTGAAAGCAACACTGTGAGCCATTAGCACATTTGCCTTCATGAATATGAGATATTAGGTGTGTACCTGACTGTGCAAAATAATGGAATGAGTTCAAATGGTTTAATAACATATGTGTTATTTATGATTGTGTCTTTCTCTAAAACGATGCTGCTGTTATAGTTATGAGAGGTACTTTTTTAATCTGGCTCCCCACAACTTTTTTTTTTCTCTCACTGTAGGAAAGCGTGTACCCCTTCTTAAGTCTAAAAATATTTTCTGCGCCTCTTCTGTTGGTCCTCTTTCATGCTGCTTTTGATCACTTTCTTAGCACTCCATCCAATCAGTCCATAGTGCATCCAAATCAAAATGGGAACTACAGTTTCCAGTAGGTCGTTGAGTTCTATCTAATGAACACAAAGCCTTCATTTGTGTGCTCTTGTTTGCTCATTCTTCATCGATCAGCAGTGTGATTAATATATAATAGATCGCTTTTTACTGGGTCTTTGTAAGTCAGGCGCGAGCAGAGAACTCTTTTTCTTTTTAACCAGTAAAAAGCTGAAAACACGTTTACACAAAAGCACAAATTGGTTACCTATAATTTCCGTGGAGTGTGAAGCCGTTAAGGACAGATGGTCTAATCACTTTTCAAATCATCAAGTTTTATGATAAAACATTTGGGATTCAGCCAATATTCTTCTTTTGTAAAGAGGAACAGGAATAAACAGTACGGCAATCTTTTTAATCCACGTTACTTGAAACACTTGGTAGTACAACCGGGATTGATAATCTCTCAATTAGTATTTTTTATCAATACACAATGAGTGTTGACATGTTTTTGTTTTTCCCTCAAGAGAGAACACAACCTTCTGTCCTTAGATGCATTATTGTCAAGGTTTTGTTCCTGGTTGTTCTTTTAAAACATAAAGCGTAATAAAGTCTGCCTCTCACAATTTTACTACATTGGCTCACCAGTTTTTAGATACAGAGTATTTCGCATTGGGTTACATTGCTCTTAGCCTTTATCTCACACTGCTATTGAACATATAAACTGTAATGAAATGCTGCAGGACCTAGTCGACTGAAGGTATCAATAGCAATCGATGCAGTTCTGTCTGCCCACAGCGAAGCAGCAAAATGCCATTGAGCTGTTTTCAGTACAGCAAAGTCTCAGTCAGATAATCACATAGCACGCTGTCTGGGTTAAATTGACTGAAAGCCCAAGGTCAGTGCTTATGTGCAAAGATCCACATGCATGCAAAAGACTCCAAAAGACCCGGCACAGACACCAGTGTTCGCTACTGCAGTTTTTTTTTTTTTCTTTCCTTTTTCTGCCTTTTTCCCCTCCCACAGTCTTTGTCACTGCATTGTTAGCTGAGGTGGCACTCTTCCCTCGGTGCCAGTCGAGGGCGATGATCATGACTAACTGACCAGCTAATGTAATCCCGTCCTGCCTTGTGCTTCCTGTGAGAGGAGGATGGCTCGCCAGCTTGGGGGTCAGCTGTGGTCAATGCATTTGTGGTCTCTAATATACCAGATTGGCCCATTAAACTCCAACGGTTAAGTGCTTTGGTAGGAATATAGAAGCATTAATAAAGAAGGATGACATTTCAGTGAGCATTCGGACACGGTTCACCAGTGCGGAGGCTACTGTGCAGAAGAAAGAGAGAAGTCTGGTGTGAATGGCCAGCTGTGATGATACAGTGGTTTCTTAATGCCAAGGGACTCGGTGGCTTCATTTTAGAGAAAAATTGAAAGGATAAATGAGGTGCTGTAAAAGTCTGATCCACTTAAATTACAAAACATATTTTATCAGCCTGTGTTTTGCTTTTGTTTTTTAATCACTGTTCCAAGTGTCCACTCCTTCACACATTTTAGCATTTATAAAATTACATCTGCCTTTACAAACATCACTCCTGGTCAACCCAAACTGGCTTACCAACCATTTAATTTGTAATAGATGGACAGTAGTTGCAGTAAAGTGTTGATTTTTATTTCTTTGTAAATTAATTAAGACAATTGTGGCAAACATTCCCCACTAAATACAACTCTGATGTAGCGATGACCCTATATTTTATTTACAGTATAACACATGAACCATATCAGATTCATTCCATGAAGAATATTTATGAAATCACATTATTCATCATTTTAAATTGAATTTAATGGTTTTCCCGGTCCATTTTCATTAAGGCTTGGTTGACTGGCAACGCTTTTTTTTCACATATGGTTTCTTTTTTACACGGTTGAGTTTCAATTTTAATGGATTCTGGAAGAGTTTCTGAGCATCTGATGTAGAATCAGACCTGTTAATGCCATCTCAGGGCTTGTAGATAACCTTTGATCGCATCGCTCCCACACACAGATGATCCATCCATCCATTATTTCCATCATGTTCCGCTGACTATGGGCGGAGGCGGGACCGGACAGGTCGCCGGTCCATAACAGGGCAAACATGGAGCATGTCGTTCATGTCGGTCAGGGGAAACAAGAGCACTTGGAGAAATGTGCACCTTTACAGCAGTTACATTGCTAACTGCTATCCCACCACGTGGTTCTCCTCCGAATCCTATTTTTTTATTTTGTTTGTTCACTGTAGATAGTGCCGTTTTTTCAGCTTTTGTTCACAGATTAGTAAACCTCATCTTAACCTCAGGGGAAGCACCCTCTATTAAATGGCCTTTTTATTTTCAGTCATGTCTCTGACCTGTTATCAATTAACATAACTGGCCGCAAAATGGCCCCCTGGCAATTTTTATTAGGAGCACTTATTTTTCAAGCTTTTTCTTGCCCTTTTCTAATTCATTACTATGTGTAATTGCAGTCAAATTCAATTGAGCTAGTATTTCTTTTCTTCTTTTTTTTTTATAGCTTTGGCTCTGAACATGTGTTGTAATGATTTTATTGGTGGAAAACATGAGTTTATGAGTAATGCTAATCATGTGACCTTGTTTTCATTTACATGCTATAAATCATTTCATTTAATGCCGAAGAAAACCCGAAAACACAATTCTTTTTAAGGCATGTTTGGAGTTATAAGGAGGGTTTTTTTTCTCTCTGTTTTTTACGTGAGTGAGTTCAGACTATAAAACCAAGCGCTATTCACCTTTTTGCCTTATGTCTTTCCTTCTGTTAGAAGAGAAAGCTTTCAAACTCCAGCTGCCCCCTGGGGAGTTTGAAAAGCTGCGTTTCCGTGCATTGTTCCCCGCTAGCTCGTTAAATGTGGGATTGGAAAGCTGTTGAGCACAATGATCAGCTTATCCTCAATTTTCTGGATTTTCTGAAGAAAAGAACAGTTTGCCAGTTTAACAGGGGAATCAAAATAAGTAGGACTGATTGCCTCCTGGTTGACGTGTCTGCACATCACAGAAAGCCGAATGTTACCCCAACTTCTTGAAGTTGTGTTGCCGAGCATCTTTTCCCAAGTCCTGAATCTTGCGTTGCAGTGGGTGGTCCCGGGTTGATAATTCTAAGTTCAAATCACAATGAATGGCGCTCCCTCTCACCTTTAGTGTGTGAGTTTGTATGTATGTTCGCTTTTTTGGGAATGTATCGCTACATGGTGCCAACCCCCTGCTGTCAAACGGCTGAACTATTTTTCATAAAACAGGATTGCAGTGAAAAGACAAAAACAAGTGCAGTATGCATTTATAGTTGAATGTGAAGGCTTCTGTTTTTATATCAGCTCTGCTGTAAAGACCCTAACTTTTTCTAACTTCTTATCGCTGTCATTTGGGGACGGGAGGTCATTGAACGCTGTTTGTTCATTTTACTTTGCAGACTTGCATTCAAATCTTATTTTCTCTCACCTTATGTAAGTAGCAGCACCTCGGCAGAGCTGCAGGTAATTCCCATAATTTCATGAAGATGTCTGTTTATCTATAATTGCACATGATATTTTCACTTTGTTCTTTAATAGCGCTCCTTTCGAGGCCTGATGATAGTCTTTGCTTCAAAATCCCCTCAGTTCAGAACTGTAAAGAATACAAATCTTATTTTAGACATTGCGAGCATTTATTTCATGGAAAAAGCCTCCAAAAACTCCCTGCTATGAGTCATCCCAGAATATGTCAACACATATATAGGCATATGCAGGCATACTTAATGCACAAAGTGTATGTGAGGGGGAAAAAAACTCTTGTTAAGCCCATTGTAGTTCTCTTTTGTGAGTCATTGTGCTCCATGTAATGTAGTATAATCCATGGTTGTTGAAAATGTGCAGTGTCAGGCTGCCATGACTCCTTTCTAGCCAAGCTGGGAGGACTACAAGCACATTAAATATACCCCTGTGGATCTCAGCAACCCAACACTGCCATCCTACTCACACCAACATTATCCTTTTGCACCTCTACCCATGGCACCTTGACATACACTCTTAAACCTAGTGCTTAAACATGCTGTTTATTGCCATCTTGGGGAATATTATTGACTTCTTGCCTACAATTACATTAGAAGATTGATGCATCTCTGCTTTATATTGAAGGTGCAGCAAGGAGGCGCTAATCCCACCTCAGCGATCACATTGTAAACAGGAAAATAAGTCACCTGACACTGTCCAGGGGTAACAAACCTGCCCTAACTGCATGTGATTAAAAACATGAAACCCACAAATCACGAGCCCTATTGTTGATTGGAGCCAAGCAGACAGATTGGCTTGTGTCGATGTGTAGTTACACTAAGTACAATGGACTTGCACCTTGTTGCCCTCTGATTCTGATCAGGATAACGCAGCTATTCAAACTCGGTGGATGTATAGATGGTTCAGTTAACCTGCTGCAGGCTGCAACCTCAGCCATCAGAATCATATTGACCCACTAAACTTGTCCAGAGGCAAATTGTGTATTTCAGGGTGAGCATACTGATCAGCCAACAACTACCTTTACAGTTCAAGATGAAAATCGATCATTATTCTATATGAATGTATATGTATTCTTGGTCTTGTTTTCTTCTTGTTTATATTCAGTATTTTAGAGTCGCCATGGGTGAAAGAAGTAATTTTAAAGAATCACCTCAGACCCTGCAGTTTTTTTTTCAGCTTTGTTCTTTTAACAATGACATGAACTAAATGAGCCAAGGACAGACTTTTTAAACCATTCTGGTATGAAGTCAAAGAAAATTCATTTTCTATTCAAGGTTATAGATAACAAAAATATCTTCAGAAATTAAAAAAAAATAAAAAAAATCATTTGAAAGAGGACTTTTTGCTGTAACTGTTCAGCTCCCCCACAGTCTCTCTGGTGACAAAAAGAGCCAAAACAATACGGAGCCCAAACAGTGATTGTGACCCATCATTAGAGGCTAAGGTCAGGGTTAGCCTGAAAGGCTCCCAATGACAGCGTTTCTTTCTTTCTGTGTGATTGTGGATGGTGAAAGGGCGTGCCTCACATGGGTTTGACCCCACTGGGGAAAGTGGTTTTGTGACTTGGCACAACACTTGGCTGAGAGAACTGCTACTGTGGTGCAAGGATGCTCTGTTGTAAAAGACCACTTTCTGCTTTCTGTGGCATTTTTTCAGAGAAGTACTGTTTCGTAAAGAAGGTACACTGTGCAGCTCTGCAGCAAGGCTCCAAATGTGTACAGAAAAGGTACACTAGCTTCACTTTTTTAAAAACAGTGCTGAATGTAGTGTCACCACAGGTCTGATGTAAATGTGTGCCAATTACAGAATTACTTTAGGGGGTATGTTGGTATACTTTGTTCTTGTTTCAGCAGAAGTGAAATGTGTTATTAAATGTTTCTGACCAAGCATTTGTAGTGTTCTTGTAGCTCAAAGCCCCAGAGATATACAGTATTAATAAAGTGTTGTACTTAACAAGTGTTCCTGGGTGGAGGCTTAAAGGCTTTTAAAGGTTATAAACTGTGGTGTAAACAATGCCTTCACAGGCCAAGCCGAGGGCCATGTCTCTGAGGAATGGACTTGTTTTACAGTCACAGACCGAGCTCCACTTTTATCCTCCCCGAACAGCTCACACGTCGTTAAAAAGAGGCCAGTAAAAGCCAGAAAATCAACAAATGGCTTCATATCATTAATAAATGCAACATTCTGTGACAAGTATTGGAGATGCGTTAATTGGTCATTCGGGACTGTTTTTCCTCAAATTTGTAGCTCTCCAAGGTCCTCGGAGCTTAAATTCTAAAAAACCATTAACTTCTCTCCATCAACCTCCAAGGTCAGCTATGTTCTTGAATGTACTTATCTTAATGGATGACAAGCTGCCAGTGGAATGAATACAGGCCTGCCCATATTTTTGGATCACTCTGTTGCTCATTTAGCCATAGTAATAAAACATTTTTTTAAATCCCACGTCATTTCAATGCATGTATGTTTTAATTATTGTTTTTTCAAGTGGCCTGAGGAGATTTGGTCATCTTGTTAAAAGCATGTCTCCTCTCTCGCATCTGTACAACTTTCTTTGTTCCTGCTAAATACACATCACATTTTAATATTTTATTGGGCACTTATTTGTGGCTTCATGGTGGTTTGTTTTGCATGATTCATTCACTGCCCCGGGGAAGCAACACAGCCACGGCAATGTGAGTTGTCGGACTTTTAGCGGTGAAATATGCTTGTTTTTCTTACTCAAAATAACACGAAGGAACCTTGGAGTGCAGAGTCAGGCGTGAACGTCTTAAGTGACCTTGTCTTTTGCTTTACATTTTTTTTCCACCAGAGCAGGTGTTTGTTTTTTGACCGCTTGGACCAATCGTTTCCTCGCATCATCTTGAACAAATACTTACCGTCCTTACTGCTACCCATTACCGCAGGGCTGCATTTAGAGTGAATTGGCTCCTCATCTATGTGCGCGCCTGCTGCCACACACTATTTACGCCACTCACAGAAAAACCATTCATGTTTCTGAATTGGTTCCACATGTTGCCATTGTCGCTGGTCTGGCAGTGACGGTGGAGTAGTAACTTTGCGCACAGGCAGTCTGGAGACTGGCGTGGCCTCTGATGCTTGGTGTAAATATTTATACATCCTGTCATTTTGTCTTTGTGTCAACTGCTTCGTGTCATGGCAGGGAATAACAAATGGTATGTGAGTGATGGGCTGTTCTATTTTTGAAGAGGCGGGAGACGGGGGTTAAGGGGATAAGTTGGGACCGAGAAAAAAAGGGGGAGGGGGTCGTATATGTGTGTGATTGTTAGCTTCGTGTTGGCTCAAAGCCCTTTCTGCGCCTTAAAATTTCATCCCAATTTGTGTGTGTGTGTGTGTGTGTGTGTGTGTGTGTGTGTGTGTGTGTGTGTGTGTGTGTGTGTGTGTGTGTGTGTGTGCGTGATGATGAAGCCTTCGTCTCAAAAGCGGCCAATCCTCTAATTCACTCAGCTGCTGCACAACCATGGATGTGATGTGATTACATTATCACATGCATTTAAAGTGCAGCTGATGCGAGTACATGTAACATTCAAAGCAGACGTGAAATACAGCAAGTGGGTATGGGATTATGTTTTTTTTTGTATATTCACTTGGGGTTGTCCGACTGCTTCTTTTCATTTTGGTTAACGATAAGGTTGATTTGTTGGCTCTGTGTAGCACTATAAAAACCTCCCCGGGTGCCATTAAAATTAGCTATTACATCCGGTCCAAGAACAAATAAATATCACATGTATGATCAGAGTTCAAAATTAGTCTCTGTGGTGACACTAACTTGGTATCCAGCGAGGTTATTGTTAGAGGTGTTTGCAAGCGTTTGGATCCCAGCAGTATACCTAAAGTACAATCTGCTCAAGCCTCATGAGCTCGACTTTGGGAAGTTACGTATATTTATCTTCACAGCCTTAGGAGGGCCCATCCACTCCGGTTATGAATGCTTATGAATGGTTCCTTGGCCTCATCACAAAAGGCCATAAATCCTTTGAGTGCTGTTGTGTTCAATTACAACCTTTCACCCCATTTGCACACCCCAACAAATATCCTCTATTTCTGGATCACACACACATGCACGGACAGACAGACACACACACACACACATTCAATCACCTCCTTTAGCTCGGCTCCCCTGGTGAGTCAGGGAGATTTATGAGGAGACGCTGGGTTCGTCGAGCGTTGTCTTCCCCCGGGGGGGTGTCACTGCTACATTTGTATGCCGGGGAGCCGGGGATCCTCTCGAACAACAAGCCCATTGCAACCAAAGGATTGGCACATTCAAAACTTTCTGTCTCCCTCTAGAATAAACACAGCAGCTTCTATTAACCAAAATGAAATTTTTCGGGGTGAATTTGGTCGCGATCCCACAGATATTTATTTCACGGAGGCTAATGAAAATGTATTAGTGCTGCTGTGAAAGCCAGCATAAGACGCAGGGGGGCTTTTTTTTCCTCACACAACTCTCTTGTAGTTATCACTGGAGACTTGAAAGAGAAGAAGGGGAAAATGCCTTTGCATACAGCGGCGTTGTCTCTCAGCAGATGATGTTGTTTTGTTCGTAGAGTCATAGTTGTGTCCCTGTACATAAGTTGGAGGTGGCAGATGTTCTTTGGAAGCTCCCAATGGTTTTTTTTTTTCCCTTTCTTTCTTTCTTTTTTTTTAATTTCATATTGAGCCACTCAGAAATCCCACGTTTGTCACAGAAGCTCGAAGTACTTGCTTTTGATGCAGTCAAGGGAGAGGGTGCTTTCATTTGAAACGCTGTCTGACAGGTGTGCCTGAAGAAGCAGATAATGTGTTTCGAGGAGGATATTCAAGCTGTCCTCCCTCTCTCTCCCTCTCTCTGTTCTGGCCCTGATGGAAAGCTCCCTGGTAAATTAAAAAAGTCCCTTTGATTTTTTTCTTTTCTTTTTCTTTTTTATGCAGTCTTCAAATAGCTCACAAATGTGGTGATGAATGACTTGGAATTACTGTCGCAACCAATGCTGAAAGGAACAAGCCTTCTGATTTTAGCACTGGCATTTTCCTCAAAGATATCTTCTGTCGTGAGTAAATGCGCCATGTATGGTGAGGCGCTCTTCAAGTGTAATCCACTCTCTGTATACAGTAACACTTGGATGAAGAATTATGACTACAGACGGAGGTAGCGATGAACAATGGAGAGCACAAGTCACTGTAATGACTGATTGACCACCCTTGACCAAACCTATCGGGTAACCAGACAGTAGACGAGCCGTCCTCATGGCTTGATGTGATTGGTCAGGGGTTAATGGGTTGGGCGCCATGAGAACAGGCATGTTGTGGATAAGATGTCAGTGTCTGTCTGGGATGTCTCTCCGTCTCTCCACCTCTCTCTTTATGCATGTAACCTCCATGGACACTCCGTCAGGCTCCGTGAAATGTTTGAATCTCAGCCTGCTTCATGATGTGTGTGTGTGTGTGTGTATGTGTGTACAGGGGAGACTATACATTTATTTCCATTAAACCACTTGATAAACAGGAGTTTTTGGAGATGCACAGAAATCAAAGGCGTCCCCACTGCATCACGTTTCAGGCTTCACTGCAAGACAAGAAGCATGTGAACCACTAATGTTCTGAGTACCTTGATCCAAGCAAAAGGATTTCATGAGTGAGCGACCCTATCAATCAAGCACAGCTAGATGCATTCTTTTTTTTTTCTCTATTCAGTTCCATTTATTAATTTTTAATGTTCAGTAATTTAAGAGTGCTCATTTTCACATCTTGATTGATATGAAGTGGTCCAGCAAACCTGGGTTTCAGCTAAAATATGAAAAACCAATTCAGGAAAGCCAAGTAAGCAAGACAATGACTTATATTTTTGAGAACATGTCTTTCTAAAGAAAGCATTTTGAATGTGTCCGATCAAGATCAAGCAAGAGTATCAAAGTGGATTTTGCAATTTATCAGGAATATTAGTGGATGCTTTTCTCAGTTTCAATGCTCTGTGCAGACAGAAAAACAAGTTGTTCTGTAATATATTGTGTCTTGCTACGTTTTAAGTACTAATGTTTCATGTTTAATGAACAGCTGTGCCTTGTGTCTTAAGAAATGGTTTAATGTTTGACAAGGAAAAGGTTTTTATGGAAAGACAGTCAACTTTAAAATCTTGGTGAACAATATTTAGCTCAAGCTTAAAATTACCAATTTAACCAATGAGTGAATATGATTGATTACACACCAACATAGGTGGGGTTTTTTTTTCAAAAGACTGTTTTACAGTTCTTTACTCAGGTGTGCTTTGTTTCATCTGGATGACTGCTGGACTTCAGCCTGTGATTACAGGATTTACTGGTCTGTGACAACAATAATTTGCACCTGCGAGTAAAACAGAATTACTGCACTGAAGCCAGAAGCAACTCATAACTATAGTCTGCAGTGTTTTGGGTTCTTTGCATGAGCCTGACTACAAACAACCATTTTTATTATTTAAATCTGGGCATCGTTGATTTGTAATCAACTAATACAAATACATCTTCAGGTATTTAAAGAAAAAAAAAATTTCTAAAATGAAGGCAGGACTATAAAGAGCTACAGATGGGGTACAAATCTGCTTCTTAGAGCCATCAATGTTTCAGTGTCATGGGAAAAGTTAAAACAGCCTTTTCAACTCAGATACTTCATCACTTCAGCTTTCATGCACGGTCATAAATGCTTTCCTCTGATTGGCTCGCTGTGTTCTTTTGGTATCGTTGGCAGAGATGGAGCCGTGGATCTCCAGGTTCAAAGCGGAGGGCACGGTGGATTACTCGCAGCTGACCTTTGACCCTGGCCAGAACGAACTAATCGTGGGCGCCAGGTAACCCATCTTCCAACTTTTTTTCTGTGTCGTCTCCTTCGATCCTCCCTCTTTGTCCTCATTTTGCAATTTGTCCGTTCATTGTGCTTTCTTTCATTCTTGTTTTATGCAGTGTTTGTTGATGCGTGGCATGAGTAATGATCAGTTTCTCTATAGATGTCTTCAAAAGCGCCAATGAAGTAGCTTTTAGGATTGTTTCCAGGTCCATTGTCTGTAAAGCCAAGTCAAGTGTGTGTGTGTGTGCTTTTATTATTTAGGTTGTGGAGACATTAATATGTTTACACAAGCAGATTATGGGGAACTTCTCTTATTCCTATATACAATACTGTCTCTTATCCTACTGTTTCCAAAGGCTGTTAATTTCCTTGAAGGATTAATAAGTAAAATGATCAAGTATTAGCACACAAACAAACCAAAAAAACTTAATTCTCATCAGCCTTAACAGTTGTCAAAGTTTTCCAGATAAGCATCAGTGCGCATATGAAGACATAATGAAGATTTGTGTTATTGCAGCAGGACTCTCAGCGCTGACAGCGTCCACAAACAAAAGCTGTCAGGCTTCTTATCCTTTTCCAGTTCAGCTCAGTTCTTCCACAATTTCTATTTATAGGCCTGAGTATTGCCGAGTGAAACAAAGGAACAGAAACAGCCAGGGAAGCCCTAAACAAACGGGCAAGCAATGTAAATGATGACATAGTGTTGAGGTATGAGCTTGAGACTGATCAGCCATAATTATATCGCCTTGCCGGAAAAGCAAATAACATTTATAATGGCATGGTGGGATATAGTTGGCAGGGAAAAGGAGCAATCGTAGGGGATTGAGTGACCTCTACAAGGTCAGACCATCTCCAAAACTACATTTCTTATGGTGTTGTTTCCATTCTGTGGTCAGTGTCTGTCCAAAGAGGACTACAGTGGGAACTAATGAATCAGAGACATTGTCATGGATGACCAATGGTCATTGATCCATCGACTGAAAAGTGGTCTGTATGGACTCATCCAACAGATTCCCTACTGTAGCTCAAACTGCTCCAGAATCTAATGCCGATTTCAGTAGAAAGGAGGACACAGAATCAAGGTTTCATGTGTACTGGGCTGCCAAAGGATGAACATATAATACTGTTTTGGGTGTCAGCAATACTTTTGTTGCATTGAATTCATTTTTAAATGCATAACATACACTTGTACATAATCTGCAGGACTTTGGATACACCATCAGGGCTGACAGGATCAGTTATGTCAATATCAGAATAAATGTGAAAGAAGTAGTTTCTTTGTGGCCTATACTAAACATTTCTATAGAACCTCAACCTTTGTTCCTTTCCACTTAGTTCCTCTCTGTAGATGTGTGTACGCATATCGATGGCATTGGAGCCTCCAGCTGATTCCTGATGAAGTGCGCTCCGCACTTCTCTTAATGGCTCCACTTGTCAATAGAAAAAAGATTTTAAAAAATCACAACAATGTGAGTGGGAGATAATAGAAGGAGGCCATCAGGAAGGAACGGAGCGAAACAAACAGAAGCAAAGTGAGCCCAGGGAATTTACTAATGCACACTGGAACTCAAATGGGAAAAAAAAAAGGCTAATCAGTATCTTGATATTATCACAGTATAGAATCAGTCGATTAACACTGAAAATGCCTTCAGTGCTCGTTATCAACACAAACTGTAAGACAGAAGTGATCGAATGCTGAACAATACTGGTTTGGGGTTAGTTTAAAGCTCACCAATTAGAGCGTTTGAAGCCGGTCTAAAACGGCCGTGGAGCACCTGAACTGAAAAGAAGAGGAAACTTCTCTTGCTCTAACAAAACGTTACAACATTAATGCCCTGGTGCTGGCAAATGACTTTAAACTGATCGAGCCACTTCGATAAGGAGTGAAACAGCTTGCAAAACGTACAACCAGGTGCAATGACCTCAGTCACTCACGTTCAAGACAAATAATGTAATAAAGTATTTATTCCGTAAGTTTCAAGTGCTACTCTGTTAAGGGAACGCTGTTGCTCAATACATCACTTCCTTATATAGCAGTACCTTTAAAATAGAATTTCAGAATAAACAATTTTGGATTTATTATTGAGTTTTGGCGTTTAACAATGCAATCAATCGCAGAGAATGCTGTCGATTCATTGCGATTATGGGACATTGGTTTTATCATTGCCCAGCACTAAATTTAATATGACTCTCACCTCACATTGAAATATACTTGGATTGAGTCAGGATGTGTGTGGCTCTTTGTTTGATAATATAATATAATATAATATAATATAATATAATATAATATAATATAATATAATATAATATAATATAATATAATATAATATAATATAATATAATATAATATAATATAATATGATATGATATAATATAATATAATATAATATAATATAATATAATTTAATATAATAAAAAGATTGAAGTTGTTTTCTATCTTGTACTTTTAGCCCCAGTTCAGCCAGTTCAATCAATACCACAAAATCAAATAAGCGATTTAGCTTGGTGCCTATTCATTGGCTATTGAGTGTCTAACTGTGTGAGGCAATGTGGCTGCAGGTTGGGTTAGAAGTACGAGTGATAATGGCAGGAAAGAGGGATCGATGCAAATATCAATACAGTAAAATGGGGGGCCGTGGCCGCACTGAGACTTGCCTGATGGCCACTCTGGAAAACTGATAGATTCTCTTCTTGAGTGTTTTTATCAGCATGTGCAGGTGTTTTGTGGGAACACGCTTCACCTTTTTAACTCTGAAATGAGATATCCATGTGATTTTAAAAAGTTTGCCGATTGAAAATAGCACAGGCAATCCTCGGTCATCAATCACACATCTGCAAAGTCTGTTTACTGAAAACTTTTAAAAAATTTTAAAAAGTTTCAGATCAGATCATTAAAAAAGTGTTCATCTCCTGAAACTTGCACAAAAGAAAAACAATAAATAATTGACAATGAATTAAATAATTTTCTTTGCAATCAAATCCAACAATAGTCGCCTTACACCAAAATAAGAGCATGACAAAATCTCGAAGAAGAAATTTCAGAAGAAATAATGCTTTCAGTTCTTGTCCGATTTTGTGCGAGCTGATTTTTGTAAATGTGCGTCATGGTTTTAGGAGATGTAACACTGTCAGCCTAAATACTGAATATTCCTATTAATAAGCTTTTCATTACGGCCTTATGTTCCTTAAAAACTTGGAAATGCCAATGAAATTTCATCGGTGCCTTGCAGATTGTGAAATGCTTCAGGCAAGGCAGGATTATCACAGATTTCACTGCCAGGCTTTCAATGTCCTTGAGTCTGTCTCGCTCTTTTACCATTTCTTTAAAAAAACAAAACATTTGAAAGGAGATGTAAGGAAATACACTAGTAGCATATGACCTTGGGGCTAAGATTGATCTAGTCTTTGTATTTTTGGTCCTAGAGTAGAGTTTGGTTAAACTTAGACATTCATCCTGTTCTGCCATGGTTAAAATCCGGCTACCCACTGAATTCAGCCCTTTTCAGCATTCTGACTCCATGCTCACGGCTGCTTACAGAGCACAAGAACACTTCCAAGTGGGAGAAACATATGAAGCTCACATGCAGTAGTTTAAAATATGACTTTCAACTATTGTACAGTATTATTTCTTGTGCATGCTTGTGCGTAAAAACTTGAGTTTTTTTCAATATATGAATGAGTGGAATTAGAAAAAAGTTAAATAATTAGACATCTGCATCTCATTTCTGCTTGCGATAAGTGAATCAAAGCTACATAAGTCACTTACACTGTCACCGACTTCAGTTTAACAAGTTACTTTGCATATTTTATTGGAGGCCATTGTTTCTTGTGGAATTCATAAAAGTCGTGCTAGTTAAAACTATGCATTAAGATACAGTGCAAAAACCATAAGTGTACCAGTTGGGTTGTCTGAAAGAAGCTTGTCACTACTGCAAATGAGCAGAAGACTGTGTGTACCGCTCAACATTAACTAGGACGTATTAGAAGTCTGGCATTCAAATGAGGACGATTACTTTGTGAGATAAAAATGTATATTGAATGTCAAACAAGCATTTACTCACTTACCCATCTGGATTAGGTCTTTACTGCCATGCCGGTGAATAACGGAAAAATCTACTTGTTCACATTGAATCTATACTAAACCAATCACTTGTTATACATACGCTAAAGTGACCTTGTTACAGTGCTTCTTTAGCGCAGGGGTCCAAATATTTGGGTGTGTTTGCATCTCTAATTTCACAAAAGCCTGAACCCTCCAAACATGGTGCCTGTTGCCAGGGGGTGCCAAACATACTAACTAAAGGCAAAACTAGCCCACAAGAATGTGAAATCAGGCCCACAAGGATGACATTTTTCTAGTATAAAAATTGAAGCATTAGAATAGAAGCATTCAATAAATTTTACAATAAATCTTACTGGTGTATCTAATATATTTACCGGAGATCGCACTGTTTGTGTGTAGCCAACTTGACACAGCGCTGAGATTTAAAGTAGTAAAGCTAACTGACATGATACAATTATGAAAACATACTGAATGGTGGGGAAACTGAGATGGATTTGGTTTTTTTGGCCCATTGTCCTGAAGAAAAACACCGTGACGTACTGGATTTATCACTTGTCTACAGATTTGCCCAAAAAGCACCATGTCAGCTTATTTGTTGCGAAATTAAAGACAAACAAAGATGTAATTCATTGCACATTTCACTTTATGTTGCACCAGAAAGAATCACAAACGTGTTTATAATTCTACTCTTTCATCTTTGAAAAGTTCAGTGTGTTGACATTTTTTTTTTTATAAAAAGACTAAACAGAAGTGATGTGCTGTTCAAAGTCTACATCATTTTTCCTGCGAATGTGCATAAAACGACTCAAGCGACTCATACTTTATCACATCTTTTTTTTTTTTTTTTTTACTTACAGAAATCACCTCTTCCGGCTCAATCTGGAAGACCTGACACTAATCCAGGTGAGTGTTAATTCTCTCTCACTCTGTCTCTCTGATTCCACCTCTGTGTGACTCACCTGGTTTTCTGGGTGAACGTGCAGTACATTTTAAACATACAACTCTTCATCGCCTACCTCCCGCCAAACACACGACTGCGCCAGCTGTAGGGAGGAACTTCCTGCGCTCACAACTGAAAGCTGTTACAGTAAAATGGTTTAGCATTTCACGTGTCAAAACAACTTTCCGACCGAAGGAGAATCATTGGGTTTGGTTGACGGCCCTGTGAGCGGATCCACAGAGGGAGGGAAAGAGTGTTGATCTGGAGCCTAGGCTGCTAATACCCTCCGTGTTTAAATCCAATTTGAAGCTGCATGTGACAAATACGGTGAAAGCAAGACTTTTTTTTTGCGCAATTTTTTAAACTGGAATTTCTTTAACATGACGCCTCAATTTTGGTTAAACTTTTCTGACGATAACAGCATCAATAAATCCCCACGAGCAGTTTTTTTCAAGCAAACTTGCTTGAAGACTTCACCTGTCCATGGTGAAAAGTTGTACAATTTGCAACTGGCATACAGAAACAGCAGTACAACTGCGGTCGCAAATATGTTTTCGCAAACTACCTCTCCTCTCCTTCTTCTGCACGTTGGAATTAAAATTGTTCCCCTCCATTTCTTTCTTTTCGCACTCTTTTTGGACCACATGGAGCACCTGTGGCGTGAGCTGTTCTGTGGCCCACTGAGTTAGAACACAAACATTGACACATTGAGCTCTTTATATCGTGGCGGTGGTAGCAGCAAGGCTTCATCGATGCTTAGACAACTCTTCGTGCTTGCGGTTTACACCCTGGTAAACCAGGGGAAAGGATGGGAAGGGTGCAAGGTGAAAAACAGAGTAGTGTGAATGGAGGGTGGAGGGAGCAGTGTTGATATAAATCCGCCCAGAAAGGGGAAAATGAGAAAAATGGTCAGGCTAAATAAGAAGCGAGGCAAAATCCATTTGGCTGGAAAGGAGTTGAGGGCAGTGCACACAAAGGAATTGTGGAGCAGCACGACAGCACGCAGACAGAGGGAAGAAAGCGGAGAAACCCCCCATGGAGGAAGACGAGGATTCATGCAGAGCCATTCTTTTGTGACCGCTCACTGGGACACGGATGCTTTTTAAAGATGCTCTGTGCCATCCGCGCACCCAATCATACCCTCTTTTTTATTTCCTCCCGCGCTCGGCTGGCGCTGCAGAATCAGCGAGGAGATTCCACCGAGCACAATCAGCGTCTCATCTCCAAGACACCTTCTGTTGAGAGGAAAGGATTCGGTAATGCCTGCCAAGGCCCCGAGGCCACTTTATTTTGACCTGTGCACTTGCCCCTGCTTTGCATCTGACTGGAAAGGGGGCCGGAGAGTCAAGGGGAAGTCTAAGTTCAAATTTGCAGAGCAGAAGTGGCGCTCTTCCTTTCACCTCCTCTGAAATCTGCTTTGGTCTTTTCTTCTTCATTCGAGCATAAACCAGGAGATTAATTGCACAGAGATTTGGTTGCCTCTGTGGCAGGGTTTACATATATTTCTCATTCCCATTGTTGTTGGATATGAAAGACTTGAATGAGTTTCCCCTACGGCAATGTTCCTCCACTCACATTACATGCATCACTGATTGATCAAATAGATTTACAAGGGAATGTTGTATTGAGGGTGCCCAGCCAACAAAGAAAGTTCGTGCACGACCAGCTGATATTAGTTCAGTGCATTTTATTTCAGTTGCACTGATACTCAAAAGGGTTGCATGATTTTGTGTTTGTTTTGTCTCCTCCAAACTAAAGGCTACACCTACATCTGTCTTTGCAATTTCACCCCTACCCCATGTATCAGCCCTGTCAGCTAATGCCCGATGACAGTGGTTTGTTCTTGCATGACTGGCAGCGTTAAGAGGAAGGCGGTGTACGACTTGACAGAGCACAAGGCTTAAAGGCTCAGTCATACAAACAACTTGCAATACACCAAAGACAGACATAATTACTGTATGATTGATGACTGATCTCACGCTGTGTATACATGCATGAAACATTTCTTTGGAGACAAACAGTGGCCAAGGTCTTTGGCTGCATGAAGGCGAGGTAAATCCAACATACCTTTTCCTGTCCTTGGTCTGAGTGTACACAGTTGTTTTTTCTCGCATTTCTGTGAGGCAGAAAATTAACTCTTAATACTCTGTAGCCTTATTGTTCTATTATGGAGGGTTTAGAGTGTACTGACACTTAGGGTGGGAGCTAAACACTGCTGGTCTATTGCACATATCGAGCTGAGACAAGAAGATTGATCGAGTCTGAGCCCCAGCAACCGTAATCTCCTCAGTAAATGCCCTCCTTGCTTGGAGGTAATAAAAAAAAAAAGAAAAAAAGAAAAAGCCAACAACATCAAAAGTTTGAGCGAAAGAGGACATTTGTGAAAAGAGCCAGTGTTAAGCCATCTGAGAACTTTTACACTTTCATTGTTTCTGTGCCTTTTAAGGCCACCCCACAGATGTGCTCTCCAATAAGTCCTGAGAGTAGAAAAGGTTCAGTCCCCTAGGGGAGATATAAAGGCATGTCAAAGAAACTGCTTACAAGACAGAGAAACACTTACAGAATCATAAACAGAAGGTATTTCACACCACATGAACTTTGGAGCTTCTGCTCAAACTGAGTGATTGTTGAAGTGACGGGGTTGAAGGGGTAAACGTGAGGCTCACTATGCCCTTGATTGAAGTTAATAACTGGCACTTCATTATCATTTTTTTTTCCCCTTCTTTTAATTAATAAATTTTTTTTCAGTGAACAGCCTGAAGAGGCCTTTCTTCCCCCTGTCAACCTCTACCCTCATCCTCACTGATCTGGAAAACACTGTCAGGAACAAAAGGTTGATTCTTTCTCCTCGCTTCATTTTAGACTTTCACTCTGCAGCATACACAACTAATGAGACGTGCAGAGTCACCGCAGCCAAAGAGGTAGCTATAAAACAGCCCAGTAAAGCGCAGTTTCACCTCCTGTGTCCACAGGTGAACTCTGTATCATATCTCACATCTGTTCAGCACTGCCCTTCTACCCTCACTGTCGCTCATTCAGCTCCCTGAACGGAGCTACTGCCAACCTCGGGCAGGCGAATCAATGCTGGCAGTGCCTTTTCCTATTGTGCTGCTAGTGCTGACGAAGGTCCAAGCGAGCTCAGTGTA
The DNA here is from genome assembly GCF_963383615.2 of Lipophrys pholis. Classification (NCBI taxonomy): domain Eukaryota; kingdom Metazoa; phylum Chordata; class Actinopteri; order Blenniiformes; family Blenniidae; genus Lipophrys; species Lipophrys pholis. Next base: position 6,750,493 of record NC_137648.1, read on the forward strand.
CCACTCTGCTTCGTGTTTTTGTCAGCACGTGCGCTCCTCAAATAATGTCCTCTGACTTAGTTAAATACCCTAATGCAGTGGTTATTCCTGCCCATTTGCACACCTGCTCTAATTGAAGGCAGTCTTAAAAAGCCCTAACTCAAAAGAACCGAAGTTTCTAATTTGCAGACAAAGAAACAGCCTCTTGAATTTGTATTTTCCCAAGCCAAAGGTGCTAATATAAGTAGAAATTAAAGGGGAAAACGCAGCCTTTAAGAATCAATATGCGGATGCTTTTTCAATGCTGAATCGAAACAGGATGCAGACAATGAGGCTGAGTTTCAACAGAAACACTGTGGTACTGCATTAGTCAATAAGCACAGGGACGAGGAGGATCCGTGGCATTGTTCACCATTCAATACAACAGAGGAGGAGAAAATTGCGAAAATACACTCCAGACTCTCTCCCTCTCCGCCTCTCCTCCAGCACTGGCACATGAGAAGACTATCCATAACAGCTCCCTTTGGCAACAGACACTGTACGCTGTTGAGATGTACATTGTGCCTCCATTTTTCTTTGCCTCTCCTCGTTCCGCCGTGTCATTAAGAAGGAGGAGGACTACGAAGAAAACAAAAGGCTCTTCCCACCCTTGCATGTTGTATTTCACAGGCTTGTCTTTTGTAATTAGACTTCGTTATCCTGACAATTAGCCCTGCTAATCAGTGGCTAACAGAAATTGTCCTCGGAAGCTCTGGCAGCATCACTAACTCAATTACTAAATCACTAAGCTGGCCATTTAAATGCATAGGTTGAAAAAAAGTATTATTGGAAGGGGAGATAAGGATCCTGGTGCATTCATGGAGATGATGGCAAGGTTAGGCAAGAGCATTCTCAGCCTACATAGTAAAATGCACGGTGAGGGGTCGCTTCTCGTTTGACTCGTCTCTTCAGTCTGTTGTGATGATATGTGTAGTGACTCAGACTTACACACTTGCTGAGACATGACATCAAGACCAATTTCATGTGTAAATCTTTCAGTAGCTTACATCAGCAGACATCAGTCTGAATAGTAAATATTGTGCCAGCACATCAAAAGGTAATATCAGCTATTCATAAGACGGATTATATTTCCCCCGCAGGATCTGCCCAGCTCGTACTCTCAACCCGCCGTCGTCCTCTTGTAATGAGACACACAGCCAGTCATTTCACTAAGCTAGACAGCTGTCAGCAGCGAGTGTGTTCTCTGGACCCTCTTTATGCAAAATATATTCAATATCATGTCTGGAAACTGGTGTTTTGGAATTCAGCTCCTCACTCCTCACTCCCTCCTCCATCTCACTGACTACTTCACTCTGCCCACACAGTCTCCCTTGTTCTGGCTGACTCCTAAGTTCAGAATCAGTTTTCTCTTTTTTGTTTTCGTGGGGTTTGTTTGTCCCATATTTTCCTTTTTCGGTCCTTCTCTCTGTCTCTGCCTCCCACCCTCACTGCCCACCCTCACTCTTCGAAGCTGCACCCACCAAGTGGGGACAAAAGCTCTTTAGTGTGAGGAGTCAGTAGGCACAATGGTTAAACTCTGAGGATAGCGCCCATTACAGGGGGCACCAATGAGAACAGTAAATACAACATAACGTCACATCATTTCTTCTTCCTTCCTGAAGCGAGACATTCTCCCTGCTTTAGTCAGTCCACCCGAACCCTTCACATCAGGTAACTGTGCACGGCCGGCCTAAGCTTCCAAGGGGCCCTTAACAAAACATGATTTTTGGGGCCCTCCATTAATGTCGATAATATTGACAAATGAGCTACACTTACTATAAACTTCTATGTTATATGATAAAGCTTTGATAAAATACATGAATCATCACTCAAACAGCCAAAGTGTGTTATCTAATATTAATAAAACTATAAAAATATTTTTTTAACTGCTCTTGGGGGCCCCCTACTGGTGACTGGTTCTCTAAGCTCGCTTATGCCTCGGGCCGGCTCCGTAACTGTGCATGTTCCAAGAAAACTGGTACTGCCACATTTACTCAGATGACAATTTTTCAGACGTGATAGAGTATTTCAGGCTCTCACAGATTTCCGTCATTTGGCTCCTCAGAGAAGAAACTTCATTCTCTTTCCAGCCAAGCTGTTTGGCAGCATCCACATTAAGGATTTTCTTTAAAGGGGCTTGCCAACTCCTAAACTTATGAAGGTGATGAAGCAGTTAAATTTCTGGACATAAATTATATTTCCTTGATCTTATTTTTTATTTGAAACTGTGTTTGTATGATAACAACCGACTGAAAAGGGTATTGTTTTTGCATTTTCAGTTTGCTGTATTCAGACAGCGGTGTTTTGAAAATGATCGTCATACAGACAAAAACACCTGAAATGGTGCAAACGTGGAAGTTTGCCAGTCCAGCCACTAGTTGGTGTTGTGTTTTTGGAATACTCCTTTAAACTTTCTTCACCGTGTAGACAGATTCACTATCTGCTGTATAAGCAAAATGTCCCTGTATGTGATCTAGATGATGTTATTGTAAATGTACTTTTTGTTGGAGAAGCACTGTTAAATTTAACAGTGAGCAGCAATGATCCAGAACTCTATTCACTGATTTGCTCCTGCTCTCTAATTTCTGATCATTAATTTTATGAGATAGCGCATTTTTTCTGAAGGAACGCTCGAAATAGATGAATATGCCAGAAAAACTTTAACTGTTACCAAGAATATTTTTGGAGTTACTGTCAGAGCATCTCCTCACACCTGGAACATGAAACATGTAACCATTCAGTAAACTTCCGGCGCTCAAGATGTTTTTCTGCATCTTAAATATAGATAATAGCTTCTTTGATTGGCACTTCTTTCCTCTTAACCCTGTTATAACTACAACATATGGATTTATTAGAATTTTATGACTGCCGGATTGTCAATATGTTTTTCTGGTTATTTTTGGAGAATTGTGCATATTTGGGAAAAAAACATTAAATTCGAGTTTTCAGAATAATCCACTTGGCACAAAGGGGCATGGTTGTTTAGAATAAAGAATTATATAGTTTATTGTTAAATTAAACCGTTTTCAGACACTCATCGAAATCTTTGTTTATTAAACAGATCACTACAAAGTGTAATAAAATGATGTTATAAATAATAATGAGCATTAAGCATTGGGAATATGTCTTAGAACTGCTATATTGTTATCTGAAACAGAGTTATGTGAACTGTTCTATTGTTTTTTTGTTCATATGTTCAAGTTTATTCTCTCAGTTGAATGTAACGACAGTGAGGAAGAGATGCCTTGCCAAAGCAAGGGTGCAAAACATAACAGCAGCACACACCTTATTGTTTTAGCATATTCATTAAATCATGCATTCGATGACCGTCATCACTTTACAATCATTAATTTTGAAAATATTAAAGAAATGCAGTCCGTTTGGTGATTTACCTTGGGAAGGTAAGAATCAAAGCAGCGTACACTTACCTCTGACAGTGATGAGCTAAGAAAATAAATGAGTTGCGAGACCCAAAGCAACCCGTGACCCTGTGTTGATTAACGATGATGTGTTAAAAAATATCCCATTATGGTGTTTATTACAAATGCTGTGGCAAGGAGTGTGAGACTCCAGAAAGATCTGGATGAAGAAGAACCGCTGCGGGGATGGATGAATGGACTGTGACCTTTTTCCAAAATAACTTAAACTTTGAATACTTGGCAGTTCTTCAAGGTTACTGTGTTTTTGACAGTGCTGAGTAGCTCATCTTGCCAATGTGTGACACACTGCTGAATCTTATCTGTGATTGGACAGTAATAATCCTGAGGGCACCATGGTGATCGCCAGGCTGTGAGAGCAAAACTATATTTCTCTGTTTTCTGGTAGTTTTCTATATCGCAAATGGTGCAGCAGTTATAGTTATGAAAATTACACATTATGTATCTTGTCAGCAGAGAAAGGTCAGTAGTATAAGGGTCAAAAGTATAAAGCGTTTACCCAATAGACATCCATGCACTGTTCTTAAATGATTTTGCTTTGAATTGAGTTTTATTTACTTGGCCTCGCCCACTTTCCGTTTTACCTCCATTTTACCCGGAGTGTGATATTGTCATTTCTGCTATGAATGCAGTAAAAACACTGAAATTATAAACTCACCATAAAACATAATTATCCTCTTATAACTCCCACAAAATCCAAAATGTTTCTCCAAATATCATTACAATGCCGTGATGGATGTCTTTTTTTTTTTTTTCTTCTTCTTTTGGCCTAATTCACCACCATTATCAGCTCACTAAATATGATTCTGGCTCTTTCTTATTCTCTTTGTTTTCCCCTCTAAGCTTTTATTCCAGTCGTTCCCTTCATGACAAAAGCAAAGAAAAAGGCCTCTGTGAAGCAGCGTCCTCTGATAAAGCCAAGAATTATTATTACTTAACGACTGCTCGCGCCCAACATATTTCAGTTTGAGACAGATTCATCGTGGAAGCATGGGGGCTGAACAATACCATGTTAATGAGCTTTTAATGTTTCCTAATGACACTGACATCAGCTTTTGCGTGACGCTGATTCTGTTCCTTACCCTGGACCATTTGATCCGGGGCACTCGGACTGGGTGGCTTTAGTGGTCAATGATGCCTGCATATTCCCCATTTACTGCCGTATGGATGGCACCTACTTAGATAAAGTTGATGTCTTAAAGATGTAACGGGAATATATAGTATTCCACAATTATGCTTTAAAGTTAAATGATGATGAATCGCATAATTGCTCCGTAATGATAAAAGCAACCACTTTGTTTCCATTAATGTGATCTCAAGTTGTAATTTTGCATTGTGTTATGATTGATTTTTACACTGAACATGAGTGAGTAAGGTTTCAGACCATTAACAGGTTCCCTCCCCCCCCCCCCCCTCCACCTCCCTGGCGATAAGTGAAAGCTGCTTTCAGCGCCCACACTGGATTCAGTTGTGGCCAGCTGCGATACTGCGTGTGCAGGCTGTGCCGCTTTGTGCTGATGTGTGTGGTTTGTGTCTGCGATGGAGGCTTTGCCCCGGAATAGCCAGCTCTGGCCTGGAATGCAAACAGACACATGCAGAAGAGGAGAGAAGCCAGCTCCCATTAATGCTCCATATCTTATCCTCCCTGAATAGTGCCACACATCCTGAGCCCCTTTCTCTCTCTCTCTCTCTCTCTCTCTCTCTCTCTCTCTCTCTCTCTCTCTCTCTCTCTCTCTCTCTCTAAGCTCCCTCCTGTTGCTGCCAGTGTGTGTGTGTGTGTGTGTGTGTGTGTGTGTGTGTGTGTGTGTGTGTGTGTGTGTGTGTGTGTGTGTCTGTGTGTGTGTGTGTGTGTGTGTGTGTGTGTGTGTGTGTGTGTGTGTGTGTGTGTGTGTGTGTGTGTGTGTGTGTGTGTACAGTTGGGTGCAGCTACGCCCCAAAAAGGCCACTGAGGTGGAAAGCAAAGACGCCGTCATAAAACACTGAGTAAACTTCCACAGCCTTCTCAAAGAGGAAATGAAAGAAGTTTCTCCAAGTGCTCAGGGGGGTTTGGCTTTCTTCTCCCCCTCTTCTCCTGGCATAAAGCAGTTGTGATACCGAGGTGAAATCTAATATACCCTCCAGTTAGTGATATTTACTATATTCCCACAGAGAGTGAAATCCTGGGCCCCGGGCCACTCGCCAGGTTATCAGCTCAGAAAAAGCCATATCTTTGTGGCTTGAATAGAAATCATGTAGTTTTACTTTTCAGGACTTTTTTGTGACTTGTTGCTCAGCGCGTTTTTTCTGTTTCCCTCTCTCTGCCAGTCGCGTAGCGGTGGTGGCAGGAGTAGTCTTACATTGTGTCCTTGCACTCTCCCAAAGCCAGCTCTCATTTCATGAATAGAGATTTTTTTTTTTTTTTTTTTTTTTAAAGACAGAGCCACCCCTTTCTCCAGAGGTCATGATGGAATTAAACTGTAGAAACTGGAATGCGTTGGTGTCTTCTCCCTCAAAGGGGACAAGTCTCTGTGTTATCTTCTCATTCTTCTCCCTGCTGTAGTAAAATATAAATCTTTCTGTTTCATTCCTGCATGTAAATCACACTGACATCTTACTCCAGGGACTTGCCTGTTACATCTTAAGATCCCCCCTCTTCCCTCGCACATAAATCAAATTGACATTTGGCTCTGCGTGTTCCTGCCTCTTGTTTCTTGAGGTCCCTGCTTGGTACGCACCTTAATTGGATTCTGTGTCTGTATTTAGGAGGGCTTATGAACTTGTGTGTACAGTAAGTGTGTTTGTGTGATTGAAAGTACAGCGGAGATCCAATGTCACATTCATTTAACATTTCTCTCTGTTTTAATCCATTCCTCCCACCCATGTCAAACATAGACAGCACCCAAACATTAGTCCTACAGCCAGCATGTCAGACCTGTCACTGTATGGTTTTCCACATTATTCATATCCATAGAGTTTGCTCGTCTTTGTTTTGTTGCCAGGCTCGTCGTCAGACATTAAATCGACTTCAACAGGATGAGAGCCAAGCACTGTTGTGCTTTGGCTTCCCTGAGTGGTTTTCACAGGGCTTCATGGTGACATGACCCAGTGTTTGCTTCTTCTTGATGCTTTATTGGGAGTGTCACACAGCTTTTCTCTCCGTCTCCGCAGGAGGCTGAGTGGCACTGCGACGAGTTCACCAAGGGAGCCTGCTTCAGCCGAGGAAAATCGGAGGTGAGTTTGAGCGAGGCCTGAAGGCAGTTATCGTATTGATTCAGACATATGGAGAAAAAACACATTGTATTTTCATCTGTGTCAACATTTATCTCTGTTGAGTTGTAAGCACTGTCACCTCAGAGCAAGACAGTCTTTGTGGCGTTTGCATGTTTTACCTGTGGATGGATGGATGGATGGATTGAAGGATCAGAGTATTCAGTCTTAACCCAGCCTCATTATACCATCAAAATGAAAATAACAAAAAAAAAGACAACAAACAAAAGACCAAGATTAATCATAGTCAAGCTTTTTTTTTTAATTATTATTATTATTATTATTATTATTATTATCATTATTTAAAGCAAGAATTCTTAAATCAATTCAAGCACATACATCGGCCACATACAGCTCAGCATCATCTTGAATGGGCTGCAATAGTAAAGTAGTGCCACATCAGCAAATAAGTGATGAAAATGGCTATATTTTCACAAAAGCTAAACAATATTACTGAAATTATTGTGTTATATTACTTGTGTTTGACACCCTTGCAATTTATTTGAACAAAGTGGAGTACTCCCTGAATGGCCCCCAAGCCTGACTTCTAACCGGGAATATCCTGACTATGACATGAGAGTGCAGGCCATTATCACACCATGACGCCATGTGAAAGCAATCCAGCAGAAAATGATGAGAAAGGACATCGGGCAGTGAGACAGAGGGGACACAGAATTTCTCATCTGCAGGCACCAAACACAAATCTGATGATATATATATACACATGATAATGGTTGCTACGTCACATTTCACATTGCACCCAGCAGAGCCTCAGAAACTGACAAATCAGCTTATACTAATTTGGAAAATTGAACTCATTCTCTTTGGGATAAGTTGGGGATAAGTTGCTGGAATACAAACAATTACAAACCACAATGCAAACCGCAACTGTCACTGACCAGATTTCTGGTCTGCAAAGTCCCTGCCTCCCTGATTATTCACTGTCCTCCTCCGGGCCTGGTTGACTACAGAAACACCGCATGAATGGATGTTGGCCCCCAGATGTTTGGCTGTCCGATGAGCACACTGCGCTGCATAATGTCTTCAGCGTAAAAATAAAAAATCTATATGGACAGAAATGACAGATCTCCTTTTATTTTTACAGACATTCGTTTCAAAGAGCCCATCACAACCAAATAGCAATGACTTAAAAAAAAAAAAAGGTAGTTATGATGAAACATGATGAGTCCTCAAAGCAATATGCGGCTCTTTATTCTGCCGTTACATATACACAAGCTGGGAATCCCTGCTTTTTGCGTGGGTTTGAAGTCAAAGAGGATTTAAATCCAAAATACGATGAGGTAAAAACCTTCCCAACCACACCTTAACTCTCATTCATGGGGGCTCCTATTGTTTTTGTAGATTCTTCTGGTGCACATGTGAATGTTTTTGTATGTGGTTGGCTGGCATGCAGCCCCACAAAATACATGGTTTAGAGTCAAACTTGACTTGTAGGTGAACTGCCCAGCCCCGATCTGTTTTCGTGTGTGTGTGTACATGTGTGTGTGAGCACACCGCCATGTATTTATCCTCCTGTGAAAGGTGGTTAGGGACCCATAATAGGCATGCATGGGCTGGCCAGCAAAAGATAACTGTTGTGAATTACAGACCAAAGCTACCTCAGTCCTTGAGAGTCGCCGCTCCCTGACAGAGCTGAATTGTTTTGCTCACTGTTCCTTTCTGAGGATCAGCTCCTGTGATGTACACTAAGAATAGCATTAAAAGACTTCATTCCCCGGCAGCTGACAGGGCTTTCAATGGTTTATTACCCAGCTCAATGCGCTGCAATATACCATCGCTTAAGCTATTACACAGATACCGTCCCAGCGCTTTGAGTGAATTTACAAGTGATTGTATTTTTTTTTTTTCTAATCTACGCATCCACTTCTTTCCTTTGTATTTGATTTATTTCAACTAAGAGAAGAAAGGAGAGTTAAATTGACTTGACAGGATTTGATTGCTCTCTGTTGTGTTTTATAATGCGAGAGCCGGGCAGAACAGCCTCTGCATTACAGTACGAACGTGGAACATTTGTCAGGAAGTTTTCATAAACAAGTCAAGACTGAGGCTGGATAAATATTAGACATGTTTATTTACTGTAGAAACAAACTGCAGGGGAGAATTGAGTTATGCAGGCCCCTCCACTCCGCACCACCATCCCTGCACCCACACACGCAAATACAGAGGGCATAAAGAGATGCACAAACAGGGCAGATATATAGACGCATTACAAGTCCGACTACTCGTGCACACAACTTGTGTTTTGGAGGTACACGTGCGGTATAAACACACAGGCGCTCTCGCTCGCTCACACACCCACGCACACACACATGCTTAAGCTGTGCTTAGCACCAGGAAACGAGTTGTTTTATGAGTCAACCTTCATATTGATAGAGGGAAATAAAAAGCCCTCTCCCCCCTTCCTACCACCTCTGCTACTATGCCCTCCACTCCTAAATCAGAGGGTTGAGAGGGTGAGGAGGGGCAGAAGGGGGTTGCCCTGGGCACTTCAAGTGGCCCGCACAATAGCAGATTTACAAGGTTTTAAATTTCTACGAGGGGCCTCGCCAACCCAACCCATGGCCCCTTTCAGATGGAGGAGACTCCATGAGTTTATTGCCTTGTCCTTATAGGACGAAAACAAATGCCGCTCTCTTGCATGAATACTGACTACTGTCGTCACACCGACAACAGAATAGCTGCCGTTAATGGAAATCCTCAGCAAACCCCGACGAAAACCTGACCGTGAAGTTGGGCGTTCACGATCTTCAGTGACAATCAATCACGCAATCAATCATTTACTCCATCGGTCTCACTTTATTGGTTGAGCACTCTTTAACTGAGTGCTTCTGCTAGTAACCCAGGCGAAACACCAGAGGATGCGTGAGCCAAGAAAAGGGTGTGAGCTTGTACTTCACAATAATTTAGAGACAAGCGGTTCAAATCTATTAATGCAGAGAGAGGGCTAAAAAGAAACATGATTGAATGAAGTATGTGAGAGGCAACATTTTCAATTCACTTTTTGACCCGTCAACAAAGGAAAGGCAATTTTCCAAGCTAATCCTGAGTGGTCCTCTCCCACGCGCAATGCATTTATCTGCTCCTCACCTTATTCAGATCCCTCACCAAACCTGGTCCCTGTTGAATTAAGATGTGACATGGCTAAGCCGTGTGTGCATTAGCCTTGATTTGACTCTGTCGAGCTTGGCCACGTTTCAGAGCAGGCCTCCCGTTGTTCCAGGTGTTTTTCTCATTTATTGGCATAAAATGCAATTTTGTCCCTGTGCCTAATGCTGCTGCTTGTCAGAGGATAGATAATGGCATCACTGCAACTGCTAACTCTGATATGTGTGTTTGCTGGTGTGCTTTCACAGGAGGAGTGCCAGAACTACATCAGGGTCCTGCTGGTCAATGGAAACAGGTTGTTTACCTGTGGCACCAACGCCTTCACCCCCATCTGCACCAACCGAACAGTAAGAACCACTGCAAAAGTTATTATATTTTATGTTCGCATAAAGACTAGAGATGCCTAATCCAATAAAATTCACTATTATGAGGGAGCTTTTCTGCCGCTTCCTTCAGTAAGGACATCCAGCATGGCTGATTTGGTACATTTTATATCAGCTGCAACCTCAGCAGTTTGTGGTTAAGTTCCGCATCGGCAGCAAGAATCGAACCAGCGAACTTCCAGCTACAAGCTTTTCTTCCCTGACCTCTAAACCACCATTACACCCAATCAATGCCACTTTTAATACAACTGTAAAAGTTAACAAATGTCAGTCTTAATCCAAGTAAATGTAGAAAGAAATGTTGGGCAAAAAGCAAAACCCTGCAAGATGATCCACGTATATGTGAAGTAGATAAAAGAAAATGCCTCCAACTATTTTAAACGGCAACATTAAGATGAATAACAACAACCAGAAGCACAGAGCCGGTTTCATTTTCTTAGTCATAGAGCTCATAATAGTTTCTTGTGTATATGAAATATCGCTGGACAAAAGAAACTGTAAAAGCTTGGTGGGGCTCTTAAAAGAAAAATTACAATAAAATTAATCCACGACTTTGTAAATAATTTATCACATTTTTATCGCACCGCAGTCCCAGAAGCAGCAGCTTTAGTTGAGTGAATCAATAAATAGGCTGCTTGTGTTCAATACAGCAGAATGATGTTTATGTATTTCACATGTATATTTACATGCTTTGTTTTAAGCTTCTATTGTTGACAAAGGCTCTGGCATCTGTACTTGTGGCGACATGCCTGGTATATATTGGATACATATTTTTAACAGGTTGTTTTTTAACGGAATTTATTAATCTGAAGGTTTTTCAAAAGGATTTGTAGTGGGAGCTTTAACCAACAGATTTGTTGCAGTGTTTGAACTTGTTTTAGGCCTGATCTAATAAATGCTCGTCTGTATAAAACCAGACGCAAAGTTGATATTGTGCTCATAATCACGTGGAAGCTGATCTCCTATGTGGACGCACCGTGGCGCATAAATTTAGAATATTGGGATAACTTGATCTCCCAACCAGTTAATGCTCACAGAAAAATGTTCGACACACAGCATGAGTTACAGTGTCTGAAAACATTTGCGTCTTTTATTGTGTCCGCCTTTAAAAGGATCAGCTCAGCCTGTAGCTGAAGTGCTGCTGAGGTGCCACATCTCCTCCGCTGGCCTAGACATCCACAAGAGATATTTCCATGCTGTTCACCTTTTATTGTCTTATAATCTTTCCCTAATCCCTTTTATTGCTTTTTTTTTTTTTTTTTTTTTTTTCTTCACACAGTTTTGATTTTGTAACCAGTCATCTCCGAGATGTATCTCCTATATTGTGTTTTAACTCTTCGGCATTACATTTTGCCGCTTGTGGGACTGCACCGCTCCGTCCAACCGCTTCCACCATGGTTAATCTGGGCAAATTAACATGGAAACAATACAGTTTGCAGCAAATGTTTTTGATGCAAACATGGCCTATTGCACACAAAATCCTGAATTAAACATGCCTGTTTTAGACGATGATGGTGTTATTCTTAGTTGATCTCCTGCAGAACGTACACAGGCCGAAAGTTCAATCTACTCGCGTAAGCAAGGCAATGTTGCTCGCTTAGTCAATTTGTGATAGACAATCAAATACTTTTTTTTTTTGAATATTATAATTTTATTCATTGTAAGAATCTGTACACTTTGTGTCTCTGTACTGTGGCAACACTGTGCTCTTTCCTTTGATTTGCGGATGCACAATTCAACAAGAATATAAGAAGACGTCTCTCTTTAACAATTCAGAATCCAAGCTCTTCCTAAAAGTTTCGGTAACATTACAAAGCTGCTGACAGCAAAAACCCTGCAGCCTGTCTCTGTTGATTATGTAAACCCAGCATTATAGTCTCGTGGCGGTCCCTCAATAGTGCCATATCCACATTGCAGTGCATTATAGGAGTTGACAGCAGTTTTAGTTGTCCTTTTATCCATGAATGCATCTGAATACAGTATTAATCTTGAATAGCAATGATATGTCAGGCTTGTAGAGCAAACAAATATGAGGGCTAAATTGTTATTGAACGAGCTGACAATGTCAGACGGAAAAGTCAAGGTTGATCAGCACATTTAATTAAGGCGCGATCTTGATATCACAGGATTCACTCTTCACGCTCTCGTAGCTGTTTTTTGCTTCCTGGCGTGCAGTCGGCTGTGTAGGCTAATTATAAAATGAATCTTATTAAGCCCTCTTATTTAAAAAGTTGTGTTACCTCCACCTTGTTAATTGTCGTAATCCAAAATATTTCCTTAAAGACATTAGTCCAGATAACCGTCGAGATGGCCTCGTAGGAAACGAGCTGTGTCTCGTCTGTGCTGCTTTCGCCCGTCTCCGTGAGTCACTGCAATCATTTAGCTCCTTTTCTTTGTGTCGCGTCACGTCAAACTTTCTTTTCCTGTATTTCTTTCTGGTGCAAGGCAAGGTTTTCTCTCCTCTGTCTCTTTAGCCTCCTTTTAGCTCTTAATCCTGCGTTTTAAAGGGACGATTAGTCAGACTTTCAGTTTGAATTGCTTTTGTGTTTCAGCAGGCTTTCGACACAGAGAGGGCAACCCGATATTTTCCTGCTGTATTAACTATTGGATTCTGACTTGCTGCCGCCCTTTTATTTTTATTGTTAAAGCAAACTGTGTAAATAACTGTGTTTCCTGGTAACTGAAGTGTCAGCAATTCTTTCCCACTTGTTGGTAGCATATACCCACTGAAGCTCAGAGTACGGAGCAGCATTTAAAATGTCACAGTCTTGCTCTTACCTTGGAGCAGCGATAGCAGGGCATCAAATATCTGCGTCTCCCTCTGTTGGTTTTTAAGAGGAGGACGTAGGAGTTTACTATTATGATGACATTTGTTTTTGTCCAAAAGCACTGCATCCAAAGGTCACTGGCTTATAATGACTGTTTACTGCTGTGAAAATACATATAGTTGAAATGTCATGACATTATTATGGCTATATTTCATCTGGCATTGTCACATTTACCCTCTGAACATCCGTTAATGTGAAACACGAGCCGCTAACAGCAACAACATTGGAATCAGATTTAGTATGGCCCGTAGTGATAAAGAGAGAACAAGAGACATGATTATGTTTAAATAGGAAAGAAACATGAAACAATGGCAAATAATGTGCGATTCGAGTGGTTTTGTGTGATTACATTATGAATATATGCCCTCAACTGTAATTTATTTCATTCAACTTCAAGACGAGTTTCTTTACATACTCAGGGATTGCAAACTGCAAAGTTTCACCGTATGTAATAAAACTTTTCAATGGCAGACATTCAAAAAACAAACAAAAAAAGGAAGAAGTGCTTTATGTGTTTGTTTCACAACTAATTGAGTGGGAGCCATAATTACCTGTACTGTCATTTTTAAAACTGCGCATGCAAATAGACTGAAAAGGACTAAAGCTAAATCATTCATTAAAAAAAATGGGCATACTTGCATGCTAAATAAATTTGATACATCTTCTTTCCCAAGGACTAACTATAATCTAATCCAACAAAGAGTTACGAATTCTTATCTCACATTTGCTGTAAGGAAACACCAGAGCCAAATGAATGTGAAATAATTCCACATGATGGTAAAATACTGACATAAACACATTCAAAAATACAAATATACAAGGAATAAGAAACATCAATACTAACATATGACAAGTGTGAAATAAGACAGAATAAATTGAATAAATACATTAATAAATAAGATACATGAATATAGATTAGCTAAAAGTGGGTCTTAAATTGGCTTCTAAATAAGGCAACATTATGTGCTGCTTTCAGTTCATGTACATTCATCGATCTGCCTGAAATCCTGCCCTCAACACATTGACATTTAACCATGAATCGTTATTTCAAATCAGCTCATAATATCAATCTACAGGCTTGACTCTCTGCATTAATGATTATTCATGAGGAGTGAGGACAAGCCATCCGATCAAAATGGGATGGTGGGTAAAATCATTGAAACTGTGATGTCTGAAGTGAAAACATGTCGTCTTTCTACTTTGTCTGTCAGATTTTATTCTTCCAATTCATACGATCAGCATGGGTTTAAGTTGTTGCACATTATTGCCTCAAAATGTGTGATTTATTTTTTGGTTTGTATTTTAAATGGCATGCTGTCTTTCAGTTTCACTAATTCTTTATTTCCATACACTCCACATCAAATGTTAAAACAGTTTGATGATCAAATGTTATTCATGAGCGTTTCCTTAAAATGGAAACCTGACTCTTGTCACGTGTCAAGCTTTTTCCATTGTGCGAGTAGCTATGGATGAGAAGACATATTAGCAAGACGAAGAAATTGTGTGTGACTTTGCACTCAAAGTCACCTGACAGTCACTCTGATGTGTCGTTTGCTTGTCACACATCGTGGGATATCATTGACATTCCTCCCCATTAACACGTCTCACACTCCACACAAAAGCTTGTGGCTAAGTTTTCCTTGTCATGGTGCGAAGTTACAAAATTCCCTCAATAGCCACAATGGCTTCTCAGTGGTGGGGATACATAGCACCCAACTGGCTCTCAAAGCAGTCTGTGGGCTGTCTCTTTTTAAAGACTCTCTGTCAGAGGCTTTCAAAGCGGCTTCAGTGTCCCACTCGGGCAGCTGTGTCCACGACAGAGACGACTTTCACTCCGCTCCTTCAAAATGCAAAGGATGCGCTGCAGCCTGCCGTGTTTTCCTAAATGACCCAATTGACCTAAAAATGAGTGTTCTGGGTGTCAGAATGAGCGCCGTCAATACCGGGCTTTCAGTTCAGGCTGGTGGAGCTCGGACAGGGCTGCTCTGTTGTGTTGTGGTTTGGGTAGAACGGAGGTGGCAGGAGTTAGCAGAACCCTCCATCCAAATCGACCGGCTCCAGGAAATTGGCTGAAGAAGTCACCCGGATCCCCCAAAGCGCTGCTCTGAATGGAGTCCGGAGTTCTTTGTGGAAAAAGGGAAGAAACCCACAGATTATTCAGTGAGAGGGAACGTCGAGAGGAGACATTGAGCTTGAAATCATTCGGAGAGTCGAGGTCCTTCAGCTGCGAGTCAAGCATGTGGAACCCGACTGATTGATAGAAACCTAATTGCAACTAGAATAATTTTAATAATGGTGCATTTCTGAACTTCAGATTAGTGCAGTCGTATTGCATTTGGCTTCAGAACTCGGATGGGTGCAAAGCCGATGAGCTAATCCCCGCACACTGTGTTTACTTTTGCACCATAAAATATAATTACATCTTGGATTTTTGAAATTGCATTACTCCTTTTATGGTATTTAAGGCTGAGTCACTGAGCTGTGGCCTGTACTTTTTTTTTTTTTTTTTAAATATGGACCAGTGCAGTGTGTCAAGGCTAAGCCAGGGTCACGCTGTAAAGTATTTTTAAATAGCGGACAGCTGCATTTGGCTTCATATACAAACGCGGTTCGCAACAACTTTGTCTCAAATCAAGCCTCTTTGAGCTTCTCAAAGATGTACTTTAAGAATATCCAACCAAACGGGAACAAACCAGCATAGAAGTGCATGAGTAACTTCATTTAAGAGGCCCGTTTAGGCACCGCTTTCTTAGCAGGTGGTTTCTTAACATGCAACATAAAGCAGCTGGTGTGTTTCGGTGTTTTTATGTCGCTAATGATTCTAAATATGTTCTCTGATTATGCTTCCCGCTCCTGACGGCTATGCTCATATATATATATCGGTGTGTGTATTTCGCAGTAGATGTAAACTAAACAAAACATAATGAGACCATTTTTTTTTTGTCTGTACCATTTGCATATTGGCAGCAACAAACAAAACATTTCCAGCCTCTTCTGGTTTGCATTTTAATGGTGCCCTCTGTTACTCCATCCCATATTTTTATGCAGGTTTTGTGCAATAAAAAAAAGATTTTCCCCCGCCTTGCATATTGTATTTTACCTTTTGAGATTCTTAACACATTAGGCTGTAACCATCAACATCATTCCTACTTGAACAACTCACGTGTTGTTTCCTTTATTTTCTTCACCCTCGTCACTCTTTTTTTTTTTTTTTATGTTATTCTACTTTGCAGCTGACTAATCTGACAGAGATCCACGATCAGATTAGTGGGATGGCTCGGTGTCCCTACAACCCCCTCCACAACTCCACCGCCCTCATCACCTCCAGCGGGGAGCTCTACGCCGCCACCGCCATGGACTTCTCCGGGCGAGACCCCGCCATCTACCGCAGCCTGGGCGGCATGCCACCGCTGCGCACTGCCCAGTACAACTCCAAGTGGCTAAATGGTAAGGCGCTGCCAAAGTTTGGCAACCAGAGAAATGTTAAAGTTTATATAAATGTTTGCAAAAAGTTCCTACAGGAGGACACATTTCAAAAAAAAAAAAAGAGAGAGAGAAAGAGAGACACACAGAGGAGTTTGTTTGTTTTTTTTTTCTTCTGTGCCTTATTTGCTTTCTCCCTTCGTAACTTTTGAACATCAGCCCTGCAGCTGGTAGGGAATCAATGTTTTGCTCAAGGAGGCTTGAGCATGGCAGATGCTTATCTAGCATGGGAGTTGGAATCGGTTCCTCTTGAAGGATTGCATTCCGTCTCAAAATCGCCGCTGTGCTACGCAGCACAGTGCAGTGAATGCTGAAAAAGGGGACATTCTGTTTAGAATGCTTTGGTTGCCTTTCATCAGTAAAAACAATTATTTTCAAAGTTACTAAGCAACTAGAAAATCTTTTCACTCTAACCTTTCTTTCAGGTAAAGCATGAAATTGTGAATTGTTTAAAAAAAAAAAAAAATCGATGTCTTTCCCCCTGAAACCTCAGACGCCACTTCAAGCACAAACCTCCTTTGTGCTGATTGAGGAACTTCAGACAGCTTAAGGTGTCCAGCCTACAGAGGAGCAGGTCAATCAGTATCTTGTCAAGCAAGTGACTTTTATCTGATTCACATTTAAGCTAAATTGAAAAAATAAATTAAAAACTACCAGATACGTTGCTTGGCAGCAACCTTCTGGGAGAAGGTTTAATAACTAATTTTATGGCGAATTGATTTTTTTTTCCCCCCTCCCTGTCTCCCCTCTGCACTGCCCAGGTGGAGAGGAGAAAAAGAAAAAAAAAAAAGTGTTGAAATGAAGAGAGGGGGAAACACTTTCATTTAAAACCGAATTAAATCACTGTCAGTGAGAATAAAGTGTGCGGTTCAGATCCAATAATGTCATACATAAAGATGAACGTGTTACTTGTGACTGTGTCGCGGAGGTCGCGTGTTTCAGATAGGGTGAGCGCTATTACGCGACACCTGTGTCGGTCATTTCTCATCCTAACCTTTAGGTTTGGCGAGTGAAAAATGAGTTTTCTTATTACAACACAGTGTCATTAATAACGTGGCCTGTAGTTATTAATTCTGATCACCTGCTGTTGTGTGAGCCGTGCGCTCTCACACACACGCACACACACACACACACACTGAGTCAATCAGTCATAACACGCCCCCATCTACTCTCCCACTCCCTCTTACTCCCACAGCCTTAACTGTATTTTCTCTGTAGTTTTTCTTCTTCCCTCTACTTTATCTTCCTTTGGACTGTCTTCATTTTTTTCATGTCTTCTTTCTCCGTCTGACATTTTTTTTCTCACGTTCCCTCGCCACTTGTCCCCCAACAGAACCGAATTTCGTTTCCTCTTACGACATCGGCAACTTCACCTACTTCTTCTTCCGGGAAAATGCTGTGGAGCACGACTGTGGCCGGACAGTCTTTTCCCGTGCCGGGCGTGTGTGTAAAAATGACATCGGTGGCCGCTTCCTTCTGGAGGACACATGGACCACCTTCATGAAGGCCAGGCTGAACTGCTCCAGACCGGGAGAGATCCCCTTCAACTACAACGAGTTGCAGGGCACCTTCTACTTGCCTGAGCTGGAGCTGCTCTATGGCATTTTCACTACCAATGTGTAAGTGACATGAGATTATCTGGTTGTGAAATTAATTTACATTCACAGGAAGGAACATCCGAGTTCCATGCTGCTTTTTACAAAACGGGACCTGATTTGTTAAGTTTCTGCTCCTTTGTGTTTGGTTTGCATGTGTGTCAAATAAGGGGTTTTGTGTACATTTCAAACTGTTTACATGAGACGAGCCTGCTGTAAGTAGAAGATTCTTTGCTTGAGTTCATCATCATGTGATGGGATTGAACGCTGAACCCCCAGCAGTAGAAAGACAGTTGTGACGCCAAGACAGTTGATGTGTTGGACGCGGAGGCTACCAGACGTATAGGTGCATTACAGCAAATACATGTCAAAGCCGTGGGAATCAGAAAAGCAACTAAGAAGATTCAGGAAAAGACTGCAAGACCTGAGAAGTGTCTATACCACAGAAACTGTTTTAGTATAAAGTCTGGAAATAAAAGTCGTGGGGGGGCCAGCTGAGGAAATGCTTCTCACTACAATAACTGCAGTAATGAATCACATTGAGTGTTGCATATTGTTTATTAGCACAATCTCTGGCCAGTATTTTGCACAATCTGGAACACACGGCCAATATTCCATATTCATCAATCACAGATCAATAGTGTCGGCTATTTTACGTGAGCATTTGTTCCCATACTTGCATGCGTAAACCTTTAGCAAACAAGGTCTTTTGGGTTGTTACGATCGATTACCCTCAGACAGCTGCTTTTGGATTGTGAGAGAAAAACCTACGTACTCAAAGGTAAAACAGACAAACAGAGATTCTTTTAAGGCCAGTCTAAAACAGGATTTTTTTTGTTGCAACATATGCAGACCTCATGAAGGTTTGCGCGATAGAAATCAGTTCCCATATACTGCAAACAATTTACCAATTGTTTGGTTTCTCCAGCAGCTACTTCAGATTTAAATCCCTCAAAAGAAACTTTACATCACTTTTTATTGGAAGAGTGCACTGTGTCGAGTAAACTGTAGGCGTAATGAAAACTATTATTTTCACAATCGTTTCCCCTTTCTGTTCCTCCATATATATATATTTTTTTTTTTTCTCTCTGTCACAAAGCACACCCCAGCACATGCACACACGCGCCAACCATTATTAAAAGCTGAGTAATCAATTCTTTATGGTCAATGCTTTCACATCTCTGAAAAAGAAGTCTTTTGAAGGGTATTGGAAACATTTCTCCCTGCAGGCACGGAGTTTAATGAACAGCTGCACTGGATTATAATTCACATCACCCAAGTCTCACAGTTTGAGTTGAGCGTTAATACTCCCATTCTTTACTTTCTTGTCCGAGGGAGGAGACCGGTACTTGTTGAAACTTGACAGCTTGAAAAGTCAAGGCTGTATTTCAGGCGTGAGATCTGTACAGTTAATCACACAAGCTGAACAGCTTAATTGTGGCCCATTGCTGGATTTATACTCCAATAATGATGATCACTTACGCCAGCGTCGGCGTCTGTCCGTCCAGCCGTTTGATTTGTACTGTTGGTCCAGTGTGGTTCAAACATACAGTGGTCAATTTTACAAATGCCAACAAGGTCTGACCAACTTCTTGCTCGTACTACTGTGTCCTTCTACCTTTCATTCCTCTAATACTTGCCTTTGTCTCTCTCTTTCTCTCTCTCTTCTGCCCTTTTTTTTTTTTTCCATTCTTGACATTTAGAAACAGCATTGCAGCATCTGCTGTGTGTGCCTTCAATCTCAGTGCCATAGCCCAAGTTTTTCATGGACCCTTCAAGTACCAGGAGAACTCAAGGTCCGCCTGGCTGCCATATCCCAACCCCAACCCAGACTTTCAGGTAAGGATGCAAAACTGAATCTCATTCTTATTTAACACATGCTATTTCATGTCAAATTGTATTCTTTGTTGGCTTTACATTTTCCACATTATTAAACATTATTGTTAATTGCTGTAGGTATCTTTAGATTTTTATTTCAAGTTACAGGCTTTGAAATACATTTAATAGACTGTGAATGTTACAATTATTACACTTATTTTAATGCGAAAGAATCAGGTGAATTGAACTTGCTGGGTATATGCCTTGAAAGACGTTTTGCTCATGCTGAGATAGACAAATGACATTGTTATGCTTACGGTTTTCCCTGAAACTCATCTTGTGATTTTAATGTGTCACAATGAATATATTTCAAATGTGTGTTTTAATTAAATAATTCATTTTAGGGACTGAAAACTACTGTTTACATTAATGCTGTGTTTCTAGTTGTGTACCATTTAAAAAACCTAATATGATAATTATTGTAACAGATGTGGTTGTTCAAGGCTATATGGAAAGACTCACAATACTTTTTCAAGAATAAAGTACAGCAAATGTTATTTCTGGTCTATAAAAAGCCATATGACTGTTTACACTTATAGTTAATTGCCTGAATTCCACAAGTATTGCCATCCCTGTTTTTATTGATATATCAAATCACAATCACTTTCTGTGTTGTATTGTCTGTTGGAGAAATAGTATTAATAAGCATGTAGATTTTGTTTTCCTATGTGGGGAGCAGGGATGGAACATGAACTATCTCCTAAGCAAATTGCACTCTCAGTACTGACATTAGTGGAAACATGTTTGTTATTCATCAGGACTCATAACCTGTGTAAAGTTCAGAGCTCTCCGTTAAATATCATTTGTTCATATTAGAGGTAATTCAGGCTCAGTACGCGGTCCAATATTTCAAATAACGTGTGCAATTGGATGCACGCCCTCAAAGAAATGTATGTACAGTGTTTACAGCATGTTGAAACTGATGAATGTTTGCCCTCGATTGGCCTCACAGTCCCGGGCAGCTTTTCGCTCAAATTAATTTCCTCTCACTTTCAATCACCCCCCCCCCCCCGCTCAGGAAACACCCACATTACGAGCGGCCGTTATAAAAAACTGTGATTTTTTACAATGGCGCAATCGTTCCATGAAGATGTTTCATAGCCTTGTTCTGTGAACTTTAGTTCCTCCTAATAAAGTGTCCTTGTTTTGCACAAGTGGCACTTTATGTTTACACTCCATTCTAAAACCCAGAGGGGCAAACCAAGCACCTTATTCTGATTTGAAGCGCTCCTCCATACTGATGACACAGAGCGAACGTTTTATTAGCAGAAGTGGCTGCAGTTGTTGTAAGCTTCGCTGATAGAGAGAGGGAGCTAATCCATAAGGCTCTGCATAAGGGATTGAATTCCCTCTGAGGTCTGGCTACCAATGGTTGATGCGCACCTCACTGCTACACGTGTTTCCCCGCCGCAGCCCCTTCGATCATGTTTCCGTCAAGCCAGCAGATCCATGGGCCTGCTATCGGGAACTTGCACATTATCTGTAATGGCATGCTCAGTCAGAAAAGTGGATGATTTGCTTATGGTGAAAAGTGCTAACTGTGTTTTCTAAAAATAAGAAAATATAAAAAAAGCAAACTCCTATAAATGTGTAACATAGCCTCTCACGGCCGTCATGCATTCACATATCTACATGTCAGCAGCTGGCAGACTGAAATTCACTTATCGTCCTGAAAACCAATTTCCTCTATCAGGACAGGGCTGACCACAGGCTCATGCTGTTCAGCATACCGTAGGTACTCCGCAGAGGGGTTTCTATGTGCCATAAGCCCTAATACGGCTGTGTTCCTCAAGGATAAGCCAGGATCCGTTCTTCCTCTCCATCGCCATCTCTTCACTTAAGCTTGGGTACAATGGCTGCTCCTCACCGCTGGACCGATGCGCACTTTATCTAGGTTTCAGTGACATCTTCATCAAGCATTTGTCAATGTTGGAGGATTAGATTTACGAGCGCAGGATTTATAGCCTGCCTGGCTTTTTTTTCTTGCTTTTTTCTTTTTTTTTTGCCCTTTCAGCCCCCACACCTACACAGATGTGCATGTACAAACACCTCCAGGTGTCATAAAAGCCACCAGCCATGTACAGTACCTATTTACTGTACACAAAAACACCCACATAAAAAAAAGGGCTATAGACTGCTGCAGAGTTGGGATAATTATGACTGTGAAGTCATTACTCACACACACACACACACACACACACACACACACACACACACACACACACACACACACACACACACACACACACACACACACACACACACACACACACACACACGCACTGGTCATTGATTGAGAGCTTAATTCTCTGTCTGTCTGCAGAGAAAATCCCCCTATTTATTTGAGCCACGCGGATTGATCCTGCATGGTTTATTCAGGCTATGAGTCATGTTCTCTGTACATTAGGAGCTAATACCATCTCTGTGTTGTATAGGTTTTCTGTCACTCTGTAATTGCTTACTGTAAAAATGCACTCATTGTTCAGCTGCCATATGTTGTAAAATATGCTCTGTCAGATGTTGGTGCAAAGAACGTTTTTCTTATCGTGAACATTTGAACTGACATATCTGTGTCACTTTCATCTTCCCTGTGATCAAAATATTGAAAATGTAAAAAAAAAACATTTATTTTTCTACTTTAAATGTAGATAACCTGGAAACTAAGGGGAAAAGGGAAATGACATCTTATCAGGATGCAACACCTTGGAGGCGTTTCAAACAGGAACTCATTTAGTAAAAACATGCTGTACAACAACCTTATTTCTGAGTGGCACTTATCATGCTGGCAGAGCACAGTGTGGTGGTGATGAGCAGGACAGCCGAGTGTGAGATGGGCCCTCAGCCAAATGATGGTAGTGTCCCTCACCTTGACTGTGCTGAGGAAATCACGCCATTCATCTCACTGCACATTGGCAGATGTCATGGACACCCGCTGGCCGGCTCCCGACTTTGTAACTGTGGCAGAAATGTAGTCATGCAGACACTCGGGGATTCACACATGCATGCCGTGCAAGGACATACCACAAAAGAATAACTTCAACATGTGTCACTTCACACAGACACACATGCTTTACATTTTTTTTGTGTTATAAGAAAAGGTCTTATTGGAGGCACCGAGACACATACATGTTCATGTACAGTCGCTGCAGCATTTCCCTATTCTTCAGGGCTTTTTTTTCTTATTATAGCAAGCCACTGATCCGGTCACCATCCTGGGAAAGCCCTCTATGATTCTCATCTGCCAGCCCATGCAGGGCTGGGGATTGATCTGTATAAAGTCTCCATGCTGTTGTCACTGTAGCTAGCCAGCAGGAACTAATCGCCACACAAGGTCTGGCCTCTGCTTTGCGGGAAGAGGCTACCTATGGTTAGCCTGGAGCAAACCTGA
Source organism: Lipophrys pholis (assembly GCF_963383615.2). Lineage (NCBI taxonomy): Eukaryota > Metazoa > Chordata > Actinopteri > Blenniiformes > Blenniidae > Lipophrys > Lipophrys pholis. The sequence goes on from NC_137648.1 coordinate 6,773,875, forward strand.
TGCTGCTCTCAAAACCAAATAGACTCATTCATCCGGGTTGTAATTACAATGCCTATCATACGTTTCTTTTCTTTGTCTAAATGTAGTGCCTATTTGTGGCTAATCCTGACCCCGGCAGTGGACCTCTTTTGCTAAAAAGGACATGCATGTTTAGCTTTACTCAACAATCCCTCCCTAAGCTCAACTGGCTTCGTGCCTCGCCAATGTCCCTTTAAGCTTGGTCGACTTAAACGTTTCCATATAAAAGAGCACAAATATATTTCTGACAACTCACTTCTCTGAATGCTTAGAGAGGTACGTTGAGATGGGATACATAAAACACTAATTCCACACTTGCCAAAATTAGAAATACAAAAGACTGCCAGCTTTTAACTTCGGCTTGGAGTGAACATTTGAGAACAGCACCCTCAGTCACATGTCTTTCTTGGAATGAGTGGTACAGTTAGCCAAAGGACTGATGCTAGTGAGTCGCACATTCAGTGTATGAGTGTTGGGATCCAGATTAAGGTGTTAAATACACCATTAATGTTACAATATGCCCTGATGATGTAACATATCTGCATTTAATGTCGTTTCAGGAACTTGACTATTGGAAGAATGTCAAAACTCACCTTCTATTTAAAGTACAATGAACATTACGGTGTGTCATTTCACACATTTGGTTGTCTCGTATAGACTTCACACGCTTTAGTGGCTCATATATAGAAATTATATTTTGGACGTGACTCTTTGTTTTTGCTTTCTTGATGCTCCCATTTGCAGAGTTCACATTATTGAATTCTTTTTTCAATAAATGAATCCTGGGAAATATCTTACATATCAGACATTTCAAATTATAATTTGGTGCCGTGGTGCTTCAGTCCCAGAGCTCTGCTGAAAAACACGGTCAACAGTGTAGAATAAATCCAAATGAGTCTGTGATGATGAAATCTGCCTATGTATGTGAGATGGTTCTGCTGTTGTGATTCTGCACAAATCTGGTCATTTTGAAGCTTTATTGTTCAGAGACTTCTTTGTTTGGGTGATATTGCTGCTTTTAGGGAGAGAACTGTGTGCAGAAATATCATGAGGAGCAATAATGAAGACCTGAAAAACCTTTTTTTAAGATATTTTCTTTGAGGTAAAGAATGGCACAATCAGCCCACATTATTGTCGGGTTACGGCTAAAACTCACAAGCAATATATATGCATATGAAGAAAAGAAAATCTAATAAAGGAGATAACCACTTGCTCAGTCAAACATTCATTCACCCTCCCTCCGTCAGCCCTGGTGTATCGACTACAAAACCTTGAGGTTGGGGAGGATAGCAAACCTCTGCAAGGAGACAGCAATTGACTTTAAAGCCGTGTTCATTTAATCATTCGGTTCCTCTCTTTTCCATCTTTGGTGGTACTTCTGCACAGACATAATCTTAAGCCTATTAACTTGCCATCCCAAGGAGCTTGACTCTCATTAATGCAGTCTGTCCAACCTTTCTCTGTCTGACTACCTCGCCTCCACAGTGCGGCACCATAGAAGCTGGCTCCTACATTAACCTGACTCAAAGAAACCTCCAGGATGCTCAAAAGTTCCTGCTGATGCATGAGGTGGTCCAACCCGTGGTTCCCGTGCCCTACTTCATGGAGGACAACGTGCGCTTCACACATGTGGCGGTGGATGTGGTGCAGGGGAAAGACATGCTGTTCCACATCATTTATTTGGCCACTGGTGGGTTCCTCATTATACAATGCTATCTTGCAAAATGTTTATTTGTATATGTATTGTGCACCTACACCACTTCATGATTATGTCACTTTGTCATATTCTGAAATCTGCTCTCAGTAAAGTAAAGTTCGCAATTTTTCTAACACCTACTACACGACTGCACTACTTGTAAATACTCCTTAGTTGTACATATTTTTTTACTTATATCTTACCTTCTGTATTAGATTTTCTACCATTATGTGTGTTTTTTAGTGCTGTCACTATTCTATTCTATTCTATTCTATTCTATTCTATTCTATATTATCTACACCAGGTTCTTCTACATAACCGCAGAAAGTTATCTTAGTCACATTTGTTTTATTTTATTTCCTGTGTTCACAGCTTTGACGAGGGCAGGTTTTGGCATATAAAAAGACTGAACTCAAAAGCTCCATGCAACAATAAGAATCTGATCGGAACACACCCACACAGTGCAGCTGAGGTTTTGAGGTTTTTTTATACCTAAGGATGGTGTTTTGAAATGTTAGCACTGACTGTTGCTCACACAACCATGCATATTGATTAATACGTAGAAATACTTGAGTCCTTGAAGTACTCTCTGAATAAGGAAATAAAAGGCTAGCGGGAAGAATAATGAAACCAATCGATCTGTATCTGGATCAAAGCTTTGCCTTTGAAAAAAGCTTGATCACTCTATACCTCCATATGTCCTCCAGATGCACCATGTGAACACACACACACAAACACACACACACGCAGAGAGAGAGAGAGAGAGACACACACACAACACATACACTACAATACATATGTGTTGGCAGGCACACAGAAACAGTACAGCACATGTCGCTCTCATGCAATCCCTCACAAGGGGATCATAAATACCACTAAATAGCCACTAGTCATGTGTCAGAAAGAAGACGGGTAATAAATAATACACATCTACAACCCTGACTGGTCCTCTGACTGACATGCCTGGCACCATCTGCTTATCAGTCCTCTGTTTGAGCATACGGATGTGATAACATCCACCATTTGACTTGGCAAGGTATGAAAAGCCGTATCAGCAATGCGCCAGATAGATACCAATGTTTGAGTGTCTGTGTTATGATTTAACGTACATGTATGGATTATGAACAGGTGCGCCGAGCAGAATCTGAATGTGTTGATCCACTTCACTGGGCTAATGTACCATAAGCCCGCTGGGAAATGTCAACATGATCTTCCTGTTGTAGCTTCAGTGTTATTTTAGGATATCTCACATACAAGCGGGCAGTCGCTCTCTCTCTCGATTCTACTTTCACATACACACACACACACGAACACACACAGTCTGTTCCAGTTCACTGCTTCTGTGCTTGGCGTCTCCCTCAAAAACGCCCCTCTCATTGTTTGCATGGCGCTGTGATCGATGTAACATCGGACCAGGGCTGCCCACATAGCAAGTTCCCCAGACAATAACCACCCGCTAATGAAAACATCGGAAACACCGCCAAGGCCATTGGCTCGTACACATACTGTACCTAATCTCATGCTATTATTAATGCCTTAATGCACGCTGCTGATTGGGGCCATTGTGGAAAACCTGATTGCTCCAACTGGGCTTCCAAAAATCGTGGAGTATTTTTATTCAGGAATGTGGCCTGTAGAACGTTTCACCTTAATTTGCTATTCAGCCCTGGTTAGTCATCTTTGCCCTCCAGCAGGATTTATTTTTTGCTTGCGGTTAATGTGAACAGGAATCCGTTAAATGCGAAAGGTTATAAAGTACTGAACCTTTTACCAGTTACATGTCTTGAAAAAGAAATACGATCATAATTCATGGCATCAGAGGTGGAATTTATAGGGATGGAGGTGGGATACCTAAATTAGACATTATATAACATTACAAAAGAAAGCATACACAGAGAGCATTTGTTATATTTTTATAGCCACACCATGTTTTTTTTAAAAGATTGCCCCCTCATGTCTCGCAATAATTTAGTATGTTGTTTAAAAGCCCAGAAGAAGAGCACGTGCATTTATGACTATGTGAACTTAAGTTAGATTTACAATTGTTTTCTGGCATTTATTAGATTTCAAGTAGTTTGATTTATATCAAATTCAGGAGCTTTTTATGATTGTTACAGCAATAATAAAATGGGCAGATTTTGAACTTTGGGAACTAGATTATGGCACTTAGAAATGAATGTAACCATTCATGTTTTTTATCACCTCATCTAACTTTGGTTCAGGGGATCTTACGGGCGCGATACACCTCGAAGAAGTCGCCAAGTCCGTCACGGGGCAAATACATACAGACAGAAAACAACACACACTTGCTTTTCACAATTATGTGTAATTTTAGAGTCATCAATTATCCTTAAATGCTTGTTTTTTGACTGTGGAAGGAACCCAGACGAGTTGGCGAAAACCCACCCACGCACAGGGAGAACATACAAACTCTGCACAGACTTGAATCAGGAATATAATCACTGCTATGTGAAAGTGCTAATCATTACACTGTAATGCTTCCTCCTTGAGAAATTCCTTTGTAATGACTATATCGTATTTAGTTCAGTTCCATCTCACAGCTACATGAAATTTCTGCCCTTGCAGGACATGTTACTGAAATAAGTATGGTAATTGTTACTTGTGCTAATGAAACTCAATTTCATCTGCTGTTTAAACACTGTGTGCTATAAGGAAAGTCAACGTTAGAGAATAAGACAAGTGGCAAATGATCCCAAAGGAAGACGTTACAACAGCCAACTATAGCGATGTACTGTATAATTCATTGCATCAATAATTTATATCAAGGACAATAGGAAGAAGAGCAATCGAATAATAATTATTTGTGCAAATCAAACTAAACTTAAAGTACAATAGTGCAATTTGAATGAAAATTACCGTGCAAGGAGAGCACATTCTCCAATCAGGGTTGCATTAATCCTGCACCACTGGATTTCATCCAGCCTATCCACTGCACTGAGAGAATTATTGAAAGGAAGAATGTTATCATAAAATATGAATTGCATTCAATTGTAAATAATAATTATGCAAGATAAGTAGGCAATTATTAGACATTGTGACACGATCCATAGAGTGACTATTAATCATTCACTGTAGTAATGTCCGAATAAAGGAGCCTTACTGGAACTGTTATGTAACTCCCGGATATGAAATTATACACGGTTATGTTACTTGTTACTTCAAATAGTTATGGAATGATTGCTCATACTGCTTGGGGCAAAACTTAACTTTTATAGTCCCTGCCTTAAAGTTACCTATTAGCATTTCACCTTTCTTCCAATGGCATCACTGTGCACCTAATTACTTTTTTCCTTGCCCAGGGGAAAAGCATGTATAATAGATGATGTTTGTTTTAGCACTCCCTCAAAGAAAATTCACACTAACTTCATCTCACAGGGCCCGTCTTACACAAAATAAAGGTCAGGGTGTATTCACAATGACAAGGAATCCCACTCCTCCTGGTGTCATATCAATCCCATGGTGGAATCTACAGTGCTCTATGTTGATGGCATGACCAAGCTTGGCAGAGCAGCCGCCACCACTCTTTTTGACAGTCTCATTTCAGAGACTCCCCCGTTAGGAACTCCACCTGCACTGAGTTCACGTTGGCTCTTCGTTTCTGCCTTTCTGTAAAATCTCTTCTTTTGTTACTCTGTCTTCCGGATGCTCTCTCCTACATTACTTCACGCTCTTATTGTGCAGATAATCACCCTTCACCCTTTAGTGACCAAATCCCCTCTTCCTCCACTTTCTCTTCCAGATTACGGTACTATCAGGAAAGTGCTTTCCCCGCTCAACCAGTCCACGGGGAACTGCCTGTTGGAGGAGATCGAACTGTTCCCGCCCAGGAAGAGGCAGCCCATCCGAAGCTTGCTGATCCTGCACAGCCGCAGCGAGCTTTATGTGGGTGTAAGAGACCAGGTCATCAAGATCCCACTCAAGAGATGCAGCTACCACAAGAGCAGAGAGTGAGTAAATGCACAATCAAACAAACATTGGTGTGTGTGTGTGTGTGTGTGTGTGTGCGTGCGTGCGTGCGTGCGTGCGTGCGTGCGTGCGTGCGTGCGTGCGTGCGTGCGTGCGTGCGTGCGTGCGTGCGTGCGTGTGTGTGAGACTAACGATGTAAAGTGCTTTGGGACTGCTCAAGCAGTTGAAAAGTGCTACATAAGTGAAATCCATTCACCAAACAAACACTCCATTGACTTCAGTGGAAACACAGTTTAAAAGCCCTTTCTTTCATGAGATATTATTTTTTATCTTTTAGAGTCAGACCTTTGTGTTTGTTAGAGGCCTTTGCTAAGATTTAAACCCCTCAAATCAGCTTTGCATGAGCCTCCAGAGGTTTCCACATCTGCCCTCTTTCTGTCTCTCTCACTGTTTTCCTGTCTCTGGTTGTCACTGACCTGCACACACACGCGCACACACGCAAAAAGAAAACACTGTGTGCCTCGTCCCTCCTGCACAGTCCTGCAGCGACTGTGCACATGTTTATGAGATATATTGAGTTTCTGTCTGTCCGGGAGAAGCTCCATAAAGGCATAAATATTGAAAAAGAGAAGAAAAAATTTAAATCTGAGACAGAGGCCAAGGTGTGAAGACTCACCACAAGATTGGGATACCATCCATCACTGCACGCAGAGAAGGAATCACACCTGCATTCCTTGTCTCTCACACAGTGAGACGTTATTGGTATACACAACAGAGTTAAGGCTTTGTATTGCAGCTGCATCTCTGTGATTCATGCTGCAGCTATTATGACACTTAATCGTATCTTTCAGGCATTTTCATACTTTAAACAGGCAAGAAAAAAAACTGTGAAATCAGACTGGCAGCTACTTGGAGAGTCTCTGTGTTCATCAGTGACATTTCTTTGAGGTTTACCTGCTTGAAATATTAGGAGGCTGTCTCTGTTGGCTCACTGATGGGTGTGTTACAATCCACGAGGCCCTTAAGGCCCCTCTGGAAGACAGGTACTGACTTGTTCTTCTTCTTTTCATTTCACGCTGCCCTCCGTCACCCCTGATATCTCAGTCAGAGCAGATACAATCCAATCCCCCCCCTTTTCTTTTTTCTTTTTTTCACAGACATTATGTCAGCTGTCTCATGTGTGCAGGAGAGTCTTACATTTCTGCAATTTCACATGGAAATGTAGTTTGTGTCGGCATGCAGTTCATTGTTATGAAGCCCAAAGACAACTTTGTTACATTTTACTAGGGACACGTCAGGCAGCGTTGACGCCTGCAGCTCGGAGATATGTCATTGTGCTGTCACTACTGACTTATATTTATATGAAAAGAATAACATCAGGCTTTTTATTGCACTCAATAAACCATCTGAAGCAGATATGACAAAGACAGATCCAGGGAATATCTGTTGGGCTGATAAGCTATTTCGGAGAAGGAATATTCAAGTGTGTTTGTGGAGGAAAATGTGTAATCCCAGTGCTTGGTGCGAGATTACCTGAAAATCAGTTCAGCAAATTGTGTGAAGGCATAATTTGCTGATGCTGATGCAGACTGATGCATGTCGTTGTTCTCTATTCACAACAAAATGTCCATTTTTGTTACCTGCTCTTCTTATCTGCTTTCTTTATTCTTTGAGCTGTTTCTCCTTTATCTCTCTGATTTTGTCTTCACCTTTTATGTCGTCCGCCAATTTCTGTCCTGCATTAACCGACCTTTACTTCCCTTATACCGACCGCCTTCCCTCTTCTGATACTTTCTCCTATACCTTCTGCCACAATCTTATCTATCAGTTCTAATTTTTTCATTTATCATGTCCCCAACCATCTTATCTTTTCCTTTCTTTACGATCTCCCTCTCAAATCTGATGTTTCATTTCATATTGTAAAAGGGTGCAGAGCCGTCAGTGTGCATACATGACAGGTTAGCGAAAGCCCATTAAAAGTGAACTTTATCCGCTTCTTTCAGAGCCTGTTTAGGAGCCCGCGACCCGTACTGTGGCTGGGATCTGCTGCTGAAGAAATGCACCACCCTGGAGGAAAGTGTCAGGATGAGCCAATGGGAGCAGAGCGTCACAAAATGCCCTGTGAGTATCAGGGAGCCGCTATCTGATTTGCGCATGCTTCAATGTTACTGCTCAATTTCTTTCCTGTCTCCAATGTGAAACCTGAAAGTTGGTGGAAAAACACAATTATCCTCACTTGGCCTTCACACGCACGCACACACGCACACACGCACACACACACACACACACACACACACACACACACACACACACACACACACACACACACACACACACACACACACACACACACACACACACACACGACTCTCAACTCACAAGCGACGGCCCCTCAAACCCAGGAATCATATCATTTTGAGCACATCTCGCAAGGCGTGTACCCCCGTAGCTCGCAAGGCGTGTACTGCTGTAGCGATCAAGACTGCTCCCTCAATCATTCACCCCCGACTGCTGTTTCATTAGCAAAGCAGCTCTTCCATTTGTTTTAACGTACTCTAAAATTGGAAGCAGTATTAAGGGGCGGCAATCCCATCCATTTCAGCATAGTGCTTCTTCCCTCACTGTTTGCAAGACATCATTTTCAAACCAGTCACAGCTAAGAGTGCTGCATCCCTCCGTGCCCTTTATGTGGCTTTGCATTCAGAGGAATAGTTGATACTCAGGCCACCGAGCATTCAGTGGCATCTGTCAGCCGTGCTCTGGCAGAAGGCTTGCCAACACTGCATCCACATATAATTTCAGACACACACTGACTATTGAAAATGTATATATTTGTAGTCTGTACATATGCACCTATTATTATATGGCTTCTTGTATGTATATGTGTGTGTGTAGGCAAGGTGCAATTAGCTGGGGGGGGGGGGGGGGGGGGGGGGGCTACTACCTGACCACCCACACACATACTACCACCTTTTGTGATTCACCTTAACTTTCTTCACATTTACCCTGTGTGTGGCTGTGTGCATGTGTCTATACCATATGTGTACACACATTTATACGCGAGAGTTGTATGCATGTCTGCATGTGTACGTATATCTTTTGTGAATCCCTTTAAATACGTTGCTAAGCAAAAGGAGCTGGATTGATTGTTTGACTGATAAATACTGTCACTGCTGCAAATGTAGTTGTTTCATAGGATGGATGCAGAACTCACTCTTTTAACATGTTGTATATTTAATATTTAATTTGATAATTTATATCAAGAGAGGTTTTAACTTATCAAAAACCACAGTTTCTTTTTTATGCTTCAGTTTTCAGAATATTGGATAAACAAGCTTTTACGTATGACAGACTTTTTCTGATTTACCTTTAATCCTGATAAGCTAATGATATTCTAGCACTTTTTTAATTGGATAGAAAATACCCCAATATTCACATACTCTGTTAAGAAAATGACTTAAAATAGTTTAAATATAGGATCTAACCAAATATTATATATCGTCACTCATATGGCCACTAATGCTGATATATTTTCAGGTCGTCAAATACCACTGTTCAAACCACTAATGGGATATGTATTTAGTTAACCTCAGTCTAACCAGGTTCATTCTATTTGAATGAACACAAATGAACTTGAGCAGTAATAACTTTGCGTGTTGACCGTGAGTAACGACCATAGAACAGGGCACCTGAAGCCAGACCGGAGCAGGGAAATTGTGTGTTTGCAACAATCCAATGCCAAGATGTAAATATTGAAAGATAAGAGTGGTCTTTCATAACAGTTAGAGTTTCACTCTTCATGAGTCCATTAACGGTACGCGAAAGGCTAAACTGGCTGAGCGTCGGCTCGGCTGTGTACTCCTGCAAAGTGGAAGTCTGGAGTTGGAGGCCAGTTCAGGGTTTGCACACTGAGTCGTGTTGTGTAGGCAGACGCAGGAGATACGCTTTACCAACCTATTCATAAATGCCATCTGGCATGAGAGCCTTATGTCTGCACGGAAAGAAGCTCAAATTTGTTTTACTGTGATTTTTCGAGGAGGTGAAAGCATTAGTCACAGCTTTGTATATTTTATATTTAAAGTTTTGGTTTATAATCACAGGAAAACATGCATCCATCCATCTTCTATGACACTTTATACGCTGTACAGATCATCAGTACATCATGCGGCAACATTCAACCGATAATAACATAATTGCACTCATACCTACCAGCAATTATCCTGTCAGTAACTCCTGAACCCTAACCCTAACCATCAGGACATTCAGGTGTGTCCTCCAGGATCTGAGTTTGACATTGATCTCGATCTTCTGCATTTTCTGGATGTCCAGTAGTCTTATTGGTTAGCACCCTGATCTGAAGAAAGTGTGATTCTGTGCTCAGGGACTCTGTGTGGCGTTTGCAAGTTTTACCTGTGGATACGTGTGTTTTCTCCCAGTACCCTGGTTTCCTCCTCATTTCAAATAAATATTATGTATATTGGCTGGATGTGTGCATGTGTGGTTTGTCTCTTTATTTTGGCCTTGTGGATTTTGGACTGGTGACCTGGACAATGTTGTCCAATGTCAGCTGGGATCAGCTCCAACCTCACACAATCCTACATTGGTTAAAGCGGGTATAAAACATGTGTGGATGGATGGATGATGGATGGATGGATGGATGGATGGATGGATGATGGATGGATGGATGGATGGATGGATGGATGGATGGATGGATGGATGGATGGATGGATGGATGGATGGATGGATGGATGGATGGATGGATGGACGGACGGACGGTCACCGTAAACAAATAATATATACTTATATAGTCACTCACCCTGCTTTTTCGCCCTTCAGCATATCGATTAAATTAAAAACATGATTCTAACCGGTTTTAAAGAAACGAAAGCATTCAAATGTTTATTTTCTAATTCAAAATATACAGCATTAAATATTCATTGAGTAGATATTATACGCCTACCAAATTATTTATGGCCTCTGAGCTGCAAATGATACTGCGATATTGCTGTATTGGCTGTCCCTGTGTAGCTGTTTGCTTTCGAGGCAGCCCATTGATGCAGATGTTGTCTCCCTCTGCCAAGCGCCTCTCATTTAGGCACACGGCGGAGTTCAATTACAAAGAGCAGAGGGCAGACGTTATTCTAAAGCGGCTGATGATCTCGCTCTCTGTTTCTCCTGGTGTGAAAGTGTTCTTCGCGTTTTTAAATCACCCTGAAATGTAGCAGCGACACGGCTCATATCATCTGCTGCTCCGAGTCTCACACCTCTGCCTTTTTCTGTGTTTCCCTCATATGCCCGAGACATCACTCGTAATTCATAGCTCCTGCAATATCGAAGCCTTCCTGGTTGATTCTGTTTTCCTTCAGATTTTCATTTATGAGGCCACTTCTATTTCCTCGTATTTCGGTCCTCTGAATGTGTCCATTCTCTGCCTCCATCTGCCTATTCCGCATCTCTCTTTTTCTATTTTGGAATCTCATCATATCCCGAAACAATTTTTGTACATCTTCCTCGTGTTTACAGCACATAATATCATAGTTTTGGACCTGCTGTAGATGATATAATGCACTTACTTTGGCATCTATTTGAGGGAAATTGATTTCTGTTTGCATCCCATACCCATGGGCTGCGTTTCCCAGAGCAACACAATCCTGGGAGCGTCGCTCTAACGTAATAACCTGATTCAGAGAAAAGCCATTACTTTCAAATGCTTTATTTTTGGCTCTTTGTTGCTAACAGGTCCGTAATGTGACAGTCGATGGAGGCTTCGGTGCCTGGTCAGGCTGGTCCACTTGTAGCCATAATGACGGAGGCAGCCCGGGGTCCTGCCTGTGTCGGACCCGAGCCTGCGACAACCCCGCCCCTCAGTGTGGCGGTCAGCAATGTCACGGGATCAGCGTCGAGGTGGCCAACTGCTCCAGGTAAATTGCTTTGACACGAAAGCGCTGATGTACAATTTTAGTTCATCTTTACAAGGAGTGTCAAACATAAGGCCCGTGGGCCAATACTGGCCTGCAAAGACTTCAAGCAAGCAAGCAAATTCTACAAATTGCTTTCTTTTTCAACAAATGTCATGCATTTTGGGGGAAATTTCACTTTATTTTGCTCCAGAAGGTGTCATTAAAATTAACTTTATGTTGCGATTGTAGAAATTTTGGGGCGTAATTGTTTGGTTTTGCAAACATATAGACATTGTCATCATGTAAACTCTGCACCACAACAAAGAAAAATGTTAAAGTTTAAAAGTAAAGGTTATTATGGCACTATTTTACCGGTCCAGTGCACTCAAGATGAAATTGGGCTATAAATGGCAGCTGAAATAAAATGTGTTTGGTACCTCTGTACTATAGTAACAACCACAACGTTTAAACTTTCTAGGGTAGATATTAGATAGGTTGATATTAACCAAATCCTACATCCACTCACCTGCTCATTATGAATGTGCACATGGTTAATGGTTCTGTTTTTCACATTTGCTGTCAAGTTATCTGAGGGTAAGTGTTGAATAAATAAATGTCACTTTGTTTTTGCGCCGCTCGGCTGACAATTTCAAGTTTTAACACTCAGTTTACTAGTGCTGCATCTGTCTTTTTTATCCAAAGCAAAGCCCGTGAACGTGTTCTTCGGTGAAAGATTGGATATGCTGATAAGGGCAAGCATTTCACTGTCAACTTAATTTTTGTGAATAATGTGAGATTAGTTCATGCTCCAAATATAAATTCTTGCTTTTCCTTATCAGAACAGGAGACATGCAGGAGCTTGTCAACACAATATGAAATATACACACACTCCCGGATTTAGCTTGAGAGTAATGTCAAATCTGCAGAAATCCTTCTTATACATTAATGTCTCCACATAGACATTCTTCGGTCTCAATTATTTTGTTTCCCTCCGCTCATCATTTGGCAAACAAGACTCCCCAAGTTATAGTGAAATGTAAACATAAGGTTCTTGCCCTTCTGCTGTGTAACCAATAATGAGGAATGAGTGACCACCCCGAGACAACTACTTTCCCAGAACAATAACAAAAGCAGAAGGACAGATCATTTGCTCTGACTTTTGGAGATCTACAGTCATCCTTGTGCGCACTTGCATGACATTTATTTATTGGGTTTCCATTTTTAACTTCTAAAAATATTCTGATGTGCCTCAGCCTGATAACATAAGCTTGAATCTTTTTGTTTAAATACATGTAAAGAGTCAAATAGGTCTCGATGTGACCATGACTTCTTAGTTGTTTCTTTGCATATTAAACATTCACAGGTAAGCTGGCATAATTGGCAGCAATATATTATTTATCAATATTGAATTAAACTCTGTTGACCTGCAAGATGTATCTTTTTGGGGATTTTTTTAACATCTCGCTTACGAAAGGTCAGAAACAATTTTCTACGTAAGATTGTTTTAAGGGCTAAAATAAGCAACTTACAATTGGTTTATAGCTTGAAACTGTAAATGGGATACTACTGTTCTTGCTGAATTTTGGTGCAGGTATATGTTATTGAGTATAACTCATAATTCCATAATCGTAAGTTTGGAAATGCTTCGTCAACACATGAATCAAGGGGTGAATTACAACGCTGTTACAGATGGTTATGAAATCTACCCAAGCTATCCTACTCTACAGTGCACTATTTTCTGAATAACATTAGATTGATAGAATTGTGAAGACATTCAAAAGTCAGCGAATATGGGCAAATACCTGACAGAGAGTCACATTTTCATCTTTCACATCTTCACACTCCCTTTGAGAGAGCGTTGGCTGTGCAGCACAATAAATATAGCTCTTTATTTGAGTCGTAAGAGAATGGCTGAAAGGCTGCGGACCCTTGATGTGCTATTGTGCTTCTCATTAGGAACGGAGCGTGGACTCCGTGGACTTCCTGGTCTCCCTGCAGCACCAGCTGCGGCATCGGCTTCCAGGTGCGTCAGCGATCCTGCAGCAACCCGACCCCCCGCCACGGCGGACGTGTGTGCGTGGGCCAGAACCGCGAGGAGAGGTAAGTGATGCTCGTCCTAACTCTGCACGCCCACGTATATCCGCATTTGTTGACAGATACCAATTAAGGACAATACATGCTGTACATGCTGTTTGGGTTTTAGTCATGTGCATGTGAAAGAAAAAAGAATGTGGAACCTGCAGTTAAGAAGTTTGACTTTGGCTGCGACTTTCTGTTTTTTTCTTCTTTTTTTTTCCTCTTCTGTTTTCTGTCCAACTATGTGACAGCCAATTAAGGAATGAGTGGGATAGGCCTGTGCTGGGGTAATTATCTGGCTTTCACACACAGACCTTCTACATTTTGAAGCTTTGGAGGCTTTGGCGTACAATAATCGCCCTTTTAAAGATGTTTGTAAGGTTTCCAAGCAACCTTCAGGCCTTGAAAAAAAAATGTTTTTTTCAACTTGAAAATTTGTAAGGGAGCACAAAGAGACGTACGAAGCAGATATAGAAGGTCACGAGATGAGTTTTCCTCTGAAGTTTTGTTATTTTCTAAAAGTTTAGCCAAACCAGAAAACATGACAAGGTGTTCCACTGCAGTCAAACGCACAGGACTCATGATGTGAAAATTAAGTTTAAATTAAGTTTAGTCCGACTGGCAAAGTTTAGAACTCAGAAGAGATAAGAGGCCTGATTTTTTTGATGCCCTGTGTGAAGCCTGCTAGATTGAATGCTCACGCAAGTAGATTACCCCTTCGGTTTGCATGCGTTTGGTGGATGAGAGTGCCACCATTACGCCACCATTGCACCATTATGACATTACTCGCCAACAGGAATTTTCAAATGAGAGCTCTGCGTGCATTAGGCCATGTATTTCCATGAGAACGTTCTCCTGGAAATGTTAACATTACCGTGTTGATTTTCTTGAGTTTGCCATGGGATGATTGGACAGAGTCCCAAACCCCTGCAAAAACAGAAAGACAGAAAACAGGACCTAATAGAACAAACTCTATTACCTGCTGCACTGTGAGGCGTGGTTTTTGCAAACTTGTAATTTTGACTGCAAATCACATTTTTCTCTGACTCCGAGGTGTCAACGGATACAACGTACAACAATACGCACGAATACCAACTCATCTTGGTATGCTGCCAGTGCCTCCAGACATGCAAAACTCACTCTGCTCTTCTGGTAGCATTTATTTTCAGGGAAAAAAGCTTATTATGGAAATAGACAGAGGACGTGGACGAGCTCCAGCTTCTGCAATCTGCAAACATTTTTGGTGCCACTTTGATTGTGACAACATTTCTGCTGTATTTCTAGTTGCAAGGTGTTTTAGGTCATGGTGTAGAATTCTCGACTGTCATGGATAGTTTTCTATAGATCTACAAGTTAAGGACTCAATATAAGACTGTACAAAACAGCACTAAGCTGCAAAATATTTGCAAAATTCTGACAACAGAAGACACTGAGGACTCCTCTTGTAAACACTGAGGATGGATGGAGTCAACAACTGGACACAGTCAAGACACACAACAGTCACAACACAGAACCAGGACAGATTTATAGCAGGCCTGAGTAAACAAGATCAAGACATTCATATAAACCCCTTGGGTATCTTCCCCCCCAGCACAGTCTGGTTTTATTCTTTGTAATTATGTATTATATTACATGAGATTATATTAAGAATCCTATCTTGGCCAGACCCAAAAATCAAGACTTGTTTAAACACAAAATAGAAACTATAAACAAGACATAGACTTGTTTTACTAATATTAGAAGAAGAAAAATTATTTCAAAAAATGCATGGTTTTAACTCAGGCTTGGTGTTTTTCATTGAATGGAAGAAGTGCTTCTTTGTCTCCATAGTGTCTTTGTTACACAGTCAGACATCATGCTGAGCATTCATCCCCGGTTGGTAACGAAAGGTGAAGGCAGAAAAGGTGCAAATAAATACAGTTCATAGGGTACATGCAAGGAAAAAAAACAAAAAAACAGAGCCATGGCAACAGAAACAGTATCATGAAGGATGCGTAATTGTAAATGGCTTTCCCACATGAACCATATCACTCTCCTCCTTTTCTCCATTTTCTCTGCACTTCTTTACTGTCTGCTGTCCTTTTCTGAATGCCTTTCCCTCCACTCACTTCTGCTCCTGATGGAGTCCCCCTGTAGTAAAAGAAAGTATACAGAGTGACCAGAACGACAGCTGTGACTCGGGGACCACACCAAAACCCCACTTGCCCGGCTCTAATGACCGCAGGAGGCCAGAAGCAGATTTTGCCACCCCCTCTGTTTCCCTCTCCGAGCTTTAATCTCATTTGTTTCATCTCGCGCTCCTGCTCTCACTACTTGCTCTGTTCAGCTATTTAAAACACCTAAGGCCAGCGAGGGGCCAGCTGCGAGGGCTGGAAAAAGGATTGTTGTGAGAGTAGAGGAGCCTTTGTGTGTGTGTGCACGTCTGTGTGTGCGTGAAAGAAGAGCTGTGGAGATTAACAGTAAAGCAGAAAGACAGAGAAAGAAAATGTGTTAAAAGATGAATTATGCTGTGTCAGTCTGTCAGAGGGAGGGGGGAAAAAAGGATGCAAGAAGTGCGTCCGTGCGTGCACAAGTATTCTTCTAATCTGGTGGGGACCTCAGAATACCTTTATCCATGAGTACTCATGTCACCGGCGACAGGGCAAATATTAACATCCCCTTGAAGAAAGTCATTCAAGTGAAATCATGTTTGGAGGTGAGACTACCATGAGGGTTGGGTGAAGATTCAGGTTAGGCAAATGTGCATGCGTCTACGTAAGTTATCACATCATAAGAACTTTTCTTTTTGTGACAGAAATCAAGTTCTCAAAAGTAAAATTTCATCTTTTATCCAGCTGTATCAGCGGTTGTGCCACTAACTCAAAAACTTTGTAAAAATATTCACTGTCTGTCTAACCAGTGTAACTCCCCATCCCTAGTTTCGATCCATCAACGTGTGAAATAGGTGAAGTTTTCTGAACAAGCTTTCATCTGCTCGGCACGAGAAGGGCAGAAAAAAGAAAATTGTTGGCTTCTGCGTCCTCAACGAATCTTTTAATGCTGTGAAAGGCTTTTATTTTATGGGGCACAGGGCTCCATTCTGAGGTGTTAGGCATCTGCAGTGAGCCTCACTGCGCTCTTTGTTCTCCCACTTTGCCTCAAGTACCCCATTCAGATTAAAGCACAGGCTTTATGTTCAAACATGGATCCATATGACAAAAGCTCATATATACACAGACACTCATTTAAAAAAAAGAAAATCAAAAGGGTCTAAAGGCAAACTAAACCTCTCCTTCACCCCCTTTTTACACAGTTTTAGCCAGAAGGCCTCCAAATAACTTTGGCCCTGATTGTTAGCAGCAGACAGAGCTTTTAACAGACACAAATGCTCTGAAACCAGCCGAATACAGCAGCGCTATGGGCTTAAATCTGGCTGCATTCATGAACCTTCTGTTGGTATTTCCCTTAGCACACTGACAGCGTCCACGCTGCTTACTCAGCCTATAGCTGGTAATTAGCCTCTTTTTCATCTGATCAGCTCTGTCTGTTTAAGAAGGAGTGAAAAAGATAAGATAACAAAGCACTGCACTTGTCTGAAATGATTAAAGTGTAAGCGTTGATGATTTGGAAGCTCATAATATTCTCCATTCTTGATTGTAGACTTTTTTTTTTCTTTCTTTTTTTTTCCTTGGCAGCGGCAAAGATATTTTGTCTGCATTTAATCCCGCAAGTGTGTGTTTGCACTTCTTTCTTCTTTCTCCCAGGCAAGTGCAAGATTGTAATCCACATTTGTCCTCACTCCTCCTTCCCCAGCGTATCGTTCCACTACGAGCGCTCAGATTAGTGAACGTGGAGAGGAACACGCGGCTCCGAGGATCTTTACAACCACGCCGTGCATAATGTTGCTTTTGATTCACCATGAACAGAGCAGAGCTTTTGCAAATAGCACAATAGAAATCTCCAGCCTGAGCCTCTGGAGGAAAGGTATAAATTTTAAGCTATTTCAAGAAGTTGCAGTTTCCTTCAAAATGCAGTCATGTGCGAAAAAAAAAAAAAAAAAAAGAAACAAAATAGCCATAAAAGCAATTTAATGGCATGCATAAAAGTTATAAAATAAATTATATGTCTCTAATAAGCCTGGCAATCGTCTGTCGTTAATGCATAATGAGGATTGAGTAATTAAAGTATTTTAGACATCGCAGTAATCCTGTCTTGTAAAACGATGTAATTAGAGATGATGCATGCATCTTTGTGGGTTTTTTAATAGGCTGTGTCAATGAATTATGCAAACTGCATATGCACATTCATTAAGAGTTGAAATTCAGTTTTCTTAGCTGTACTTTCGGGAAACACTGCCGACGACACCATGTAGTGAGAGGCGCACGGCGCAGACCTGTCTCCGGCGGCATGATTGAGTGATCTGGAGAGGCGCTGTATGCAGCGTTGTCAGTGGCTGGGGGCCACATCAAACGGATGAGCTCGGTTTGTTTCAAGTGACGTTCACACGCCTTTTCAGACATCCTTGTTTCTGTGGTCTGAAGTCTTTGTAGCTATTCCTGTTAAGTGGGAAGGTTTCAAAAGTGCGGTGACGTCTTCAGTGCCCTTCACATATAATTTTAGTGGCGTGCCAGATAAAGGAGCTCTTACGTTTTCCACAGACAACCCAGACGAGTGATACATAAATCACTAAGTTCAACTGTATTTTCACAGCTTGCAGACTTAATTCATACGGCTTCTAGCATTTCATTCATATTTATCTCTGTTTGTAATGATGATTTTAATGAGTTTGAGTAATCTGAATGTAGCAAATCTGCAGGTAATTGTCTTCTGCATCTTCGGGTAATTTTATCCGTACGAAGGGGTTTTGAGTATTTTCCACCTCGGTGATTACGTTCAGTTCAGGTGCTGCCTGCCACATGTTAACATGATAAACACCTTAGATACTACCGCTTCAGTATCATGCTGCCACCTTTAATGAACATTCAGCAGTTCCAGAGACAGCAAAGTGAAATGATTTACAATAGGGTTTGACCTAAATTCATCAACGACATGAAACAAAAAAAACTTAAGGAATATAAGCTCTTGTATTGTTTGAATAAACTGCAATTGGTTCTCAGTTGTAGCTTCTTTGATTTAGCTTGGAGACTTTTCATCTTTATATCTGATGCTTTCGATGATACCTGTGATTTTAACCTGTTGTGATAGTTCTTTTTCAACTGTCTTTTTTATTTGTAGTTCTTTTGTATTTAATTCTATTAAGAAAGATTGATGGAGGTTTGGTGATTGTGACTGGACGGGCATTACACACACACACACACACACACACACACACACACACACACACACACACACACACACGCACGCACACAATGTTCCACATTCATTCTTTTCTGTCTGTTGTACTTATGTCGCAGGTACTGTAATGAACACTTGCCCTGCCCACCCCACGTGTACTGGTCGGCCTGGTCGGCCTGGGAACGCTGCACCGTGCCCTGCGGCGGAGGCATCCAGTCTCGACGTAGGACCTGTGAGAACGGCAACGATTGTCCCGGGTGTGGCCAGGTATGTCACCCTTAACAATGGCTCCCACATGCACCCTCCTTTCTGTCAGTCTTCTCATTGTGTAGGACCCCAGTCTAAGCCATACGATGCGTTGAGTAGTCAGCGGTGATGAAATTGGAACGTCTAACACGACCAAATCCCCTGGCTATATTCAAACAGTGGCAGTGCTCATCAGATTTATTACCAAGACCTATTTAACACCACTAACACACACACACACACACACACACACACACACACACACACATATGGAAATCGCTCCAAATATGAATAGGCTTATTTTGTGCCACAAAGCTTTCTCCAAAACACAGATGATGCAAGGCACTGTTGAAATACGAGCGTTTTCCGTGTTGACAGAATGATATGATGCCTGTGTTATTTCTGCTGCTATTTTCATACACAGACACACTCCCTCATCCACGGTCATGGTGAAAAAATAAGAGAGAGCGAACATGATAGCTGTAGCTTCGCATGTCCCTCATGGAGATGGATTAAAGAATATGGGTCAGGGCCTTGTGGATGCATGCGATCCTTGAAGTGTATCTCTGTTTTTATGTGCCGGGTTCTCGCATTTCTTTAACAGTTTTTGTGGAAAATGTTTACGTTTGAGCAGTTCAGGCTCAAAGTTTATCATCTTAACTTAAATGGATTAGAGGCATAGAAACATGAATATGTACATTTCCCCAGCATGTGTATGTACTTTGGAAGACTGATTGGATGCAGGCGTAGAGTGATGTTGAATTGAACGTGAAAGTTTAGAGAATTTCACTCAAATGCTGCAAAAGTATCCATCGATCCAAATCACATTTAGCTGAAAAAGCGGATCCCACAGGTTGTGTAATGGCCCATTGCAAAGCTAAATAATACACTGTCTGCAGCATGAAACAACCCACTCAAGGCCTCGCAAACTCAAGAGCATATATAGTATCTAATAATTGGCCGTGACACATTAGTCGCTGCAGAACACCCAAATGAAAATGCTGACCTCCCAATGAGTAGCAGTTTAGCAGCCGCGTCGTATCATGTCATGCCACGTGTAACCAGCCAGCTTCTCTCTCACATATAAATGCACACGTACACATTCAGATGACAGCAGCTGTCTTATTTCTGTCAGTGCACAGCTAGCATTATCCTTACTGAGTCATTCTCGGTAGGTATGGCACCCCTTCAAGGGCTCCGCTGTGAGAAGTAGAGCGATGCGAGGCACCAGGAGAATCTGAGTCCCTCAATCACTGTTTTTAAATGTGGCTGGTTGTTGTTGTTTCTGATGTGTCATTAGTTTGTGGAAGTGGTAAGGCTCAGGGAGATGTCAGAGATAGTTTTTCTCGGTGTCGTGGGAGAGGACCGTCGAGGAAGCGACATACCATAGAGAGTTGGGGGAGGTCACACAGGCTATCCCGGCGCTCCTTCTTTCTCCTTCTTCCTCCTGGACTTTCACTTGATGTTCATCTTCCCTTTGGGCTGTTTTCTTATCGACTTCTTGTCTTCCAGCATCGGGATACGAACTTAATTGGGGCCGTGTGAGCCACCGAAGTTGTAATTACACGCAGACTTCACAGGCACCTCTTCGCCAGGGAGGACTTTATTTGGACAGCTTGGCTAACTTGTTATATGGCTGCATATTTACTCAGATCAAAAAAAACATTTGCTTCCTTTCAGCAACAACCCTGATCAGCTTCTCAGTGGCACACCTGTTAATTCTATAACAATTGCCTAAATACCTCACCTACTAAATGTTTAATAAGATTCAAAACTTGAAGACAGTGATGGGAATATGTTCTTTTAATTTTATCAAGGACCCAATAAGTGCGGTGGAGTTCATTTTTATGTGCCATCTGTCTGCGTTTCCTCCCCCGGACCCATCCATGTTTAATTAAACAGAAGGAGGCCACACACATGTTGCAGCTTCTGTCGTCACAGCTACTTTATTTAGACCAGTCCTCCTGCTGAGAGCAGGAAGGATAAACACGGTGTATTTCTGAGACTTCGGAGGCTGTATGTTCATTCGTGTGCCCGTGCTTACCTGCAAGGATCGATGTCGCCTGAGCCACCTGTGGTCAGCTCCAGATGTGTTTCAGACATTAATCAACAGCGATGAGCAAACATCTGCTTTGAGTCTGGAAGATAATCCATAAGAAATTAAGTTTTGAAGCTCATTTTGAAAAGTGTGAAGAAAGATGTTAATTTATAAATGTGTATCTCAGTAGTTTCACATGTGTGCAGCATGCACATAAAACACACACACACACACACACACACACACACACACACACACACACACACACACACACAGTGGGAAAAAAATGTATTTTACTTATCTGCTTTGGTCGTAGGTATGTATGCAAGTTTTTTTATGAAATACATAATAGATGATTGGATAGATTGTCATGAATATGCTTTGAGGGCAGGATAGAGCTCCTATGTACATATTCTTTAAAAACATATTGTTTGGAAAATGAGAGTTTTTTTAAGTAAATAGAATAAACGATGCAAGAACTATGAACATGTTAGTTATACTCTAACAGTTGCAGGCCACACATTCTGAAAGACATATTTTAAGCTATCACCAACGGTGCTTTAATATGCTCAATATCAAGCAAATCCTCTATTGTGCAACGCAAGACGTTACACATTGAGCTAAAAAAGTGCAGCTCCGCATGAAAAACACATGTTTGGTGACAGAGCGTGAATTTAGAGTCAATTGAGTCTCAAGCTCAATATTTGTTTTCTGTCTTTACTTATTTCCACTCCACAGAGAGCTCATGACACAATCAGGCACAGGCTAGTAAAGCCAGCACAGATTGAGGCCAAGGGCACTTTGAATTAAACAAAAGTGTCTTCACTCACATTTCCGCTCTGAAAACAATAATCCATAGCATGCCTGATTGAAGGAACCAAATTTAAGCTGCCTCATTTCCATTAAACCTGCCCCAGTGTTGCCCTGTGTGTCATTGCCATAAGCTTTGGCAGCAGACGTACTAAACTAAAGGTATTTATTCCCAAGCCACTTCCTTTTGCTGATGCAAAAGTCCACATGACTGCAACTTCATCAGTCTGAGCCCTGGCCCGTGCAGCACTGCTCCATCTCTACTTGCACTGTATCTGCTCTATAGGTTTGATTCCCCAGAGGAACAGGCGAAATCTAGGCTGGAAATAAACAAGTGAGACTCTGAAGGCCCAGCAGTGATGCACTGCACCGGGAGGACAGCACTTAACCCAATCTTCTGCTGTGTGATGACTCAAAGTCCCAGCTACAATAGAAGAACTGTGCTCAGTCAGCCCGGGATAAATTGGGAGCAAAACTATGTTTTTCCCCCCATATACTGAACCAGTGAGGTTATGTATTCTGTAAAAACAAAACAAAAAAGAGACTGCTATAGAAAAGAAAAAGCTCTGTAGTTAAAGGAAATAATGATTAATGATTAAAGCTTTTAAATGTGAAGATTATTAAATATGACTCAGGAAATTACATTCACAGTCCATCTGAAATGTCATTATAGTATATTGACATAAGAAATAAGATTGTAATAAGAAAAGTTTTCACTTACCATCAATCACCTGAGACATAAGGAACCAATGAACCAACAGCTGCTTTCATAAGACACAACCCCGGTTCTTCTATTCTGTAAAACTTTTTTAATGAAACTTTGTTCCAGGATGTCTGTTCTGTGTTATCAAAAACTTTAGAGCAGAAATGGAAAGTAATATCCTGCTAAAACACTTTTAAAAAATCCAAATTTTCATGTTTCAATCAGATTCTCAGCAGCACACCGACAGTAGACCATCCCAAATACTGCATGATCTGTATGCCTGTGGACAGCAATGAGCCGACACCCACTGATCTATCGCTAGTTTGATTCTTCCCTTGCTGGCCGAAATTGCTCTTTTAGAGTTTTGCATGCATGCATTATTAAACAAGAGAATAATTTTCTTTCAGTTTTTTTCCGTGTACTTTTTTGTCAAATTCCATGTTTCTGTCATTTTTTTGTGCAAAACATTCCTTCACCAAGAATATTCATACAAATATTTAGCTTTACAAAAATGCATCGACAATTTAGTAACTTTGAGTGACTTCATTCACATTACGGATGTCATCAAATGTAGATTCTAACCAGATTGACCAGATCAATTTGAAATTATAATTTATTTTTATGATCCAATTTGAGTTCATGTTAACAGCACATTGGATTGCTTCCTACAGTCTGTCACGGTCATCATGTGAAGCTTAACACAAGATGTTCTGAGAAATACTCCATTTATATCTTCCCAGTTACCTTCTAAACAAACGTGACTTTTTTTTTTTTATGTTGCAGTTTAAAACCAAACATAATAATGTGATGACTAGTCTAGCAACAAATCCATCTTCAGTACTGGTGGGCTTCCAGCTAAAGCTGGCTACTGGATCATGAGCACATGTCAACAGTGCAAAGCATTATGGTACTGAGCCAATGACAAAATCATGACGCAGCTAAAGTTACTATTAGTTGAACAGAAGAACTGCCTCAGAGCTGCGTGGTTTTCGAGAGTATAGCAGTCACTGTGGTATTTCCTAGTTTGTATAATAAAGTACATGAAATACCCTCCCAGCCAAGGATTTAAAGCAGCCATTCTTCTCCACCAAATCTGCCTCCTGGAGTTAAATAAGTCAAATGTGGGCCATGCAGAACCGATGATGCACAGAGCTGCCTAATGAAACCGAGAGCTGTTCTATTTACCTGTGTGGGGTTCAGCGGTGCACCCGGGCTGTGAAATGAAAGTTAAGTATGGTGGATTTTTGTGTCGGCAGACTGATGTGCGAGCACACTTGTGCATTTTAGTATTGTTTGGTGTGTGTGTGTGTGTGTGTGTGTGTGTGTGTGTGTGTGTGTGTGTGTGTGTGTGTGTGTGTGTGTGTGTGTGTGTGTGTGTGTGCGCGCGCGCGCACTGGTGTGTAGCCTGCTCCTGGCCGACAGCAGGCTTCATTATAGAGGCAGACGGGCGAGGAGACAGAAAGAGAGAGGGAGAGTGGAGTCACTGTTTGACAAAGTGTGTTTTGGTCGGTGCTGCTAATTGAACTGATGTGTCACTGAGACTTGAAGAACATTAGGCCTGTTTCTTTCTCCGTAGACTCCACCACAATAGATTAAGATGTAAGCACAGGGGAGAATTAGTCACTCTTACATCTGGACCATACACTCAGGCATTGCATTAGTAGTGTGTAAGTCATTGCATTCTTATATTCACAAATATGCGCACATGCCTTCCACTCAGTCTCACACAGCCTGTGCTCTCCCAGCCCAATAAGAAGTATAATGAGTGTAATGATGGTAGGAGGCTGGAGAGGCACGACTCCTTATTATTCAACTCCCACAGCTGGGCAGACACCAGAGAGGCCCTTTTGTACCCACACACACACACGCGCGTGCGCACACACACACACACCCGCGCACACACACAGAAGTAATACACATACAGTGTATATCACCCTCCATTTCACATTCATACATTCTTCAATAAAAAAGTATACTTCCACAGCACTCAGACAGTAGGCTTACACACACACTCACACAAACACAGACTTGCTTTATCCCCCCCTCCCTTTTAAACTTGCATCCCTTCAGTCTATAACACCTAACAAAATGAGCAGAAAGGTCTGCGGACGAAAACAGAATGAGATAGGAGCTGCCTGAATCCATAACTCAGCCGTGCATAAACTGATAAACATGCACACGCTCCGCACTCCTATATACACAAATCAGTGTCAGGATGCCAGCCCAGAGTAAAAACTTTCATTCAATAGTCAAGTGTTGCATGTGCGCACACAAACAGCCCGGCCGCGGTTTCTATACTGACCAACCAGGCAGCTTGTTTGTGTGCGGCAGTAAAGACGCTATCGGGCGTTCTCTCGTGTAGCCCTCCTGAGCTCCAGCCAGAAACCCATTACAGAGCTGCCCGTCTCTGAGCAGCTGCCTGTTAAAGGTGTTTCACAGCATAAAATCGCTGCTCTCCATTTGCCCATAATACACATCACCGCTCTCGCTGGGGGGGGGCGTGGGTATGAGTCAAAATCAGTGCACTAATTGATTCCAATTTTGTGTTCCACATGCCACTTGTCACATTCGGCTGCTTTCCCCCATGTTTTCACTTTCAGTTAATTTCTCCCAAATTGAGATGTGAGCATGGCTGAGTGTCCAGGAACGGTCCCAGAGTTTTACTCTTTTTTTTTTTGTTTCGTCATCTGTGTAGTTTTATCACTTTCTTTGTGACTTCACCATATCAGCTGGAAAGATTGATTAGAACGTAGCTCAGTTAATTGTTTCATTATAGAAAATTTAATTCAAAAGGTTTTTACCCAGAGTGGCACTTTCATAATAAAATGTATGTATGGAATGATCTATTCACTAACCCTTTAGCAGGGAGAATGTTTCTGTTTGTTTCTGCGTGCGTGCGTGCGTGCGTGCGTGTGTACTCTGTCAGGCCCATGTTTCCATTATTCAAAGCATGTTATAAACATTTCTAAATGCATAAGTGTTTTGCTTTTCATTGGTATTCCACTAAGAGTGTACATGCATAGCCGACAGAACATGGCTCCTTTCTATTGCCATAAAAGATGATAAAAACATCTTTCAACATTTAGAAATAGAGGTAATATTGTCGACAGCAGGAGTCTTTCTTTCATATTGTAAACCTTAAGGTCGAATGAGCCTCATATATTGAACATTCAGTCTGTTCTCCCGGACTTTACCTGACTCACATAACTTTATTTTGTGGAACAAAAACATAACTTGACCTATGAAAAAGTACAATACTTATAATCAAACTATTTGTGGGGATATTCAGAATAAAACTCCAAGTCGGAACAGACTGTTCCGACTTGGAGGGTGGACTCACTCCTCTGTTATTCCTGCTGAAGTTACTCCCTCCTTTTCCCTATTAAGCAAGTTTTTTTTTCATACCCAAAGGATCCAGGAATAGATGGCGGCATGTGCTGAACAGATTGTAAACCCCTTCAGGCAAATGTGTGATTTGTGATTATGGGTTGTACAAATAAAACTGACTTAGCTTGACTACTTTCTTCAAATATACAGTTCCCAACACATGCCTGCACTGTCGTACTTGCATAAATATAATAGCATATCTGCGAGCTTAATAACATCTCCTGAGCCTATAAAGTAAAACAAGAGAGAGACAGAGCATATTATGGATATCTGCTAAATCTGCTCCTCAGGGTTGTCCTTAGATCTTTGTTATTTTCCCTCGGTGATTAATGTTTTTATGTGTTGTGAAGAAAATAAGCTCTCCTCTCTAAATGTATCATAAAGTGATCAAAGTAATGGATTAAAAGCACCCATGTTGGCAAACTTTGCCGTAAAGTCATATACAGTTTTCACACTATATCACAAGTAATGGCCCCGGTGCGAATATGATTTTTAAGCAGCTCAATCACAGAAAACAACAAAAAAATATGCGCACAGCCAAACAGAAAAGTGGCTGAGTCATCAAACACTCCCATAGCACAAGCAAAAGTGCACCGCACCCTCACATTTTGGACTTCTTTGCGCCAGTAGCGAGGAGTTAGGACCCCAAAGGAGTTCATGAGGCCCCTTCAAACCAAATTGTCACAGCAAATTTTTTATTATTTTTCATTTTTTTGTCTTTCTCTGTATTTGCACAGCAGTGGCTCCTCTGAAATGACATAAAGGTGTTTGGCAATATCCTCACGAAGACTTTTATGTGTTTTCTTGTCCAACTGAATATATTGTATCACATAAAGGCCTAAAGAAGCTTTGGTTATTCAGCTCATGCCACATTCATGTGCTTCTCAGATTGTCCCAGCATGTGAAGCCATTCTTCACTTGGTTAAAATCATGTGGTTCACACTTTTGTTTTCTCAATACTACCACTGTGCGATGCTTTACCTCGGGCTGAGGTGAACTTTATAGACTGGCAGCACTATAGTCACCCCACTTATATTTGTGTGTTGATTGTACATTGAGAATAGCATTTTCTATGTGGCATATTTTTTACATTAATTTGTGCTGGTATTTATGTTGATATAGTTTTTTACGGTCCTTCCTCATTGTGTGCTTCTTCGCACATTTCGCCGACAGTTTAAAGGACAAATCACTCCACTGTAATGTGCTCTATAGACTTTATTGTCATTCAGTTCCTTCTCCTTTTGTGCTCTTCTGTTGATCTGTTTCAGTCTATTTATCTAGTTGTCTCTGCAAATACATTTTTGTTTTGTTTTGATTGGTGTAGAAGCTACACCCTGACAGAAGGTTTTCATGGAAATATCTCCAACTGAAAAAAGTTGGCCCAACTGTTAACATGGGGTTTCAAACACATGCATCATTTATGTCACCAACTGTGGAGGATGAGGGCAAAGTTGCACAGTCTGAAGGAGAGAGTATAATGGTCATCAGCAGAGGGTTTGTACATACCGAAAACGTGCTGTGCAAAATGTATTTTAAGAGTATCACCTGAAAAAGTTGGTGGAATACAAATATCCCAGTTGTCCGAAAAGCAAATGCACATCCACCGCTGCTACTAGAGCTTATGACTCGGCCACTCTGTGAGGTCCAGCTTTTAGCTTTCTAGTCCAGCATGGACACCACTCTGTTCTTCACTCCTCCAACCTCTTTCACACTGTTCACAATGCTTCCTCACAGCTGAGTGCAGGTGAAACAGAGGTCTCGGTTCCTGGTCAGAGCTGGTGGACAAGCTGTTATAACCTCCTCCTGGATGCTCCTTTGAGTACGAGTGGGCAGTCGTCCAATATACACAGAAACTCCAGGCACGTACATATCCAGTGTGTTTGTGAGCACTAACAGGCTGTAGTGTCAAAGTTACAGGGGTATTTACAAGTAAACACACTGGATAAGACTGCTTGAAAGAAAAAGAAAAGTTTTTTCTTCATAAAATGTTCAAACTGAGAAGTCTGGCTGTAACAGGTTCATTATATCTCTGTTCACTGTGTGACCTGTCGTTTGATCCTGCAACCCTATAGGAAGTTCTGGCTTTTAGATTGGGAGCTTCTGTTGTCATGGGGTTCTATTTGAAGATTGTTGCACACTTTGAAACCTTAAGCCTCTTGTGAATAGGACATGGTATTTATGTGGATTTTATGGCTGTACAATGTACTACTTGTAAACATTTTTTACTATATTATCTTCCAAATCTTGCAGTTATTGTATTTTTCATGCTCCTAAGGAGCTAATTTTACAAAATCCTGTCTGCGGTTGGATGGTAATACTGCAGGAATATACGCGTTAACGTGGTTATGACCTATTATGTTCTTTATCACCTTTTCACAGCGCAACACATACATTCTCATTGTGATGAATTAACTTGTAGCCATTCCTTGGAAAAGCTCTGCACCAGAAGGGTGAGTAGCAATAAACTGATCACGTATAGAGTCACAGTGTTTGGAATGAAGTTTTAGAGTTACATCAAAGGCATTGGGGATTTTTTTGTTTGTTTCTTGGAATAAACCCCTTGGTGATTTTGGTGACCAGAAATGTAATTTCTGGGTTTGATATTCGCCAAACGAGAGATGAGTCTGAGACCACAGCGAGAATATTCTATATAGACACGGACGTGAATGCAAGGACATCTTTTGATGTCGGTCCAGTCAGCGCGATATATCTTTATTTCATAGAGTATATACTGACCGCCATACTGTACGTTGCACTTCAGCTGCAGTTGATATGGATTCCGTGTGAGACCTTGGATGAGGTTTAGCTTTGAACCCAGTAATTATCTCCTTAGCCCTCTGCATCAACACTAATCCACAGAGAGTACAGCGAGAAACGCTTACCAGACAAGCCTCATTAAATATTTACTGTGTTTGGCCACCATCAACAACTCACACAACAAACACCCTCAGATCGTTTGTCTTTCGCCACCCATTCATGCCACCGGCTGCCGTTTCTGTCGCTGAGGGCATCACTGAGACGCTGAGGTGGACTCTTTATTTTTTATTTTTTTCCCCGTTTTTGTTATTGGCTGATAATCACAGATTGTGGGCTGGTCTGTGATGCGTGACGATGTTAAATATTAATGTCTGGAGATGATTACTGCGCTAGATGGAGAGAGGCAGGAAGTGCAGGGTGGAGGTGACACCCTCATTCATCATGGGGCCCTAACAGAATCTAAATCCTCCCTGTGTTTTTAACCTTGGTACCCCGGGGAAGAGAGGCAGAGAGGAGGAGACCGAACAGAGTGTGGATGGGGAGAAGCGCAAAGAGATGAAACAAAATAGAGATACAAAAAGGAAAGGGAGAAAGAGATCTGACATAAAGCAGGCCATGAAAGCTCTGTGTGAAAAACGGGATGAAAGAAACATAAAGATAGATAGATGGATGCAAAGTGAGACCGCGAGACAGGATGAAAATGGAAGGGAGATGGTGAAAAATAGCCCCGCATACTGTATAATGTATATAGCGCGCCTTCTCAGCTGACCTGTCAGCCTATCCCGTGTGACAGGCTGACGGATGTGCAGAAAGGAACTCTTATCTTATTTTGTCAAGGTCTGGCAGTCACTCAAGTCCTATTCAGCATAAATAAACAAGTGGTGAGGAAAATGGCAGCCGTCTCACCTCCACTTCCACGGTGTCATTTATTCTAGATGTATCACTCCTTCCACATCTTTATACATATATATCAATTTTAGCTGCGCACCAAAGAGGGCTGGACTGCCCATTACCCTCCTATTATAGTTCTAAATCATATCGTGAAATATAAAGGGGAAGGAGAAGAATATTTTTCAGGGAATAGTCCAAATTAGTTGCGGGAAGTGGGAAAAGAAATATATAAGTATATATATATATATATATATATATATATATATATATATATATATATATATATATATACTTATGGCACTCTAAAAAAAAGTCTCACATAATGTTGTTGGAACTTCAGAGCTGTGTTTCTCTTTTTTACTGCCCGATTCCCTAAGCCTGGTGCAGATGGGAAGAATATCTCCCATTAATACCTCTTTCCACTCCCTCCTCCTCATTTTTGCCTCTTCCTCTGTCTTTTATTCAGGTCCCCAGTGTGGCTCCTTCTTCTTCTCTCTCCCTCCTTCCCTCTCTCCTTTCACCTTGGTGATAAATTAAACCTGATCAATGACCTTTTCTGCTTGGCTTGTTTACCTCTTGCCATGTTCAGCAAGCGGCCTAATGGGACTGTATTCTCGGTGCATGCAGGCAGACTGGCAGGCTGCTGGGCCTGGGCAAACAGGGCTGGTTGGCTGGTTGTTTAGGAGATATTTTGGATGATGTGTGGAACTGGATCCGGTGGTGTACAGTACAGAGAGCCAGCCAGGACTGGAAGCTTTCAAGGATGAGCGGCGTTGAAAGCTTTGAAAGGGATGTTTATTTCCTCATAATGTAAGCTCTTTAATTTGAGTCAGTGCTGAGAATTTCAAAAGCCATTGTTCTGTGTTTCATTATGCTTGGGAAATACACCACGTATTTCTCAGTCTGAGCTTGTCATACTAATTAGTGCTTTAATGATTTATGATCTTCTTTTCCTACTCTGTCAGATTCTTTCTTCACCTGTTTGAAAAGGAAATTTTCCCTTTCTTCGTGCCCACAGGAGTACCAGTCGTGCAACACTTTGCCATGTCCTGACCTCAAGAAGACCACACCCTGGACTCCCTGGACACCCGTCAACATCTCTGACAACGGCGGCCACTACGAGCAGCGTTTCCGCTACACTTGCAAAGCCCGAATCCCCGACCCCAGCCTGCTGGAGGTGGGCAGACAGAGGATCGAGATGCGCTACTGCTCCAGTGATGGATCCACTGGCTGCTCCACTGACGGTGAGTGCTGAGTGCAGGAGACAGATGGTCTCTTTCCAGCTATATCAGCTCTGGATGTTCCTGTTATCGCACTCCAACTGGCTTTCTGCATCTCTGCTGGCTAGTTATTGTCCTCGTCCCCTCAAGCCATTCTCTCTGACTCTCTCTCTCTCTCTCTCTCTCTCTCTCTCTCTCTCACTCTCTGGCTGTTGTTCATTAGTCTGTCTTCCTAGTTGTCTGAAAGTTTCCGATCTCTGTCCTGCAAAAGTTAAAGGGAGCTCTATCTCACGCTACTCTTGTGTCTTTCCTATCAACTTATTTCACTTTATCAGTGGATCAAAGCGTCAGATGTGGTAATGAACTTCCAATCCGCAAAGCCGATCAGCAGTTTACTGCTGATTTTAATGTCCCCATGCTATCTCTCACCCTCACGCACACACACACACACACACACACACACACAAGTAAACATAGACAGTTTCATGCACAAAGTTCAATTACAGCTCTTTATCTATCTTTTCAGCTATTCCCTTTTGCCACAGTCAGTGTACCACACCCCGGGTGAATTAAACGCTGTAAATGTTGGTACAAACAGGCTGCTAATTGACAAGTTGTTTATGTTGTCAAGTGCAAGTATCCATATTAGAGAGGAGACAGGCAGGATGGCACCACACCACAGCAAAGAGGGTTGAGATACAGATGCAGCAGTTAAAAGTTTGTTTATAGTTTTGCTCTCAGCCTCAGAGGCAAAAGCTGTTTTTCTTTTCCTTTTTTTTCATTTTTTTTTTCTTTTAAAAGGCTTTAGAGTTAGCGCCTGGATAAGCTGCGGTGGCCTCACATTACTTTGAGTTCAGCTGTGTCTCTGGGTGGTCCGTCACTGCACCACTCATATGCCACATGCTGCAGAAATCACAGCGATGTCTTCTAATGTGCACTATCAGCGGGGTTCTCGTTTTCATTTCTAAATATTAAAATGTGTATTTTCTTCAGTGCTGCCACTGGTACAAGTTGTTCTCTTCACACTTTGAAGCCCATGCTTAAATGTTCCTGACGGGTTTTATATGAGCAGTGACAAGCACAGAGAAAAAAACCCAAAAAAAACCCCTGACTGTCGACTTCTCAGTTTTAAAGGAGTGACAAAGGCTTGAACTTTAATAGGTCTGTCTTGTTACTGATTAGTGGGAGGAAGTAACAGAAACAACGTGTTACATTGGAGGTTGTCACCAGAAGCCTGACATCAGATTAGCCTCAGTGTTAATTACACCAATTGAAAAGCAAACAGAAGTCACTTTGAGCTACAGGAATATAGGCTCTGGCAGGAAGATGGTGATATACTGCATGAGCAGCAGAGGTTTTAAATCCCCCAAACAAATATCTGATTATGATTTTTTTTTTTTATTATTATCAATAACATATCTGCTCATAGGAAAAGACAGAAACACTGTCATCTGCTTGTTAAATTGACTTTAGTGCTGCAGGTCACATTTATACCCCTACTATAAAGAAAAGCTTTAAAATTCTGTGTTAATAGCAAGTGACTTTATTATATATACAGTGGAAAAGTAACTCTCAATTGACGATTTTTTATTTCAGCTTTTCTTCTGAAAGCACAAATTTCTGCTCTGCATTGCCTCTCCAACCTTGGAAAATAAAGATTATTTTTTCTGCAGATATTCAGTGAAACAAACTTGGTGTAAAAAATTAACCTACTTTTGCCCAAAGACGAGCTTTGCTCATTTTATTAATGCCTCAGCTTTTAAGTTAGGTTGTTTATTTTTTGATAAATAAACAAATTCTGTAAAAAAAACAAATACAAACAAAAATCAGATAACAGTGATTTGAACAAACTGATAGAGCTTAAAGATAAAGCTTTACACTTTTCCTAGTTAAGGAAAAAATCGAATGTGATTACATCATAAATACAAAATAAAATGAAGAACAACAATTATAACTTATTGCCTTTGCCATTAAAAATGTTCCTTGAGTGTGAGTTTCATGAGTTTTACTCAGGTTGATTTGACTTAGACTTTAAAGACATTTGTTTGACAATATTGGATCTGGTGAAATAGGTGAAATAGCTTTAAACATTACATAAAGTATATAAAGTGAATTGCGAATTCACAATGTGATGTACAACATCTGAAATTGTCAAAGCTTGGCTGCTTCTGTTTTTAACGTGTTTGAAAAGGAGGTGCATAGCAACTCAGACTTTAGCAAAGATGTTGCCGTTTTTGTGATAAGAGGCATTCCCTCAGCTGGCTCGCCATGACTTTTATTTGCAGAGTAAATAATAAGACTTTTCTGCGTTGTGCCCTTTCTTAACGACTGCAATCTTTTCTTATTGATTGATGCTCTTCCTTTTCTCACAGTTCTGACTTTGTGAAAGATCATCTCCTATATTGCTTTTTTATTTCATTGCTTCCTCCGCCAACATGTCCAACTCCTTGGTATCACATTTCATTTCGTGCTTGTGGGGTCTCGGCACGCCATCCAATCAAGAAGCAAATAAACACAGAAATACTAAAAACTCTAGGCAATCATTCTCATACAAACAGGGTCTAAGGCATGCAAAACCAGGCTTAAGTATTTGTTCCTTAGATAATTCTGACATGGTTTTATTCTTAGTTGATCACCGGCAAAATGCAGACAATCTGAAAGCTCAATTTATTCACTTGAACATGCAATTTGGCATGCTTCATGCAGGATCTTAGCAAACCAGGCCCCCAGAGAGTTGTGGATGGCTTCTCTGCCTTATGCTGATTGTTCATCCCCAGACTCCAGGATGATTCACTTCTCAGAGGAGTTTTAAGTCATAACTGTCAAAAAGTAGAGCCGACTCCAGCAATCCCCTTCTTCATTTCAGCCGTTATCAAACTTTCCTCCCATCTGCATAGCGCTGGAGTGTGTATATTTGTGTGTGTGGGGGGGCAGGTGGCTATCTGTGGATACACACACACCTGTTTGTGTCTGCGTCAAAGACATCCGTCCGTCTCACAGATGCGTGGAGTCCCTGATCCACGGGGACAGCGGTCAACTTTTCACCGCAGAAGAGGCTATCAGAAGATAATTACCGTCACTGTGGTGTAGTGTATTTATGTTCACTGCCAGGGCAAAGCACATTATGATCCCTCTGAGATGATGAGCACCCAATAGGAATGACGTGTCATTCAAGAAAGATTTACGATTTGCATCAGGCACCTCGCAATAGATTGGAGCTCCGTGCACACAATGGTCTTTACATAGAAGAGTGGCTATGAGACAGATGGCAGTGTCGAGAGTTAGGGGCAAGTCATAACTTTTACGTCAGAAAGGTTGAGACAAAAACAAGACTCAATGATTTTTTTAGTCTTGTGAATCTATATGTTATTAACTGATGTATATCATAGAATAGTTTAGCTTGCTCAGAGGGATTCTGGTTGTTTTCTTTGAAAGTCCAGCGTTGAATTGCTTTCTTTAGTATTTCATATTTTTATGATAACTGGGATTTGAGCCTGCATTTCATATTTTAATCTCTGACAGTACTCATTACTGGATGTGAGTACTATAATGCATGACGTTGCTGCAAAAAAGCTGAATAAAAATGTGCTTTTGTGCATTTTTATACATCTCTACAATATCCAACAAGTCACAGAGGTAGGATATTTGTGTCGACAGTGTATCAAAAGGGGAAAAAAAGAACAAAAACAGGCTCCCTTCAAACAGATTAAATTCCACTGGTATACTGCTTTCAAGTGAATTTACACTCTTCCTACACGACAGTCAACTTGTGTCCTTCTATTTGTTTGTTCATTTGAAGTTGATGCATGAAGTTTGAAAGACTGTTTTTCTCTTGCTCGCCGTCTCCCTGTCTCACTGATGTCACCTCCCCGCTACTCAATAAAAAAGCCCACTCCCTGAGATCTCCCCTGTCTCCTCCTGCTCGGGCAGAATGTCACCGTGTTTGTAGATGTGGGCTTTGTAGCCATCGGATACATCTGACATTAGATGATATGGATTATACTCCAAGATGTGGCAAGGTGTTATTGACACACACCTGGAAGTCTCATCTGTGACGCGTAGATAAGGAGAATTAATCCTCTGTCAATACCGATAACAAATTGATGTATGATGCTCGTTGGAGAAATTCATAAACCCAACCATCACCAGCCCCTCTCATTATTTTTCTCATATTGTCTGTTGAATTAAGATTGCTATCTTTCTTTATTACAGCTTTATTATGAGAGATAAATTATAAATATATGATTTAACCAAGCATTTAGAATGAGCTTCTATGTAACATACCGACTTGTTTCATATCAGTGATCATGGCCTAATGATAGTGATGAGTTAATTACTTAAGATTTAAAGACTTCTCTTGTCAGGCACACCCAGCGATTAGCCTGCTAACTGTAGCCATTTTCTTTCTCTCTTATCACACACAACATGCCTCAGTGAAATGCCAAACATGCAATCATTTGCATGGTTTCCTGTGTAGATATGTCATTTTAAACACCCTCGAGGCGATTTATAAAACATGGACTTTCCTTGTTCTGTCCACTGGGTGGGTATTCTCCTAACGACATGGGATGTCTTCATGTAACATTCAGATGTTGATGTGCTTCGAATATTACAATGAATACGACTTGTACATTGGTGCAATTGGTGCTGGCGTATCCATCATCCATTACCTCCTTCACATCTGTTTCTCTCGAGGTTGCAGCACAGTGCAGCAGTGTATTTCTCGTAATCTGATGCTTTTATCTTATTGGATCCAATACAGAGTCTGATTCATTGAGATTCTGCATGAAGCGCGCTCCATTGCATGCTCTTGCATATAGATTACACTTCAGTTTGTGCACATTTTGCACACGGTCAACTAAGAATAACGCCACGAATGGCATTGCAGTCAAGCAGGAGTATTCCAAAAATTGTTCTGCTAGCCTAGAGTTGTTCCCGTGTTGATTTGCTCGTGTTTGGAGTGTTACAATAGCTACATATATACGTCTATATAGCATCTATGTGGGAAGCCTCTATCTGGGATAAAACCCTTTCAGCCATCTGGCTTCCTGTTCTTACAAACATCACTTTCAACTGGTTGGGTTTATTTTTTTGTTTTTTTTCCTGTGTGGTTGAGTCTCCCCTCTCTGGTCTGTTTTGGCAGATTGCCGAGTCTTTTTAATCTGTCTCGCAAAAAATTCTGTAATGGATACACAAAGGGATTTTCTTCTCTTTGAGTAAGTGACCCATCCATCATGTTAATAGATGATATTTGGTCGGCATGAAATGATGCAAACTTAATTAAAACGTTTGTTAGGAACCTGAAGGTGTAATGAATATAAAAATAAATATACATTTGTACTAAGATGTTGAGGGTGAAACAAAAAAAGCTGAATATAATTATTTAAATATACATTTCTTAACTCTTCTTCAGACATTTATTTGACACTTACCTGATGAAGGTTTTTGCTGGGTGTCATTCGAAATGTTTAACTGTGATTAATCATATATTCTTATTGTATGAAATTGTAAAAGGTATTCTAAAGTGGTGCACTTTTATTCTGAAATGATTGAAATATAAACAAAAATGCAACGGCAATTACGTATGTTAGTATTTCTTCGAAACCTGAATTTGAAAATTGAAACAATCATTCAGTCCCAAGTGTTTATGTTGGAAACTGTCCACAATATGAATCAGGCTAAAATTTTTCTCAGCATTTCTGTCGCATTTGTCGGCTTTTCCTGCACCTCTCTGCACTGTTTGTGTTGGTAGATTCACTGGCATCAAAAAGGCGGCTCTGAATGATGAAGCCCTCTCTTTATTGCTCCCCTCACCTGCATGAGTGTCCCTCCGGGAATCTGACTGCTATCATTAAAGCAGCAAGGTTTGCGGTAGATGACATGCTTTCTCACCTCACTGACTCCGGTGTACGTGCTTCATGGTCTTAGAACACGCCC
The DNA here is from genome assembly GCF_963383615.2 of Lipophrys pholis. Classification (NCBI taxonomy): domain Eukaryota; kingdom Metazoa; phylum Chordata; class Actinopteri; order Blenniiformes; family Blenniidae; genus Lipophrys; species Lipophrys pholis. The sequence goes on from NC_137648.1 coordinate 6,810,755, forward strand.
GGCACCTGTGAATAATTGCATCACATTTTTTTATTCTTTTAAATTAGGCCCTATGCACAGCATGTGATTTGCGTATAGGGACGATCACGCGTGTGAATTATAAACAAGTATATTTCCAAGGCAAGAATCCATCTCCTGAGTCCCACATGGAGGAGAAAAGAGAGTGTTAACTTGTGATATAGAAATTATCTCAGTGTTTATGTCAGACAGTATGATAGGTGCTGCTGTTATGTGTTGGCCCTTTGCTTGTTTGAAAGCTGTATGTGTGTAGGTTTCCTCTGCGTACTCCGTTTTCCTCCCACAGGCCAAAAACATGCATGTGAGGTTATCTGGTGACCCTAAATTGCCCCTAGATGGGAATGTGTGTGTGGTTGTCTGTCTCTGTGTATTCGCCCTGTGATGGACTGGCGACCTGACCGGGGTGTGTCCTGCTCTTGCCCATAGTAAACTGAGATTAGCTCCAGCGCTTCTCAATCCTGCACAGGATTAACCAATATAGAAGATAGATGGATGCTTGTGCTGTTTGTTAAATCTCACTATTTTGAAATACCAAATAATACACTCATGTGCATGCTTAAAAATACAGCTTGCCTCATGCATGGTAACAGTTTTATTGCTTTGACTGGAGACTTGTTTGACGGGGCGGGATTGCCTGCGTAATCAAATAACCAGTCAGCAGTAATCGGCGTACAGTGTCCATCTTTTTGCCAGAGCTGGATCCGTCTACCTGTATCATTAGTCAGCCTCCAACTGAAAGACGCCTCAGTTATTAGTCACTCTCCCCGCTGCCATCGGCCAGCCCACTGCACCAACAGACGATTTAAATTATGACTTCTGCAAAGCCGTATGTCCATGAAACAGATATTCCTGCCAAGTTTAATCAATAGCTGTGTGTATTATGAATGACCTAAAAGTTCAGTTGCAGTAGTTTTGTTTTTTTTTTTTTGTTTTTTTCAATTCAGCACTCGTAGCATCAAGCTAAAAAAAAAAAAAAGCTTTACAATCACGTATTCATTGCAGTGTTTTATCATTTGCATCGCGCCAAGGCAAAAGCAGACACACACGGTGGATCAGAAAGCCACTGCGAAGATGAAAGGCAATTCTGAAGAAGGTTGCTGGTTTGTAATTTTGCCGGCTTCTATCGATGAGTGATGGCTTCATTTTTTTTTTTTCCCTGGGAGAAGCAGCGGCGTGTCAGAAGCCTGATGTGTTTCACTTCAGCTGATCTGGTATCAAGGCCAGGGCCCCCTCATGGACGACAGATTAGTTTCTCCTGCACGGACGTCATGAGCAGACACTGAGCAGACACAGGACATTGCTGAGGGACGAGTCTGACAAATGGCAACCATCCCGGTATCCTTATTGTCTTTCTGTTATTCTGCCTCTCTCTGTGTCCCGATAGTCAACATTCTTCTTCTTTTCTGACTTTGCATCACTCTTTACAGAGTTGGTAAAAAAATATAGTTGAACTATTTGAACCATCAAGTGAACACACAATTTATTAACGTTATAAAATAGGTGCATCTGGTCCTTGAGGTGCTGATTTTTTAGAGTGAACCGACACCACATCCTGACTTCATGTATAAAGTTGGATAAATTCTGATGTTTTCACATACTTTCATGAACAGATCACCATGTAATTCTCATTGCAGTATATCAAGGTTAAGACATGAAGTGATGAGGAGGTGGTGCCAGGTTGCGTAATCCTACAAGCTTAGAAAAATGGATCTCAGAGGAGTCAGGAGGAAAAAAAAGTCTTCCTTGTAGTTATTCCAACAAATCTTCATTACCAGAGGGTATGTGTGAGGGCGCTTTTTTTCTTCTTCTTTATTTTTGAAGAAGCCTACACAGTTGTACCCTAACATATACTGTATATTTGTCAACGTTGTGCTATTCCCCATATGGGGTCTGTCCATCATGGCCAATAAGTTCCAGTTTTATGGCACTGAACTAAGCGGCCAATGAGAGGATCCTTCCCGGTTCATGTATCTGTGACGCCTCAGCGAAGCACAGAGCTCCAGATTGCTGTCAGGCAGAGTTCACAACCTAATTTTAATTAACTTGACGCCACATTTTCCGGCTGAAATTGTAATGCCAGTGACACCTCGCCTTCGTCACCCCCCCCCCCCCCCCCCCCCAAATTTTGGCGACAACAAATTAACATGGCAGCATATTCAACGTTAAAAAACACAAAGACTGTGGAATATGAAATCTACTTTGCTGACACACAGCTCTTGTTAACTGAAAATGTCGCGTGAAATTACAGCTCTGAACTCTTAAAAACATCATATCAGAAAGTTCTGACAGTGTCTTCTAATCAGGATTCAACAATAAAGATTAACACTCAAGAAGAGTTTCTGAGCGCACACTTTCTGACTCGGTGATGAGACTGTCTTCTCTGACATTGCCTCGCTTTCTGCTTTGCTGCTTTTTTTTTTTTTTTTTTACCAGTCTGGATGTTACTCCAGAGCAGATAGCTGTGCTCGGATACTACAAATTACCAGACAGAAGGATGTTTCTTTCATTTTTGGATGTGTAGAGAAAAATCTGTCCTTTTGTGGTTGATTTTTGCCAATTTCAGCTCCTTGGAGTTGTCTCGTTTTTCAAAGCACACACTTACAACAAATATTATATACCGACACAGCCAACAAAACCAGCTAGTATGAGGTATACAGTATGATGAAGTAGCATGCTCGTAACTGTTCTAATTTCTGTGAAATAATTCCTCATTGCTTTTATGGTACATGATCTTGCGTGTAAAAGCGAGTTAATGTAAATTCAAACGATATGAGGAAGTGATCCGACAACATTGTCAACATTTACATTAACGTTAAAGTCACCCCACTCTAATGACTTTGTCTTCTGTATTCTCCAGTTGGAGTACATGGGGTTCAGATTGAGACTTTCAAAGGATTTCTGGTTAGTTCTAGTTTTCGGACTGATAAGAAGGGAGCAGCAGAGAAGCGTGTTTTGGATTTGGACATCCAAAGTGTGGTGGATGTCGTCCCTCCTGCATGTCTTAAGTCTCTCCCAGTTGCAACACACCTGAGGGAGTCGTCATTGGGCTTTAATGACAAGCTTGATGATGACATCATTATTAGATTCAGGGAGACATTTAAAACATGCAGGACGGCGGCCCCCTCCAGGACCGGAGTTGGACACCCCTGACTTACAGATGTCAATCAGTCGCTAGACTAGACTGGTCCATAAAGCATCGACAACTCAACTTATTTGTCAAAGTAACTCTGCACCCATACGATAAAGAAAAGCTTTTTAAGCTGAAGAAAGTTGCTTTTCATTTATTTACAACAGTAACATTACCTGTTTTGGGGGTTTTTTGGATCTTGTACAACCTGTGATTGCACTGCGGAAGCACACAAATAAAAACACTGCAGTTTTTCAACTTCCCAACCTTGTGGTAAAAGCTGGTGATGGGAGCGAGGCAACAAATTGGGGAACGACCTTTTTTCATATATGAAAATTTGATGTGATAAAAGACTTCATGCAATATTACTTTAGACAATCGAGCCCATTGTAAAAAAAGATTTAATTGTTTCTCTAACTGTTTATAAAACATTTCCACTTTAAAGTTCCAGACTGACTTTGTTCCCTTTCAACCAGGTGCTGGCTTCACTTCATTTCCGCAGAGTGAAAAGCACCTTCAAAGCCTGCTTGTGGGAAAATAAACACTTAGTTGCCTTATTTTTCGTGTCAAAGTTGTGGTATTGTTGCACTCTGAGGCTCCACCAACCATTTCTGACACTCTCCTTGAAGGTGCATTCAAGGACAATCTCTCTCTCTCTCTCTCTCTCTCTCTCTCTCTCTCTCTCTCTCTCTCTCTCTCTCTGGCTCTGTCTCTGTCTCTGTCTCGCTCGCTCTCTCTCCCGCTCTCTCTCTAATACTAAGCTGTAAATCAGCCTGACAGACAACGACACATAAACATGGACAATGGGAAATGAACACTGTCACTTTAGTCGTTTGCTGCATTGAAAAATGTTTTATAAAACTTCAGATGTTTGATGTCAGCACTGATTAAAACTATACAGATTTAAGTTATGAGTATGACAATCCGACCATAAACTAGGAATCGACCCTCTGGAAATCCCCTTTTAACATCAAATAGATGTGGGTCATGCTAGCTGGAGGTCCATTAATGTGATTTAAAAGCCTCCAAACAACTCAGTAACTCTCCTTGCCATCAAAGATATAAGTGAGAATGGGAATGTTCCAGCTGGGGACGCCACACTCTGAAGGTGGACGTTTGGCATTTAATTCTTCTTGTAAAATTGTGACAAATTCGTCTGAATCAGCTCAGGTTGACATACCATTACAGTCGACTCACTAATCCCTGCACTCATTACAGGTTAGCATGCAATATCTTTGTTCTTGGCTACTGATGTGTTTCTGTTCTTGTGCAGTGATTCCCCCATTCTCTTCAGGGTTGCGTTTTTAATTGCACTTTTTCAAACCCTTTAATTGGCTCTTCAATGAGAATATCCCTGTGGAGGATTTCTGGGTCGACGCTTGCTTGGTGGAGCTCAGGACAGCGGAGGGAATGCTGTCGTAATTTGCCACTGTAAACAAGCAAAGCCCTCCCATGTGATGGTTTTTCACAGGCCTAGCTAATCTAGAAGCAGCCATACATTTCCTAATATATAAATATATACAGGCACACACACATTGAAAGGAGCCGGTCTTTCCACAGGGACACATTGCTGATCTGATGGGGAAAGCAAAGGAGGAGTCGGGAGGAAGAGTAATGGGGAGAAAATGTGCAGTTGAGAATCTGGGACAGACTGGAAGAAGTACTTTTTGCTCTTGTTTTTTTTCTCCTCGCCGTGTGGTCCAATGGTGCTCCGGTGTTGATGAAACATGACATGGCATCTCTCCTCTCCTCCTCGTCAGGATTTTTCCACCTCCATCTGTCTTACAGCAAAGATGTCTTTCCTTTGCAGATGCCATCTCATCTCCATTTCTATCTCCGTCTCCATCATCCTTGTACACTTGCCCGTACAGAACATCGGATTGCACAGCGTTGCGTATTTTTGTGACCTTAAAGAATACCTCATTCCTTATTTTCCTCCACACAGACACATGTCTGTATTCTCGCTCAAACAAGTTCTTAAGGTTGTTTATGGTGTTTTTTTGCCTTTGAGTTGGCTCTGAAGCTGAGCAAAGTGAGGGAGGAGGTAACTCTCTTTATGTCCTAGTTTCTCTGCAGTGGGGACTATTGGATGTTGCACTGTGTCCTTTTTAGTTTTGGCTCCGTCTGGCCCGTCAGGCGAGCGGGGATTAATTCTCTCCGGCTGTGTGAGGTTCTTGTGTGGATCAATAGATCCAGTCGCTGCTTATTTGAAAGGGAGGGCACCACACTGTTTGTTTTGGCGACAGGAGGGCGGCCATAGTGAGGTAGTGTTAACAATATGCACCGTACATCAGAGCAGTCTCTGACTGTAGCCTGAGCATACAAGGCGAACGGTGAGGTACAGTGTGTGTGTGTGAGTGTGTGTGAGTGTGTGTGTGTGTGAGTGTGTGTGAGTGTGTGTGTGTGTGTAGATGACAACAACGCTGTTGTGACGTGACTGCAGATGCTTGCAGGAGCGCTTCATTGCCTTCAGAGCTGTAGTCCAGTCTCTCAGGCTTTATGAGGGCTTGATAAAGAGTTCAGGTCACAGTGGCAAGCGGGACTGTCCGTGCCACTGCCTGTTCAGAATCGATAAAGAGCGGGGGCCCTGGGGCCCTGGATGGGCCTGTCAGCGCTCACGCCAGCCTGATGCTGAGGTGAGTTGGTCTGTGCACCGCCAAGGTCGGCCGTAGTTATGAAGAGGTCGAGGATTTGTGCTAGGTAAACACACTGTCTTCTCCCTGAGAATACAAAGCAGCCGCGCCGTGATAACTGTCAGAGAAAAGAGCACGCTGACAAAACAGCGAGGCCAGGCTGGAGGACAGTGAAGACAAGAGAGACAAAAAAAGCAAAAGAAAGTTGATAGCAAAAATGGAGAGAAAGCGATAAAGAGAAGCTGTGGGCCAAACGAATGAGTTAGTTATGATTAAAATAAAAATAAAAAATGTATTAAATGTACATGTTAAAAGAAAAATCTAAGAATCAAGGTTGTACTGGTTGAATAGCGCAGAGCCGGTATCAGATGTGCTTTCAGGGGCTTGAACTGCATGAAAATGTTCTCCTATTTCTCATTTAAAGAAAAAGTGTGACAGGGCAAGAACAAGGCGAAATGAGCGCTGAATAATTGCAGATCCGAAGCAGCACAAATGGAGATTTGCATTGTTATGTGGGAAAAGTAATACAAATTTTTTTCTTGCATAGTTTATGGTTTGTTACACGAGTGGCTGCTACATTATTCAGTCAAACAGATGAGTTCACTCTTTTCATTCAGAAAAGCCAGAAGCTTTGCTCTCTCAGCTCATTCTGCTCTCTGTCTCTCCACGCAGCCCACATTTCTCCTGATTAATGCACACAGTAATTACAGCTTAATAGAAATGATGGTTTCATATTTCATTAGGATTCGTCTGTTTGTCTCATTCCAGATGAGAGTACACAGATTAGTCGACTGATGTTGTTTGATGAGCGCGCATGTTTCTGTGAAAACGGGGCACGCCGAGCACTGACTCAATCCGTCTTTACAAAGTGATGAAGGAATTAAACGGTGCATTGCTCTGGTGCTGATATTTTCTAATCCAAGGTGAATTTTTGAAATCGCTCAAAAACTAAAGTTTTGTAGCCGTGCTGGCAAGTCTTCAAGGTTAAGAAAAATGGGCGTTCAGGCAAACTCGCCCGTGTTTAATCAATTATTTCTTTATTTATACTTCGAGAGCAGGTTGTGAGTTTGATTCCCCAACCTCACTCTGTCCAAGTGTCCTTGAGCAAGACATCAAACTCCAGACTGCTTTGAATGGATGCCTTCCCCACTGCGTTGTAGCTGTCATGATTGGTGTGTGTGTGTGTGTGCGTGCGTGCGTGCGTGCGTGCGTGCGTGCGTGCGTGCGTGCGTGCGTGCGTGCGTGCGTGCGTGTGTGTGTGTGTGTGTGACTGTTGGTCACATTCAAGGCAAAAAGGCAACTCACATCAGTGTTCATGAGACGATTAAAGGAGAAGAATCATACTTTATTAATAATCATAGAAATTACACGGTGTCACACATCAGTTATATTGCTTCTTCTGTCAGTCAGTTTGGGAGAAATACGCACAAATTAGGATGAAATATATAGTCAACTGCCCCATAAAGGGTGTCATAGCGACTTGTGTAATGAACGTCCATTCGTGGGATGAGCAGCAGAGCTGAGGATGCCGGTTTGTGCCCATGAAAAGTCTGTCAAATCTTTTCTGCCAATGCCAAACAGCTTTTCTTTGCTGTTTGCACTTGTTCGGTGGATTTGATGCTTGAATTCTGAGGAAACAAGACATACTGCCAATTTAACAATTCATTCATTTCACAAACAGGAGATGGGAGCTTTGTCGGGTATATCCATTCCATTTACCATAATTCCTATACACCCCGGTAGTAGAAGTGCTCAGTTATAATTTGGACCTTTGGTACTGTGGATAAAATGTGTGTAGTCTTTACAATAATCAATGTTACCCATGATGATGGAAATTGCATTATTTTGACATGGACTTAATGGTAAAATAAAGTTGTCTGTTGGAAGCTTGAAGCTGACAGTCTTCTATTCAATAGTGGTGGAAACATGTTTTCAAATGATCCAACATTGACCACAAATGTCCGCATCATTGTGAAATTAGGGGCAAAAAAAAAATGATGAAAGTAGAATAGAAAGTAGAGTAAAATGACAAATTCACTTTGCCAAGACGAGAACAAATAGCATGGCTTATAAACACAATCTAAAATGAATGAATCCCTGTGTGTTTGTTCACTGTAATTCAAATCTATTTCAGCAAACAAGACTAAATCCCAAGATTGACAGCCTCAACTTGTTGATGGAAACTGCTGTATTGCACAAACTAAATTAAAAACCAAGAGCTGGGCGCCGCTCTTTCCGCACAAATCGAGCTAAAGCTTTTAGAGTATCTCCGAGCGGCAAGAGTAAAGACACATTCACTGTTATCAAGAGCTGTTATTGACTCCTTGCCCTCGTATTGCTCTTCAAAACAAATGCACGCAGTCATGCCAGGAAAGGAGTTCTGTCATCGGTTTTCTTTTAGAGAAAACAGCATGCAGGGTTTGTAGGAAGTGGATCCGTAATGATGAGAAACATCAACAGCACAGATTTCTCTATGTGAATGTTTTATACAAGAGTTTGACTTTGAGTCTTGTCTCCTGCATTTCAGGGGAAGTGCTTCGTCTGGGGAGGATGTCCGGCCACACGGTGAATGGCGGCTGGTCGTCCTGGGGCTCCTGGTCTCAGTGCAGCAGAGACTGCAGCCGGGGAATCCGTAGCCGAAAGAGGACCTGCAGTAATCCCGAGCCCAAGTATGGAGGTCAGACCTGTCTGGGCTCAGCACAGGAGTACCAGGAGTGTAACATCACGCCCTGTCCAGGTAGGAAACACATTCCACTTATCCCGACTGACATGCATGGATGGTTCACAACCATTCAGAATTAAGGTGTCACTAAATGAAGCTTGCAACGGTCCTCTCAAATTCACATGACTTTAATTGCGGCTTCGGATTTAGTCTTTTATGCTCTCTTCAATATCTACTGTCAGCTGTGTTTTTTTTAGTGTGCAGCAGAAATGTCCTGTGTATTCGTTGAATTTCTGTCACCACCTCGGGACCGACGATAAACTTTATCTGTCTACATGCCGGCTTTGTGACACAGCATTTTATTACAGAGGCAATGGCAAACTGAATGCTGACTTTGAATTGGGGCTGCGGTGGAGAGGTGCGTCTCTCCCAGCAATGTGCGCGTTTCTCACAATGTGCAAAAGAGATTAGACTATTTCAAAAGTGAAATGAAGATTAACGGGAAATTAATTAATAATTAGTCACTAGAAACTGGAGAGAGATACTCGCTCTTAAAAGGTTCAACAAACAGATTAAAAAAACAGTTTCAACCCTCAGGCAGCCACATCCAGCCCACTCCCACCCCATTTACACAAGACTGAGATGTAATAATCCTCAATCCCTTGTATTTAGTTTATTCTGTTCATTAGCGGTGCCAGCAGCGAGGTGCCAAACAGTATCAACGTTGTTCAAACGATGATAATAAATCCACTTCTTCTTACTTCTTTGAAAAGTTAAAAGTCAAACAAACATTCAGACAGCAGCCGACATGTCGTGTTTAATTAAGGCTGTTAATGCTGGCAAATACTTTGGAGTCTTGCTGATGTTATTGTTTCTTATAGTCAGACAGATTTCGTGTTCATGTCAGAAAGACTGAAGGCTCCTGCAGACTTTGTGGGATTTGAACAGTGTCATCAGTTCATTAGCCGCGACACTCTCCCAAGTTGATCTCATCAGTTTGGGTATGACAGTAAGTTTGACGGTACGATGTCGCTCTACACTGAAGGAGATTCACCAGCTGCTATCATGTACTGGTGCCTTGGGAAAGAAAAGAAACTAAGTAAACCGAGAATCAAGCCGTTATATAAGTAGAGTATAGTCCATTAAATTTGTATTCATCGTTATCGTTATCTTTATTACTAACATTAGTTTGTACTTATGCCACTAGGTTTTGATTTGAAGTACTGTACACCAAATAGTAAATGGAAGATAGAAATTGCACCACACTGTCCCTTTGACACACAGACCAATAACAACGGCCACGCAGGGTGCTCCGCCTCCATTTGGAGTTCACTGTACCGCCCAAGGTCAGTTCATTGAGGATCGAACCCCTAATCTTCAGTGTGGACCGACTAGTTGAGCTGCAGTTGTCCTGTTTAATTCAAGTGTGCAATTATTAGTGGAGCGAAAGGTTTGAGAGTTTTTGTAAAAGAAATAGGTTTCTTAGTAGAGAGGGATTATGTCATTTTGCTCCAGAAAGGTGTATAAAACAAACCTTTCTGGGGGTGAGATTTTCACAGCACCTTCTGTACTTTCAGCCCTCTTGTCAACTTTAAAATACCTGAATTCACATCATTGCACGTCATTCTCTGTGTTTGTTTTTCTCTTCTTTTTTTTTTTTTTTACTGATTAATGGATTAAAAAAAAAAAAATCCCAGCAGAAAAGTGGCTTACTAAATCATCGGAAAGCACGAAAGAAATCAGTTGCAGATAAGAGGCGTGACGAAGACCCCAATTTGCGCCAAGAATCAAAGAGACAATCCCTGTGGCGCTCCAGTATGTAATTACATTGCTGGGTAATTATGCTGCCAGCGATGGGAGGCCTTCTTCTGTTGTGAAAAGCCCTGAGACAATGCATTTTCAACACTCCTCTGGTGTAAGACGGCAAGAGGAAGCTTTCTAATTAAAAGAATACACCGTCTGACAAGAGAAGTAAGCTGTCTAAATGGAAATCCAGCGCTTAGTTTGGCATAAGGCACACCTGGTATCCAATGCGGATGCCAAGCAGGACGTTATCTCAGATGATTAATAACCCCACCCCCGCATCCCCTCCCCCCCACCCACACCCACCTTTGCAAAACGGGTTCGCTGTCTGTGTAAAAGTCTACATCTGTGTGGCGTTTCCAGCACACACGATCTGTCTTCATAACCACCGCCAGCCCGTGAGCAAGCGGACCAGACACGAGAATGAACAGTCATCAATACTATTTTTACAGCCTGTTAATTCATTCAGCGAGAGCGCACACCATACAGCTCCCCAGCAGCTTGAGCGCTGTCGCTAAAAGGGTAAGCTGCTATCGGCTCAGAGCTCAGAGGACGACTTCGGATGGAGAGCATCCGATTTGCTTCATCCAGGACGACTGCCACAAGTGTTCCGCTCGAGTGAAATGTCGAGTGAATGCGCTTTGATTTTCCTGCGCTGCATCGCTGTGTTAATACATGTAGCACACCTTATTGTGGGACGTTGACTGTAATAATACCAGAGCTGCAGTGTGTTGATGAACAACTCAACACTCTTTTTTTTTTTTCACCCAAAGGAACCGACTTTTCCCCAGCCTGAGGAGCAATGAATACTAATGCCTACTCAATTAGCACCCCTCTGAAAGTGAGATATTATTTTGATACAGGCTGTGCTGGTAGACCAGTTGTGTTCCCTCTCTGGTTAATCCAGTGCTTATTAATGTGTTGGTTCACTGCAAAGGAGGAATGAAGAGGTGTTATAACTACAATTCATCTGGGTTTTTTTTTTTGGGGGGGGGGTAGCACATGTTTCTGTTGCGCCTGCGCTTAAGATGAGATGATTCATCATGGCAGGGCAGGAATCGACTTACGTGTCACTTTTTGAAAGAGAAATTACACCGAGATGACAAAAAGCATTGGCAACTTCAATTACCTGCGTCGCGCTGCCAGACATCTTCAGGTCTTTAAAAGCAATCGAAAAAGGAATTTCTCACAATGAAGTGAGGTTTTATCCAGATGATTGGCAAAGGATATTTACCTCTGTTGTGTTCCATGTGCAAAGATCGCCCCCGGTTCGTCATTCTCTTTTACTCGCGTCTTTTTACTCTTCCCTCATCTCCACCTTCAATCTATTCATCTATTTTTACGGTGCGTCTTCTTTGTGTCTTTTGTGTGTGTGCCAATGCTGTCATAAATATTCATGTCTTTTAAACGTCTGTTGTTTGTCACTCGGCACCATGTGAAGAGTGGAACGACAACACGGATCACGAGGCTTCATTTATCTTAATTAATCACAGAGGAGACCAGGTTCAAGGGTTGTGGGGGTCGGGCATTTGTCATGACACCCGGATGAAACACTGTCTCTCAATTCAAAGCACTCTCGCTCTTCTGCACGTATTTAAAGGGACTCGTATTTTGCTGCTCATTTCAAATGGAATGACTTCTGATCACTTCAGAGGAAATCGTCGATGGAAATCACTTGGAAACTCAAGTCATAAAAATATGATAGCGCACGTTTCGGGAGCTATTTTCTTTGAAAATTGTAAACTCTGACTTTTCCCTGCTGTTCTATGCCAGTTCCACTTTCTAATCTCATCACACACAGATCTTGCAGGACTAACAGTTTCACTGTTATATTCACTGTTTAGTGGACGGCAGCTGGTCATGCTGGTCTTCATGGTCCAAGTGCTCGGTGACGTGTGGAGGGGGTCACTATATGAGGACGCGAACCTGCAGTAACCCCCCTCCAGCCTACGGAGGAGACATCTGCCTGGGTCTGCACACTGAGGAGGCACTGTGCAATACACAAGTCTGTCCAGGTATGCACACACATACACACACACACACACACACACACACACACACACATCCACACAAGGCTGTGCACAGACCTGGATGATAAGCAGCTTAGTGCCTCACCTCGGCCACCAATCCATCACAGGTTCATTGCTTATTTTCTTTGGTTTCTCTCAGTCGCTCAGAGGGCACTCATGCATTACTAATATTCACAAACCCATGCACCGGCACTGTGCACTCTTGCACTCACACACACACATATTGGACAGACTGTGAGGTACGCTGTCATTGCTGTCTGCAGAGAGTTGGTCCAGCTGGTCTGAGTGGTCCCACTGCGACTCCAGCGGCGCCCAGCTGCGCGTGCGTCACTGTGATGTCCTTTTTCCCACCGGAAACCAGTGCTCAGGAAACAGCAGCGAGACCAGGCCATGTTCTGCTGACGCCAATTTTATACCAGGTATATACACACCCACACACACACACACACACACACACACACCTGTTTCCATCCCTTATGGAGACAAGACACTGACTTATATTCACATCTTGAAGATTTACTCTAAATTCAACCATACCAGTTGCCTTACATTGATTTTTACTCTGAATTTACTTCAACTTTAACCACTGCTTGATCTTAAGACCCATGAAGGTATTGATTTCCCTAACTGGAATGTTTTGGTTTGTTTTTGTCTCTATGGGTTACTGTGCGATTATGTGTACGTCCCCACCTGTATAGAAGAACAGGGCCACACACACACACACACACACACACACACACACACACACACACACGCACGCGCACGTACACACAGCAGGTAAGCCCACTCAAGCCTGTTTTTTAGTCATGCTCAGGCACTCATGCATGATTTAACACACAGTTTTAAGCTGGCACACACACACACACATACGCACACATCCTGCACCACCCACCACCATATGCCCACAGCGGTAATTCAGTTAATTTCTAAGAATCTTGCGATAATGAAATACCTTATTGATCCCTCTAAGGGACCCTTCTCATGTCAGAGGTCAGGTTCAGCGACAGGGCAGCTGTTTTGGAGATGGTTGGGATTTGCACCTTCTCCTGAGGACTCCTGAGTTGCGGCAGGTGATTACATGGGGGCGTGAACTCGGGTGCTTCACTTAAGGGCAGTCTCCCCGCTCATTCCCACAACCCTGCTGCTGTATTAGTTTCATTATGAGTCTTGTCAGGCCATCCAAAAAGCACTTAGACCAGCGGTTTCACTTTTCTAAGATGGAGAAAACAGCTCCTGTATGCTGTTTTGCAAACTCAATCCATGAGGCAGTTTTGCATTTTTCCTCACTCATTCCTGGCATCCCTGTTTCCATAATTATCCTCACCTTAAATGTTAACATCTCCCTACTGATCAAATGCATTGCAGTGCTCAGGAGATAGTGTGTGGGAGTGTTTATGCTATTTAACAATGAAACTGCACCAATGTTTTTTTTATTTTAAATTCAATATAATTAAGCAGATGTAAGGTGCTAAAACTGGCAAAACACGATAACACCAACTGTTCATCAAGGTTGCTGACTAACAGAGACGCCCACACACTCGCTCTGTCTCACACTCCCAAGCTGCCTGACAAAATCTCACCCCAAGCAACAGACAACCTCAGAGTCACGGCATCAAAATAACTTTACGCAAGATTAAAATGTTAAGTAGTGTTTCTCTGCACACAAGACAACATCTGGTGTCTCCTTTCCGGCAGTAATATGTTTCCATAAACACGCCTCACGTGGCAGAGATCAGCCAAATATCACAAAACTCTTTTCACTTGGCATTAACTATATCATGGACAGACGCTTTGGCCGCTGAATGTGATCCAACTTTAGACAATATGTGAAGAGGAGCAGACAGATTGTTTTGGTCTCCGGGGTTTTTGGAACACTTGCAGCATCATATAACAACAGAATCAATGTGTGATTCCGCAGCAGGTCTTGAACTGGTGATTGTCTCGTGGTGAGGCAGGAGTGCGAACCACTGCCGCACAAATGTTAACGATATTCTACAAAAAGATCCCTAATTTCTTTGCGCAATCTCACCTCTTAAGAGTTTCAAAGGTCAGTTCATCAAATTTACAAACAATTTTTTATTAATAATTTTTTTCTTTTGGCGTGTACTCGCCACAAAAGTTTTTTTGTGCAAGTTTTGTAAGATCTGCCAATGAATAGAATTCAATTTCAGCCTTTTTAAAAAAAAAGAGAAAAAAGCGCATTAAAAATTCTAACTTTTCTTTTCAGAATCATTTCCAAATAGAAAAGAGCAGAAGGGATCATCAACAGAATGAACTTTCTGCATCTTAAGTGGGAATGTTTATTTTTTTTTGCTTCAACACTTTTTATAAAGGTTTCTTCACTGAGGTCTGCTGAATCTGGCAGCTTTGTTGTATTTGAAGAAATCACTCAGATCACCTCTTGCCTTCACCACTACCTCCAAAATGGAAGGATTAAAGAAATTCAAAGCAACGTGACTCAGTCTACTTGTTGAAATTAATTCTGCTGTCCAGAAACTTTTATTAGAATTTTTCACAAGCCTGTAGAGTTTTGAATATCAACAGTGACAATAGCTCCCATTTTACCATTCAAAGTTTTATCAATAAATGTAACCAGCCTCCTATTGATCAATATTACTTCACCAGAGCAGCCAAAAGACTTAAAAACCTAAGGTCAGCACGGCTGCAATACTGAAAAACGCTTTCATGCCGCATTCACTTTGTCCCTAAAAAATAGCAAATTCGTAGACTTATTAAGGTTTTTCCACGTATGAAATATTGATACAGTTACTGGGATTGTCTCTGACACACATTTATACCTACAGATAATTTAATAACACCAAATAGCCTCACGTGACACTGTGGGTTTAAACTAGAGTCCCTGGAGAAAAGCCACCCACACCCAGGGAGAACATGCAAACTCCACACAGAAAGGCCCAGATGTGAACCCCATCGTAGCTTACTTTATCATTTTAGTCTGTATTTACTGCATTTCTTCCTGGAATATTGGGCGAATGTTGTTTTTACTTTCATTTATTTCGAAAAGCTGTAACTATTGTCCTTCAGCCAAAACTTTCAGATTCGGCCTCCAAACAGCAGGATATCAATGAAAGCCCCCAAACTTAATCCTTTTAGGGGATTACCACTCTTACTACATCCAAAAACTAAACTTTTTATTATGTGTTTTGCTTTAGTGTCGCCTAAAGCCGAACTGAAGACATACCTGCACACTCATATCTCCTGCAAGCTTCACATATTGACATTTCCTCAGACAGGCATTTTCCTATTGACTTTCCGTAATGCGAGATACTGAAAAACATTGATCTGTTCCAGGGGAGATCATTAAAACTCCTCCACTGAACAAAAGACGCTTATCCTTATGTTTTTCACGGTGTATTACATTGAGAAAACTCCAAGGATTATTAAAAGATTTTTTTTTTTTTTATATGTATATTTGCAAACATTATCTCATAAAGGAATTCCTAGAGTTCAAACCTAAGGGTCCATTAATTATTAGACTGAATAAACATTTGAATGAAAAATACATTTGTAACCTTTCTTTATTAATTAAAGTGGATGAAATAGTCATGAAAACCTTCACAGGTCTTACAGAATTACCCATTTGCCTTTATACCTTCTCATCCATCCCTCTTTATGGGAAAGGTAGTCCATTAAGGTTCATTAGCAACGTCTTGTACTTCATTTCCTTTAATGGAAGCTGATAGTTTTCATAAACCACTCCAGGTGCCACAGCCGTGATTAGCTGCTGGAGTCTTTTTACGATAATCTGCTCCACATAAGGTGCAGCTTTCATCTTCACTCTCACCTTCAAGGGTACAATTTTTCATGGTAACAGGGGGGCAGCAAGTGTAGGTTTTGGCCCTAATACTGCTGTCTTTTGCTGTTTCTTCTCTTTTGTCAGAGGTCTCGATTGCCCGCTCCAGTCAAGAGGAGAGGCGCTGTGGAGGTAATTTGTGTGTGTGTGTGTGTGTGTGTGTGTGTGTGTGTGTGTGTGTGTGTGTGTGTGTGTGTGTGTGTGTGTGTGTGTGTGTGTGTGTGTGTGTGTGTGTGTGCTTGCGTGATAAAGATCACACCTGATATATCATACTGTACATGCACTAAATTCAGATGTGAGCACACCCAAGAAACTGTGAAAAAGACACTTTATATATAGAGCTAGTTCAAATTGATTATATGTTTGTTATTTAGAGTTCTTTGTTTTGTAGTGAAGCCTAAAAAAAAACCTCTCGACTTTAAATTATTGTTTTCCGCAATCAGCACCGTACCTATGTATTAATTACTGGATTAGACTCCTGTTGGAAAATATTAAATGAGCAATTAAATCCGGACTCAGTTGCTGTTATCAGTTGCTAATTGCTTGATTAAAAAAAAAAAAAAAACACACAGCATAAAGTATTCGGCTGGAACAGAATGTAATACATTCAGCATTTTGTGTTTAATGCAATGAAAGATGGATATAAGTGTGGGGGGGGAAGCTTGTCTAGCACACTGTGTGAACAAAACAAAAAGACAATTAGGCAAGAAGATGCAACAAATATTCTTTATTTACTTCACCAGTCCAGGAGGATCTCGTTTTATTGGAGGACGCGCCATCGTTACCATGTGAATTGCTGCTTCAATTACCACTTCCACCCTGTGAATAGCCGGAGAATCACCCCCCAGCTGTGCCCCCACACACCCCCACCCCCACCCTCTCTATCTTTCTCACCCTTCCTCTGTCTTTCCTCTTTGCAGATTTCAACCTCTTCCACATGATTGCTGTCGGCCTCAGCAGCTCCATCCTGGGCTGTCTGGTGACCCTGCTGGTCTACTCGTACTGCCAGCGCTACCAGCAGCAGTCACACGACGCCACCGTCATCCACCCGATTTCGGCCGCGCCGCTCAACACCAGCATCACTAACCACATCAACAAACTGGACAAATACGACTCGGTGGAGGCCATCAAGGTTTGTGAGGCAGACGGTGCTCCGGGTTCACTGCGGGTCACACGCGACAGACGTAGCGGGAAAGCATTTCCACACCGTTCGACTTGTGTCGCGCCCCCGTTTCTGAAACGGCGAGCGGCGGTTCGCCTCTTCGTCAGTTGTGATTAAACAAACGTCTTGCTGCATGACACCGCCCGGCGCTCCGTCGTCGCGCATCGGATAGGCGTCCGTCTCCTCTGCGTGTGCTCCTTCTGCTGTGTGTCTCGCTGTGTGACTTTGTTCTGTGTCAGTGGTCATACACTGCTTTCTCATGGCACACTAATGCAATTACTGATCACACGCGTGGGTCGGTAATCGGCGAGAAGGCTCACACTTCCCACTCGGAAGACGGTTTCTTTGTGTCATCATTGCGTCCCGAAGAAGTGCAGACAGTCGAACGTGTCAGAGCCAGTGAAGCACATCCAGCTACTCTCGTGGCTCAAGCAGCCTCTTATCCACTGATACATCAGGCCTTTAGTGCCAGACTGGGCCGGCGATTAGTGCTTGTCCACGGACACTCAGTGCTCCAGCTGGTTTTCTTTCTTTTTTTTTTCTCTCTCTCTTTTTCTTTTTTTTATCAAGGATTCCCTATGCTCTGTGCTGAAAGGGATTTCAACCACTTTAACATCTGCTGCCTTTTTTAACTGTTTCACCTGGGCAACGAATGCCGTACTGTAATTTGTAATTAATGCACTAAACTACCTTAGCTTCAACATTTTCTTAAGCTACAACTTTACAACTGATGATGAGCACATTTGCAATATGTAAGGACTCGTAAGAGCAGTTGCATAAATCATATTATCACCTTGGAGGAGCTAAACTTGCTGAATCCTGATTTTTGATTTTAATTATGTTTTATCTATCTTGCAGTTCTGTTTTATTATGTATTTGATTGCTAAGGACCCGCAAAGTTGAGGTTCAGGCAATACTTTAAACAGATCATTTATTCGGCAGTGATCTACACACAGAGTTTTATAGAAAACGCAGGAGAAACAGCTTGAGACTCACAAAGTTTCAGCGATGCCATCAACTTGTGCTTTTTGTGGAAAATCTCCATGACTGCACCTGTCGAGGTTTGTTCTCGCACAGCCGATACGCAGCTCAAAATATTATGGTGGCAGAATTTGCAGTAATCTTTGGAACCGTGGGACCTTGAGCGCAGAAATTGGTGCCTTTTGGTTTTTGTTCTTTTCAATTCATTCTACAAGTGACAAAGTTTATCCAATGAGAGCAAAACCTTCGCCAAGTACCTGTAACAGTATTTAGAAGAAGACAAACACATCACACACATTACTGTGCTTTTTTTTTTTATTCCCTGAACAAAACCTACTACTCTGAGTCATAATTAATGATGTGTTCAGCGTTTTCTCTTGAAAGCTATACTTACTTCTCCCTGTGTGTCCAAAACCGTTTAAGGTTGATTAGCGACTCAAGGTGTGTGCATGCGATGGTTCGTCCAGTGATGAACCAGCGATCGTCTAGGGTCAGCTGTGATCAGCACGAACCACCCCCCCCCCTCCCCACGACGGGTTTATAGAAACATGAACACAAAGCTGACCTACTGACGGGGACACGCTGAGGATTGTGTCTGAGAGATGTGCAAACTAATACGAACATTCAATATCAGATGTGTACATGCCAATAGATTAATATGGAACACGGTGTGATTCACCACCTCTGAAAACCTTTGCGTTGTGAAAAGGAACTGCAAACCAGATGCTGCTGTTATTGTATTGAGAGGCATTTCCTCACGTTTTCAGTCTTTGTTAAAAGAAATTTCCTGTGTTGCAGATCATACTGTGATAGTTTTTGACGGATCATTTGCTGTAACACTCCGATATGTTTGATAAGTTCTTCTCCCAGCAGTCTTAAATATTAGACCCCTTAAGTTGGATAAAGCAGTGCTGAGATGAATAGATGGCTTGATTTGTAATGTACATAAATATAACACCGCGAAATTACTCCATTCATCTCACTTGCGTATCTTTCCAGATTTCAGAAAGATTATCTATATTTATTTGCCACATATATGTGGTTATAGTGTTGTTTCTTGACATTGTTTGCTGGGTGACGGACTGGAGACCTGTCCAGGTGTATTGAGCACCTCGCCTACTGCGACCCTGCACAGGATTAAATGGTATAGAAGATGGATTGTTGGAATAATGAGAAAAAAAACTATTGTGACTTTATTGGATATATTTTAAAAATGAATCTCTTTTGTAATAATTGAACAATTGCTTTTTCGAAGACAGTTTGGGCTAATTTAACAATTTCATTTTAATTTCAGTCAGACCTTGTTTTTTAAATATCACTATCATAAACAAATGCATATTACTTTAATCTAGACGATAATGACTTTCTCTTCAGATTTTTCCTACCAACCTATTCAATAGTGAATTATTCATCGAGTCGTGGCTATTTTTTTTTTATTTTCCTCACATTTCACTGAATGATTATATACTTGAGACCCAGAATGATTTATAAAGTAGCAAATCTGTGATATTTGAATTCACTATGAGAGACTCTCGATGTCATAAGCTGAATAAATGCCATCTTTGTTTGCGAAACAAATTCACAGATATAAAAAAATAAAGGTATGGTAACACTGTCACGGTGAAAACAGATCCTGTGCCTCCGAGGAAACTTCTGCCAATGTAATGTCATTAAACAATGCAGGTGTGAGCAGCACTCATCTGTCATGCAATTAGAGTCAGGAACATAATTCACTTAGTGCAGCTACAAATAGCAGTGGATATGAGTATAGACAATCCATGGGAAACTACAAAAGGAGCTGCGTGACAAATGAGCCAAGTGCCAATTCACCAAAAGCAGGTTGTGCCTCCAGTCCCTCGTTTGCTGAGCGGCGACGGGTTCAGATGCTGCCGTGAATTTTCAACCATTAACTGTGCAAAATCACGAGATGCCTCTTTTAAGTGTTTATAGGGAGAACAGATGAACATGCAATGCCATATTTTACAGTGTTTGGCCAGAATTCTAATGTTGATGACGCCTTAGTCAATATTTTAATGCGCAGTGCATCACAGGCGCCGTTCAGACTGGGGGTTTTCTTTTCAGCCAGCTGGAGGATTTCCAGGTGTCGAGTGGATGCTCACAAATCTAATTCAGCATTTAGCTGTAGTTTTATGTACGGTTCATCATGTTTCCAGGTTAAACAGAATGAGACCTCAGGGTTTCTTTGCGGATGACTCTTGCCCATTCCTCTCCTCCTTGCAGCCAGACGTGTCGGTACTCTTGCCCTTGGACGACCCCGCCATGCACCAGCCTCTCTCTGCTAACATGGGGGTGTCTATGCGTGGACTGGAGATTTTCTACTAACCACTGACCTCTGATCTCTACAACATGCCGCCTCTTGACCTCCCCCAACAACTCTTTGACCCCAACCACTACTTCTTCCTCTTCCCCAACGTGCCCCGCCCTTCCACTTCCTGTGGCACTTCGTGTGTGTGGCAGGTTGGCGTACAGTACTCTAGTTTCTCTTTCTCTGCTCAGATCGCTTCATCCTTCCATCATGACTCCCTCCCTTCTCCCTCCCGGCTTGTGAGAAGGCAGTGTATCCCCCCCCCCCCCCCCTTATTTTACTCTTAAAATCAAGTGCCTTCATTTGCATGTTTTTTTTCATGTTTGTCTTTCTTGTTTTTTGGTGATTTTTTTTGCCTTGATGGATTGATTTGATGGTTGGAGAACTAAAAATTCACTGTGATGTTGTTTTGTTAAACTCCTCCGTTGCCTCTCTATCGCTAATGCCACTTTGTAATTGAAGAAAATTTCATCTACCGCACCGAAAAAAGAAAAAAAAAATCAAATATAATCACTCTTTGGCCAATTACTTAGATTTAAGGCAAGGCAGAGTTAGATGGCGCTAACAAGCATCTCAGCACAGCTGTTTAAAAGCAGCCATGGGGCCACCTGCAGAGACACATAACCATCTCCGGGGCGGCAGGAGTGTTGATTACATTCCCTTTGCGTGTAAATCACATAATGGGAATAAAGCAAAATATATGAGGTTTCCGTCCAGCACACTTGTTTGCCATCAGTGTCAGTTGGAAACATCCATCAGCTCCAAATGCAGCATCATCAAGTGTTCAATTACACTGCCCCAAGGGACCCCCAGCGCAGACACACACACACACACACACACACACACACACACACACACACACACACACACACACACACACACACACACACACACACACACACACACACACACACACACACACACACACACACGTACACACCCTGCAACAACTGACTGCACATGCGTATATTTTGCAAATTGCTGATGCTGTAGAGAGCTCTGCATCAGAAGCTCATTCTATGTTTACCACATCACACAGGCACAGAGAGTAGAGCGCCACCCCCACGGCTCTTCCTTATTGTTTAACGGAAAAGTGAGACTCCTTTGATTGATTTTTATGGTTTTGATTGTCCTGGAGGACCAACAATCTGAGGGTCATAAAAACTGCTGATGCTGGGTATTAGAGATGACAGAGGTGGTCGTACGGATGTGCATCCAAATAATTTAGCCCTGTGGTGGCTTCTCATTTTTCCAGCTCGTTTGCAAATGCTTTGACCTTGCTCTGTGAAATGTATGTTTCATTCACTGAGCGACCTCCCATTGATTTGTGTTGCTCTTGATTTTTTTGCTTTTTTTTTTTTTTTTTTTTTTTGCTTGGGAGGATGCTAGATGGATTTGCTTTTACCTTGCCATCTGGACTGAATAATCATTGATACATGCGTTGCATCAAAGTGCCGTCTGACTCCTCTCTCTTTCTCTCTCTTCTTCATTCCCAGGCCTTCAACAAAAACAATCTGATTCTGGAGGAAAGAAATAAATACTTCAATCCACAGCTTTCCGGGAAGACCTATACCAATGCATACTTCACTGATCTCAACACCTATGATGACTATTGAGCTCTCGCCTCCATGCCATAGCCGGGACGCCCAATTTTCCATCCATTTTGACTGTTTTTTTTTTTTGTTTTTTTTCTTTGTGCTTTGTATTGAGATTCGTGACACCATGCGTGGGATGTCCCACTCTGAGACTCTATGGCAGCTGGTATGTAATGAAAACACAGACACGCAGTGTTGCCAACAGAGGGAAATACCCACTTCCTCTCAGGTGCCTTGGGGTACACTTGGAAAGCTCAAATATCTTGGAGGCATATTTTGCCTTGACTCTCGCCGAGAAATGGACGACTGGATTTCCTAATGTGGATTAAAAAAAAAAAAAAAGGGAGGGATAAAAGTTAACTCAGCTCAAAGACACAATGGGATTCCTTTTAACTTTCCTGTGACGCCTCTGAAACTGACCTGTATTTGTAACAATGGAAAATAACCACAAATCGCTTTGCATGACTTCATCTGACGTGTTTCTCTCGCTGCCGTTCTGTTTTATTTTGCATGATTGATCGCATTCCAGGTTTTTGGGGACTTGCAAGCAGCGTCTTTTTTTTTTTTTTTTTTTTTTTTTTCGCCCCCCCTGTGAGTCTTAGATTCAGGATTGGTTGCTGTGATGTTGTGATACCACATGTTATCGCAGCAGCAATCTCCAGATGGATGAATACCACCTCCAGTCCTGGAATCGGGATGTAGATATTTGAAGTCTGTGGTCAAGTTTTTCCATGTTTTATGTTGGGTTTTTTTTAAATTTTATACATTCTTTTGTTTTTGATTTCTATATTGCCTCTTGCAGTTACAGGTTATCAAACTTTCAATGTTTCCTCTCTTTCTCTCTTTTTTTGTTTTTTGCTTTTAAAAAATATGATTTTTGTACAGAAGTTTAAGTTTGAAGCCTATGTCTGTAGATTTTCTAAATGCATTTATTCAATGTCCCAAGTGTTTAAGGAAGATTTTTCTTTTGAAAAAAAAAAAAAAAAAACCGCTTATGTGCATTTTGGCAGTTAATTGGGAGCATCAGTCTACATCGAGTTTAGTCTTTGTCATTGTACTTTTTATATATTTTTTGTAAAAAAAAAAAATGTTTTTGAATTTTGATAGTGCTCTTCCTTCATTTGGCTTAAAGGTTAACTGTGTATTTGTGCAAGCAGGATGTTAACAGCATTTACTGTACAGATGGAGCGGAGCAAATACAGTTCTCCTGAACCCCAACTGGAGCATTACCTGTGTACTGTAAGATGAAATTCATTCATCAATTTGAGATATTTTCTGTTGAGACTGTATAACCAAATATTAGGTTATTCAGTGATTCAGTTGCAACTAACTCTTTTTTTTTTTTTTTTTCATGTTTGCTTGTGTTACTGTGCATAAATTAAAATTGCTTCGTACACAAACGTCTTGTCACAGTGTGAGTTGTGCAGCTCTAGAACCACAGTGGAGTTCTTTTCTCTGACCTAACGATGACTCCGGCTCGAGTGAAACCAGGCCGCGATATCAGACGATCGTGACGCACCTCGGTGCTGTGTGGTTCACTCCGACGACTCAACAGACTTTGATATTCCTCGAGCAACACTCTGCAAAACTACTGCACACACCGGCACTTCATAAATCATCCAAAACCAGAGTAAAAGACTCCCCCCACCTGTTTTTTTAAAGGAGTCTTCAGCAGAGCCCTGCAGTGACAAATGGCATCGGCAGCAGAGGAAGGATTCCTGAAGGATACAAATCGTGCACGGCAGCGGGGTAAAGGTGGTGCTGGTGGAGTCTAAAGTCCAAACTCTAATCTGTATGATGGGGTGTAATACCACACACCGTGCTGTTCTCCATCAACCTTCAACCTGACGTCCTATCTGTGTGCAGAGGGTAATGGAAGGGGTGTTATTAATCACCCCACTGTTTGGTTGGTTGAGGGTCTGACTTGGGAGAATTAATCTCTCTTTACCTTGACTTCATTCTCACCACCCGAGTAAGAAGCGGTGCATCAATAGACACTGGATGGTTGTGTACGAGGTGTACAAGAGGACACTGCATTGAAGGTCCGTGTTTGAGGTTAGAAGAATGCTGCATTGCAGCTGCAAATATTTATGTTTCACATTCAATATCTGTTATCGCCAAATGACATTTTCTGACTACGTGCATTTTGTATTAATCAGCCTTTTGTTTCACAACGACCTCACCAAGCCTTGATTGATGAATCATTACTGGATGCACGATAATGCTCACTTCCTCCACACACACACATACACACATGCACACATACACACACACACACACACACACACACACACACACAAGCGAGTGGGGTATTGCAGAAGTGTCCCTCAGCACCTTCATTCCTTGAATTTGCCAGCAACGCAAGCTGTGCGGCTTGTAGTCAGTCAGACACATGTGACATTCCACTTTGACAGCAGGGCCGAGGACGATAAATGACTTTCCCAAAGTGGCATTTTGGGACTGCTAAAGGTCACAGCTAAAGGTCACAGAAACTGGCCTTGTGCATGAAAGAGAAGCTGACGGTTTGAGTGCTCACATGTGTATAAAAAAGTCAAAGTATCATGAGATGGACCACAGGCTGCATTTTATCCATGGAGAAGGTTTTTTTTTTAAGACTGAGACAAACAATGCGGACGTCAGTAGTTGGCCATGATAAAGGTACTCCAACACCCAGTCCAAATTACTTTGGTGATTCCCTGACTTCTCTGCCACCTTAAGGTTGATCATTTCTGTCTTTACGTCTGTGCTGGTGACAGCTGTTGGCCAGCGGCATTGTGCTTTCTGGGTGTACATCTGCTCCTCAGTCCATCCATCCTATACTTGTACACACAAAATCTGAAGAACACCCAGAGAGAATTTCTCACAGAAGTTGACTCTCAAACATATACGTATTGGACTTAAAAGAAAAAAATATATGTGTTTGCACAGCATTTGTTAATTCGGTGTCTCAGGAAATCCTCAATGCTGGAATGTAGAGCAAGGTCATTGGAAATCAGGTTTTGATTTGGAACAGGGATTTATTTTGTGATTTAAATTAGTTTACAATACATTGACCCCCCTTTCTGAATCTATTCTGAAATAGTACCTTCCCTATACATGTTAGAGTTTGCGCCTGTGTTAACTGTAAATTCTTTCTTTAATATGAAGTAGAAAGTGAAAATTAATAACGGTCATTAAAAACTCCCCTACATTTTAGCTTTCCTGCCTGGGATTTAAAACCGGTTTGACTAAAGAAATTGCTGTTTGCTGACGAGCCTGCCTCCCATTCCACTTTTATGATACTTTCCTATGAACCAGAACAGTTATAACTTACAACACTGCATTGTCCTGGGTTAAAAGCAGTTGTGGGACTATAGTTGTGGTGGTGTCTTTACCGACCACATTATCGCTTAGAAAAAATATAAAGAAGTCAAAGCAGCAGCAGAAATATTCCCACTGTGCATTGCAATAAAAACACACGGCAAGAAAACAGTGACTCGGAAACCTGCGATTTGTCTGTTTACTCACTTTTGGTCTGAGCTGCATATTTCAAGTTGCACCAGAAATCCTTTGGCTCCTTCCAGCATTACTTCTGCATATTTGGTGCAGAGGATTAATCAACTTAACAGCACTAAGCGACTTTAATCCTAACAAAATGTGATAATATGTAATGATCGTTTAATTATTATTAAACGCCTGAAAATATGTGTTCTATCTTGAAATATTAGCATGGAGCTGAATGTAGTAAAGGCGTTTTTCCTACACAACAAGATTGTGAGCAATGATCAGTAAATCAAAGTGGTTTAATTCAAGTGTCTCTCCACTTCAGGCCAATATGGACCCACATGAATTTACCTCTTTTTGCTGTGACCTCAAGGCTGCAAATAAAGCCGCAAGACATAGGAGGTTTTACAGCCACTCTTTTCAGTCTTTCAATCGTAAAAAATACCTGCACACCATGTGTCATTTTCCCTCCACGCTACAATTATGTGGCACATTGTGTTGGTCTGTCGCATAAAATTCCATTAAAACACATTTACATTGGTGGATGTAATGTCAAATGACGACGGCAAAATGTGGAAAAGTTCAGGGGGTATGAATACTTTTGCATGCCACCGTATAAATATGCGCACGTGTGTGTATTTCGCTCATGAAGTGTTCAGGTGCACTGCTAATTAGCGGCTTGTATACAGAGGCCTCTGAGTGGCAAACAAGGTGAGTGAGTGAAATTGTTCCTGTCAGATAGGCAACAGAGCATGAACATCCCATTAAACACCTTTTTTTTTTTTTTTCTTCTTCCCAGCTCAATACCAGATTCTGTCTCATTCACATGGATCACTGTGCGTTAGACTGGTCTTACAGCTCCTCCCTGAACAGAACTGAGCATGCAACAAAATAATGGCTTGAATAATTCACCATAAACTTCATGCATTTGAAATTCAGTTATCAGTTATAAAAAGTACAGCTAAGTGTGGGCCGGGACCCCGTGCAGTCGGCGCCGTACGCTCTGAGAAATGTGTTTTAGGGAGAAAAGCCAGTGATGAATGTATGCTGATGTGTTGTGTTTGTATGAGCTGGGAGAACTGATGGAAGTCGATGTTGACTAAACAACCCCAGGGAAGACTGGGGAGTACTGAACAATTTATGAGCTGTCATGAAATGTTGTGTTTTTTTATGCAGTATGAAAATAACAATGATTACCGACGCCTGCCATGCAGCCGAGTCCTTAAGCGGTGGGGTGGGGTGGGGTAACAGTTAGCGCACTTTAAATTAGATACTTCTCAAAGCAAAGCGCTGCTGAACTCTGCATCGCTTCACTGTGTCTTTCTGCACCAGGGGCCAAGGCGGAGCCCTGCGAATTTACCTCTTTATTTGTTGTGACTTTAAGGCTGCAAATAAACCCGCTCAGACAGGAGATGCTTTAACTACCCCGCAGTGTATTAAATCATCCCCTTAAGTGTATTTCTTTCTGTACTTGTGTATTTTGAAGCAAACATTCCCTTATGCAGCTCCCGTCCAGATTAGCATTACCACATATTCAAAGCAAACAGATGAGAGAGATTTTTTTCAAAGCGGCTCTAATCTCCATAACACCCTCGCCGCTACGCTTGAAGGAAAATATTTTCTACTTCGGCGGCATCTTCGAGGAAATGTGTTTGTCACTCATATTCCAAATCCCATGCTCTTTAGTGTAGTGTCTGCTGTCGGTGTGTCTGTCCAAGTTCCTAGATAGCACAGCGGTGCATCTTTCGGTATCCACCCTGCACTCTGCTTTTCCTTTTTCCAGACAGAAGGAAACTCCACTTCCTGCAGCGCACACTCAGACAGATATGTGTGGGTAGATGGGAAGCTGGCGCGACGCTGCCAGCACCGTCATGCCAGACTGAAGGATGAATGTCACCGTAGTCAGTAATGCCAGTTGAGAGATGCCACCATAGATTCCACCCCAAGACATCTGGAATCCCAGGTGCCCCGTCCCGTCGATCCAGGTCTCAGCTGCAGGAAGCCAGGAGTCCTCACGGATGCCAAAAGCCTCGCAACACCGGCCAAGCTTCGCTGAAGCTTATCAGCTCCACCACAACCCTTTATGGGCCTATTCACCTCAATCAAAGCTGTTATTTAGGTAACGAGCCAAGATGGCGGATATTGCTTCGCTCCAATTGCCCACCATGTCTCCTCCATCTTTCCCTGCCAGCTTCCCCACAAGCGCTGATTCTCCTCGGTGTGCCCAGCTGCTCTGGCGCTGGTCCGCCTCCTCAGTATCTGTGCGGAGGGGAGACCTTTCAGAACAGAGCCGCTCTGTCAGCGCTAGATTTGCTCACAGGGGGCATTGATGACTGCAACGGTTTTCATGCGTCTTATCAAAAGTGCAAAGGATTCACACAATGTGCAGCGTCATGGGCACGCTCTGATGTGAAATAGACTGCGACGGTGCAGCAGCCAATTTCTTTTTAAATCTTTTTTTTTTTAATAACAGTCATTATAATAATTAGTTTGGAAACAGCTTTAATGATAATATATTCTAACTTCAACTGTTGCCACCTGCTCAGTGGATGAGTCGTAACAAGAGAAATCCCAATAGTGTTTGTAGTCCAATGACAGATTTACACACAGAAACATATATCTTATTTATTCTTTTGTATCTCACTTGGTTCTACATTTTATTTACAATCAGCAGTGATATAGACTCGTATGCATGTTCGTTTTGAATCTCGACATCTCAAGCACAAAACATGTTATCTTCAGTTTATTTCTGTTGCTCCATGAGTATGTTGGCATAAACCAAATTTACAAGACTTTGTTATGTGCCCTCACGCTCA
The DNA here is from genome assembly GCF_963383615.2 of Lipophrys pholis. NCBI lineage: Eukaryota > Metazoa > Chordata > Actinopteri > Blenniiformes > Blenniidae > Lipophrys > Lipophrys pholis. Next base: position 6,839,205 of record NC_137648.1, read on the forward strand.
CTATGGATCTCACTTGGCTCACTTACTTCGTCTTTGATCTGGTGTTTTTCATCTCGAGATGACTCCATGAAACCAATTAGAGTGAACCCATCCAAACGAGGCAATCTATTTCGTTGTTTATTTACAGCTGACAGACACAAGTTGGACCTGCAGGTCATATGAGACAGATTAAAGCTTAATCACAGCTCAGACATGGGTAATTTCAGGTTCTTTCATCCAAGTGAACCATTAGAACCGTTTTCTTTTTTTTAATAGTATTTAACTGTGAATAAAAAGAAAAGCTGATCAATTTCTGATCAAGTATATTTTTGTTTTGTGGGTTACTATGAAAAAAACAACAACACATAGCCTGTTACGGATGTGATTTCACTGAGGGTTAGGGTTTCCCACCTATCTGACCCATACACCCACTTTCTGGCCAATTATTTTTATATTCAGAAGAGACAGAAAACTTCCCCAATTAAAAAGATAAATGCTACGTTACCCATTCAACACACAAAATTAACATATTCAAAAATTGAATCCGACAACAGTATATAGTTTGTTCTGTGACATAAAATATGTATTTTCACTCCATAAACTGGAGCACATGTGAAGAGGCCACAACTATTGTCCCATCCCTTTTGATTCATGCAGTTTATGCAAATGTCACAGAACAAAAATAGTTCATTCCAGCATAAAACTGTTGTCCTTCTGACCTGTCACCACAGAAGATTTGGCATTGTCTATTTCTCATAACCATAACCTATATGCTCTTAGTAATATCTAGATATCTAAAATAGATAAATAAGCCTTGTGTCCACAAACATTGTCACCAGTTACGGAAAAGATTCAGCAGCACGACCCATATTTGTTTCTTCTCAGTTCAGTCAGTATACAACACAACACAGTAATAATAACGAGCTATAAGATATCTTAAGTTTAGCTTGTCTTGGAAAATGGAAGAGAAACAGTCACTCAGAGTGCATTTTAACAATTCTACAGCAATAAAATCAACATACATCCAGTAAACCTGGTTGTAAAATGTGCTTAAACAATCAAATGTGGAGTTTTTGTGTCTGTGTGTCTTTGCCTGTGCTGGTCCTTAATGATGTGTTATAAACACGTGCTACTAAGATTGTGGTGGGATTACTGCAAACCCACATACTGACATACAATACTTACACTCCAACATACATTTTAAGAAATGAAGTGGTTGGCCCATTGTTTTTGTTTTTGCTATGGTTAATATTAGTTTGGCATTTGGTAAACAGTTTGCATTGTCTGTCCTTCTGTGTTTAGCCTTGAGCCATGTCACTTATCTGAAGAGTCCATAAAACTGCTGAAAGAGTCCACTAATCACCATTGAGGTTTTTCTGATAAATCTGACCACTTCTAGCACCAATAAAGCACAAACATTCGAGTGTAGTCTTTCTCACTCTTGGTCCTGGACGTTCACATGTTTACACACTCCGATAAACCCAATTTGTTTTCCATGCTTTGCAAAAAGCCAGGTGGATGTTGTGCATGGTGGCATACCCTAGTCTAACAAAGTCTTGGCATATGACAGCTTCAAGAGCAACTGGATGGAGAACAATCGTGCACAAAATGAGGTCCCCAGAACAAGGAGAGGCCTTGTGTACAGTGCGTGCTCTGTGTATAGGAGGGGTCAGTCCTGGCTCCATGATTGCATGGACACAAGCGTGTTGCTTTTGTCTCACAGGAGACATGACAAGCATGCCACCCTGAGTACACCATCCCTACAGTGAAGCACGGTGGGGGGGATATGTGTTGCTTTGAGGGTCTGGTTTTGGCCAGTGGGCCACTCGGTCCTTTATGTAAATGGGGTCATGAATAAAAAAAAAAAAAGGACTGTCATTCTGCAGACACACTCTGCTTCAAACCACGTCAGACATTAACAATGATCCAAACATGCAGCCAACTTCGTCGAGAAACAGTATATAGAAAACAATGGCAGTGACTGAAGAACAGAGGAGACTATGGCAATATTTGACTGCACGTAGAGGTCATTAATTATTAAGTAAAAGATCATTTAAATAAACATTTTCACAAATATAAGCACAAAATGTAACTTTAGGATGACGACTGGGATCGGCTCCAGAGACCCTGCACAGGATGAAGTGGTATAGAAGATCAGTGACGGACAGACGGATGGATTGAGGAAAATAACTTTTTGTCTTTGTCTATTGTTGACAGACATTTCTGTGAGCATTGGAGGGGAAAAAAACCCTTTGAAAGATTAAAGGAGCCAAAATTACAGCGATTATGATTCTGTGATGTTTTGCAAGAACATTTTGTGGAAAGTTTTTTTGACATAAACTGTGAAAAACAACAAGATCAAAACAGTTTCCTTGGAATGGATACAAATAATATGGGACAGACTGTAAAACATTATTCATTAACTTTACCTCGTATCTTTATTTTCATTCGGATCAGCTTTAATTTTGAAGGTTAAGGTTTGCACGTATTTTGGAATAACGATGCAGTTTTTCCTCAATATGTGAAGGACTTCTAACTGTTTTTGCTTGAATGAGCTTTGATTTAATGAAAAGACATTTTTTGAAAAATGTAATCACTCTCTTAAAATGGCGCAATATATTATGGAAACGATGTTGGTTTCACCAATTACAAGTTCTAATGGCATTTATTTCAATAATATTGAGCTTTCTTCTAGTTACTGAAGTATTATTAATATATTTTTTTACGTATGGAACTTGCAAGTGTATTCACTGTGCTTACAGTCACAGAATCCGAAATAGTGCAACAGGTAGATATGATTGTAAGGTTTAAATATTTTCACTAAATAGTTGTAAATAGCTATTTGGCTGGTCGTTTTTTTTTTTTTTACAAGGGTCACAATAACAAGTCACTGCGACTTGCACCTTAGACTAACTGGATGTCATGACTTAGTCAGATGCACCACCAGGGACACAAAAGGCAGGAGAAGATATTAAGTTTAAAAAGAAACATTAAATATCAAATGTGTGCTTAAGAAGTGGATGGAGTGGAATGGAAAAGCTTAAATAAAGTCTGGAGGAAAAAAAGTAAGAAAATATGTGTGTGTGGTGAATTATTTATTTGCTGTGATAATGCTTCTTAAATGTTATACGATTGTAAAGTCCTCTTTGAAATGGTAAGACGTTTTAAAGGAAAAGTGTTTGTGAGATGAGCATTATGTGGATTGCAGCTATGAACATTTTGACAAATACAAAACAGCTCTTACTGGACTCAAGCCCCATTTACAAAACAACATATTCAAGGGAAAACAGAAAACTTCCTTTTGTGGTTTGTGTGTCTGTTTACACAACAACGGTGCTTAAAATTGACAGGAAATGAACGGCCTTTCCAACAGTGAAACATGTATTACCCAGAAGTCTTGTGACAAGAGAGAATTGATCTGTAAAAACACAGTTTCTGTGTGATTTAGTAGAGATGTGGCGTTTCCTTTATCCACATCTCAATATATGAGAATTTTTGTGTCATAATAGAAGTTGTTTTTCATTCCATATTCTGTGCAATTATTCTCAGGAGTTGCACTTGAGTCTCAGAGGTACTTAGTACTCCACTCAGAGTGGTCACTTCTCTGCTCCGAATGTCCAGGTCTGTCTCATTGGCTGTCAGTCTCTGTTCAGCTGCTGACAGCTGCTGTTAGCACCAGAATAGTAAAAAAGGAGGGAGAAAAAAAACCCAAGTCGCTATTATGTATTCGACAGACCTTCTTAACGTTCCCCACAAAATCCAATCTATTGTAAATGCTATCAAAACAAATGAAAGGAAACTATTCAAAGTATGGCCCTGAGCAAAATGCACTTGTTGCATCCGTGAAATAACATTTGAATCACTTTTCTTTAAAAAAAAAAACACACACATAGATGGTAGCCATACAAATGTGAACTTTTAAATTAAACTTGAACCAACTAAGAGATTGACTTCATAGAGGCAGTTGAGTCTCATGCATCCAAATGACATATTAGTGGAAATCGCTCTTTGTAGTTTGTCTGTATACAGAGTATTATAATCATAATCAGAAGACATGAAAAGTACATTTTCTTCAACTGATTTGTGGTGTAATAATAATAATAAGTATAAGAATAAGAATAATGGCAAAAAACACTATAATAATAAAAAGTCTATAAAAGATAAAAACATAAACGCGTTGATGACAAACAGAAATCATAAATCTAATAATGAATATTTTTCCCAAAAAATGTATCTACTTGTGCTTTTACATAAATTCTGGTGAACCTGAAAAACTCGAGGAATTGTGGACTTCTGTGTGTTTTTGTTTTTTGGGGTTTTTTTTTAAGTGTGATGGTGTAAAAAAAAAAGTATGATTATTTAAATGCGTTCTGTCTGCTTTTAAACACAATGTGCTGAAAACAGGACTTTTAACCAAAATTGGATTGGAAAATAAAAGATGACATAAATAAATTTAGGGGGGAGGCTGGGGGGGGGGGGGGCTTTTGGGCTAGAAATAGTACATTATTTTTCTGCTCCTTCCTTTTGATGGCTCCCACCCACACATACAACGTCTCCTGTGACACACGTCTCTGCTTCTCCTCCTAAAGCTCACTGCCTCCAACACTCCACTTCAAGCTCACCATCACCGTGGTGCCCAGTTCACGCACCTCGTCACTGTCATTTTTAGCTCACTCCAAATAGTTGCAGTGGACACGTCAGACATCTGTAACCTGAAAAAACAACAACAACAAAAAAAAAACAAGCATATAATTGATACCGAACTCTTCTTTTAGATTACTATAAATGAGAATTAAATGTTATCAGAGTAGCTCAGGCAGCTCTGCCGCTCAATCCACTAAAATTGCTATATTGGGAATGTAAAAGGTGTTTAGAGGAAAATCAAACAGGATCACTAATAGAAGTAGAAGCTTCTCACAATTGTGGGACAAGCCGATTTCTAATGTATATGTTTAGTCTCTTAATGGAAAAGAAGATTTGAGGTAAAGTTTGTTTCAAGGTTTCTTTTGGGTCTATGCTAGATGACATGCTCAGTTAATTGGAAACATATTTTCAGCCTTAATAGTCATTTCAGAACTGAATATCTCTTCACATTTAACTCCTTGCGGATGTGGGGTACAGGAGCAGATCGTAACAGACTATAGGCTGGAGCCAATCCCAATTTACTATGGTTGACGGCACTTTACAGGCACCAACTCGCCTCAAATATAAGCTTTGTACAGAGGAAGAAAATCAGAGTAAACCAACACAAGCACAGGGAGAACATACAAACTCTGGAGTTGTGTAGCCCAGCTTAATCTGAACTCAAACAGATGATATTATCGCTATTACACAAGAATGCTAACCACTACACCACAGCAGAGCCTCAGTACGGAATCAGTATTTGATATTGTAGTCCCAGCATGCCTTCGGTAGCATGCAAGGACTAGTTAGTGCAATTTAATTGTGTGTTTAAGACGTTGTTCATTGTTGTTTTATGGACTGTGCAATGTTCTGCACACACTCCAACACCATGAATGTGACTTCTAATGTACTTAGTGACCTTCTCTCAGTGTGTGTCTTTGCTGGCTGTCTGTTTATTAATAAAAGGGCAGGATACCTGTGGTTGTGCTGTGAATGGGGCACCGGATCAGCTACTAAACCAAGCTCGACTGAGTCATTGCTATATCACGCCATCAGACTACTACGATATTTTTGTTTTCCTAAGACTCATTAACGCAGATCGCTAATCAGCCAATCGCACACGGACACGTCACACAGCAGCTCATGGTCATGATGGCTGCTGAAATTCAAACTGAGCATAAGAATGGGGAAGAAATGCAATTTAAATGACTTTGACTGTGGTGTGGTTATTGGTGCCAGATGGGCTGGTCTGAGTGTTGCAAAAACTGCTGATCTACCGTGATTTTCACACTCAGACATCTCCAGGGTTTACAGAAAAATGCTCTGAAGAAGGAAACAAAAAAATCCAGGGAGCAGCAGTTCCCTGTCCTTGTTGATGCCAGAGGTCAAAGGAGGACGAATTGACAGGCGACAGTAACTCAAATAACTGCTGATTACAAACATGGTATGTTGTCTCTGACTGCACAACATGACAAGCCTTGACGGGCGATAGTAGCAGAAGATGGCACTCGGGTGTCTCACCAAAGAGTGAGTGGAAGATTACAGAAATGTCGGCTGGTCTGAAGAGTCTCAATTTCTGCTTCTACATTCAGATGGTAGAGTCAGAATCTGTCGTGAATATGAAATAACTGATTAATTCTGCCCCATATTAACAGTTTAATCTGCTGCTGGTGGTTTTTAGAGTGTAGTGGAAATTTTCTTTGCACAGTCTCAGTTTTTTAGAACCATTTATCATTTAGAAACTACTGCCTACCATTGCGTTGTTGCTGACCAAGTCCATCCTTTTATTACCACTGTGCACCATCCTCTGTTGGCTTCTTCCACACGTTCATGAAGTTATCTGGACTCAAAATGCCTTCATACTCACCAGAGTTCCCAACTGGGATGTAGAGCAGAAAACGTGAGACTAAAATCTCTGAGGATCATTTCCAACACCTTGCTGAATCTATGACACCAAGAAAATGTGATAGTAAAAGTTAGTAAAAAAAAACAACAAACCAAGGTATATCTAATGTTTTGGCCCATGTGTGTGTGCTACTTTCATATCCTTGTGTGGAAGGTTAAAATAAAGCGATATAAGTTGTTTGCCTTTTTTTTTTTTTGTAGTGTTTGTACTTCACTACCTCAACTGGCTTGTTATTTACTGAATCATGAACGTTGTATTGATCTTCTCTTAGAGTCGCAACAAAGCAATGTATGCGTCTCAACAAGGCCTAACACGATATCACAGTCCTTTTTTTTTTTTTTTTTTTTCATATTTGGAGGTGGCTGCAGGTGGATCCTGAACAGTGTCAGGCTACATTACCAGCACAGCCTGCAGATTCAAGACCCGTGTCAAGGTCTGGGTAGATGTACATCGGCCCTGCCTGCACTTGTCTAAACATAAATTACAGTATACTTAGCAGCGCTTCACTGTAACTATATCCAGCTTTTTGCCGGTGCTGAAAAAAGCTAATTATATACTTCACATCCTTTGTTTATGTGGGCTTGTAAATGTGGTGTCATTTCACATTTCCAGGAGTCACTTAAACTGAACCAAATCGTCCCTCTGTATCATGGATTTTACAACAAGTTCTCCGAAGCATAACATATACTGAGCTTTCTTGGTAGCTCCATCTATTTCAGAAGAGACTGTCTGCATTTGTATGCGAGATGGATTTCAGTAGGCCACAAGGTCATAAACTGTGGATAATTTGTGATTTTAACAGAGTGGGATGATCCAATCTGAACGTTAATCAATACAATGTGATTTATCAACAGGCTGCACAGTTGAGCTTTTGATATTTTTAAAGCCCGGGCCATGGATTTCCAGTGGAACAAACCTCGGTCAGACAAAGCATCAATAAGTCAAAGAGCAGATTAGTACATTCAATTAAACATCCACTCTGGTGCTTCAAGCTCACTGCCGATAGGCAATAAATGGCAGCTGAACAGGGCAGCTGCACTTTGGTTATATTGTGATATAAGGGAAAGTTAGTTTTTATTTCTGAAATAGAATAACAGTTTTAAAAATGTATGTGGAAAAGCCAATATGTACACATCCTAAAAACCTTTAGCTTTGAAAGTTTGTCCAGCATCTGCAGCGTACAGTAGACAACAATGAAACTATCAGGTGAAATAGAGTAATGGAACAATAATCCATATGCTCGAAATTATTTATGACATTTACCATGGTCTGAATCTGATCCTCCCAAAGTTAAAACTAAAGTAACAACTGCTAATTTGTGTCCAAATTATAGTTCATCAATTAAAAAAAGATTTACAACTTCAACTTTTAGATTGAAAAATAAAATATGTAATAAATTGATATCATGGAGACATAAAAGTGTAAGACCAAAAAACATTCTGCTATTGTCTCTGCTATTGCTTCATTTTGTCTTATCTAGTGCCTTTAAAGTTTTGCTCAAGTGTTCATTTTATAGTGTCTTAAGTTTTTTTTTTCTTTCTGGTTGAATTGTGTGTTCTATAAAGAAATCTTTATTAGTTGTAATCCTCCATTCATTGCTTATTCCATGTTGGAAATGATGGATGAATGTTGACCTGAAGTTGTTGCCAGCTATAGTCATCAAGTTTATTTGTTGTTTGGATTTATTGCTATTGTTGTCATTTACTTTTAAATCGATCTATGAATTCCTCAAATGTCTATATCGTCTTAATTCCATTGTTTAGTAGGAACCAGAGGCACAGTAAAAGAGAACGTGAGAGGACACCATTCAATAGATAATATCAATAATATTAACAAGAACAAGGATAATAATGATAATGGACTTTTCTAGTGTAGTGGATTTTAACATGCTTTACATGCGAGCACATATTAACAGACAAAAAAAAAAACAGCACTCAGTGTCTATATACCTATACCTATATATACCTAGACCTATATACCTCATTTTAAATGTATCGTCTCATTTTCTTTGTATAAAACTCTTAGAAAAGGAAAGCAGCAGCTTCAACAAATAAAAGTGCAGTGAAGATGAATGTTTCTATTCTTAATGTAGAGAAGATTTATAGTTGGAGATGAAAAACAAGCATGTATTTAGTAACTTTCCATCACTGCAGACATTACAGACCAATATATTTTCATGACATCATTTCTGGCGCAAACAGACGATTGCTGCTCCAGAGAAGATTTGATTTCAACCCTGCAGGTGTAAATGATGACACGGTAATACGCTCCACTGTACAGGTAACTTGTGCTCAGCTCGGAGATTAGATTTCACCTGACGTTTTCCCCCCAGAATCCCTTAGCGCTGACCTACTTCTGTTCAGATAACCCCCTTTTTGTTGAAAACACTTTTTTTGGTTCAAGTTTGTACCTGCAGCTCTCATCAGAAATGTTTCAAAGTTAAAGTTCCACTAATAAATATAATGTTCCTACACACACACACACAAAAAAAAACCCCAGTTAAATTATGTCAGAGGAGCTGCTGTGATTTTTCATTCTTTTACAACTCCTGCTGTCCTGCTGCTTTGCTCTCTGCCGTCACAGAGTGAGCGGCTGAAACCAGGAAGACTGGTAAAGACCAGTGAGCCAAGGATTTTGACAAAAGCCGTGACGGGTGTGACGGCGTTAGGCTAAGGTGTCTGGCTGTGGAGGGTTTCTGGAGGCGCAGTATTTAGCTTTTCGGACATGCAGACACATCGTTCCAGACATGATGGCAACAAGACAAAGACAGAGGTGAACTGTAGGTGTTTGGCCGATGACGCAACTTCAATGATTGAGCTGCTTTTTTATGGAAAACCTTCAACATCAGTGTGACTGTATTAAACCTTCGCAAGGCTGATACTAAGCACTTTGAGGCAGAACCTTTAGATACAGGTATCCTTCATAGTTTGGTTTTTTTTTTCCTCCCACTTGTTTCGCTCACCAGATGCAGAATTTTATTGAATTAAGATCATTCAGTATCGGTTCATCCGTCCATCACGGACATGTCTTACTTTTCAAATAGTAATCATGTTCTGTATGCTTCATTCTCTGAGGGACCGTCTTCAATCTTTTCTGCTCATTATATTGTGGAGAATGTATATCATCTGGTACCTATAGGGATTAAACCATAGGGTTTCTAAGAGGGGGAAGGGCCTCACCTGGTGGGGCGCCAGAGAGGAAACAGCAACTTGTGTCATATTTTACCCTTTTGAACGATATCATGATTAAAATAAAACCTATTCATAGTGAAAGCATCTTTCACTGCCCATGGCTTCGAACACACAGTGATATCTTATAGCTTGAAAAACATCATCCTCCCCTCACTTTGAAAACTCCTGGCTTAAACCAACTGCTCGCAGTGTTTTCAAAGATTATTTGACCCAGGTTACAGTCGTGGTTACAGGAGCATGAAGCAGCATAGCTGATATCTCATTAGGGACGGAGGAGAGGTCAGGGTGGAAAACACTGCACGCATCACCTGCAGGATGACAAATGAAGCCCTGCACAAGCCAGGAGAGGAGAGGAGAGGAGAGGAGAGGAGAGGAGAGGAGAGGAGAGGAGAGGAGAGGAGAGGAGAGGAGAAGAGAGGAGAGGAGAGGAGAGGAGAGGAGAGGAGAGGAGAGGAGAGGAGAGGAGAGGAGAGGAGAGGAGAGGGCAAGAAAGAAGTCAACAAATCAACAAACAGCAGTGACGGATACAACTAAGAGGAACTGAAGACGGGGGGAATTTTTCTTACAATTGCCTCTCGCTGAAAACTTCTTTCATTTTTATACATGAAGTATGAAGTTTTCGGTGTTGCTGCCAAAAAATGTACAACGGCGAACCCAAGCATCCCTCCAAGGTATGGTTTGTCTGTTTGATTAATGAAAGCACTCAACATCGGCAGTGAAACACGCAAGGGATTCATGCTCATACAAAAATTGATTACCTTTAACTAGAAAACAATGGAGAATGAGAAAGTATAATGACTGGGCACCTGTTTTACTTCACGATCATTACAGGGTCCGGGAAAGCAATCACCATGTTTTGTGAAACTCTGCTATTAATGGCTGCTGTTTGTGCGAGTAAAACATCACTGGAGGGAAAAAAAAAAAAAAAGCGCTTATTTGCTTCCTCAGAAGACTGATTGCCAACGTTGTAGCTACAACGAAATGGAGCATTAATACCACAGAGATGGGGGACTTGTGCTGTTTTCTTTTTGCTTCGTTCTTTCAGACTTTCAACATTTGCAGTCACACTGAAAGCAAAGCCTTCGGGTCTTCAGTTAGTCAATCACGGAAGCTGTTCAGTGGATTAATCCGTGTTAATTTGTAGACTTTTTAAAGAACATCCGGTAACCCATCCTTCTCCATATCTTTGAGCCAGGCTTTAGTCATCTGGATTAAACCAACTCGTCTTTTCACCACCTCATTAGAGTCATCCGCTCTGCTAATGGGCCTTGTGATGAGCTATTGATCTAGAGCAAGGTGTCCCCGGAAGTAAGAGAAAGGACATACCAACACAACACCGAAAAAGGGAAATAATCTGCAAAGTGATAGAGCATGCCTTTCAATAAGCCTATCTATTGCAAGTTTCTTGCATTCAATTCTCATAATGCAATATTTGCTAAGCCCCTTTGTTACCGTGGCTGCGCCTGTCAGGCTTTTCTTTCATGCAGAGCATGCACATTTGTTCAACCAAAAAAACTCACAATTCCTGAAATAAAGGCTCTTTGAATTCACACAGAAGTAAACAAAAGCAGATTTTTCCCTTTCTTTCTGGATTCTGTCAGTAGTTTTGCCAGCTGAGCTCGAGGTGCTGCAAACAGAGCATAAAGGAGAGGCTCTCGTCATAAAGTTACTCCAAGTAAAGATGGCACAATTTGCTTTGTTGTATTGCGAAACATAAGGTTGTTGAAACTGCTATAGTAAGCCAGATAGATTTACTTTTTGCAGGCTTAAAGTCAACATAAAATGCCTCCAGATGTTGTTTGTGTCCCCTCGGCGAACTAATTACTCAACACTAAACTGACCACGTGAAAGAAAAGGTCAAAATGAGAAGAGCTTACCTTTCTAAATGAATGTTAATCGATCATTAATCCCCTTAGCATGAGAGCTTGCTTCTCAACATGCCCTTTCCTTTCGGCAAACAAAATAATGATTTATATAACCTCTGACAACCTGAAGAAAAATAAATACCATCAGATACCACCAAGAAACCCAATGTTTTTCAGCTGCATAGTGAAGGACAGTAGCTGGTGCTGTTGTAATGCGCAAATTCACTGACTTATTGGATTATTTTGTGGTGTAGTCGAGCTCCGACTTTGTTCAACATACATGCTTGACAGTTGTTGTGATGCATATTCAGTGACCATACTGTGAACTGCACTATGATATATGTTGGGATATTGCAAAGGGTATTTAAAGAACTAACAGCCTATGAATTGTGTAAATTAGGCAAAAATAACCACCCATTCATCCAGTTTCTGTACCGCTGAGACAGACGATAAGACACACTCACAGAAAAGCTGCAGGAAAGTTCTGCACATTATTGTAATAAACTGCGAGTATATGTGGCTTCTAAAGTTTGTCATGTTCTGTGTTTGGTCATCGGACAGCTTTATGGTAATCAAAAGCTTAATCGAACCACACAAGAATAGATCTGCAGGACTATCAAGAGCTACTTTTCAAGCGGATTCAGTCTGCTTGCTTGGTAGAGAGCAATGACACTTCCACATCCGGACCCAGCAATTGTAAAAAGCAATTGTACCAGTTTGTGTCAACCAGACTTAACGTGACAAACTTGGACATACCCTTAAATATCAATAAAACTAGTGTTTATCACCAACTTTGGACATATGAAGAACTATAAAATGTGATTTTCTTGTCTGTAAAAGTGAAATAAACCGATCAGTCATGTTTGAGTTCATTGAGTAAGCTCATGTTTCGATTAACAGATCCTTGCAGCAAATAATTTTAATGACAAGAATCCTGTAAGTCACTTTTTGAAGAAGAACTGCTTTGCACATCACCATTAGTGATGAGGTTTTTCATTTCTATCAGATAAATTGAGGTGCAGAGTGACTGATGACGGTAATTAAGACAACGTTGTCCTTTCTCAACCTCTGCTCTTCAACCTTCTCTGAACCTCTGAAGGACTTTCTTTTCCACTTCAGAAAAAGAAGGATTAATAACTTCCATCGCAATGCGGTGATAATTGCAAAAGGGCTGCACATTTGTAGGAACTGTCGTCCTCGCAAGAGAAAAACAAAAAAATTTAATATTCGGCCCTGCAGTCATGTTTACAGTCGATGTACCTTTCTTCGACAAACAGATCGTAATATGATCAGCATTTCTGTCTGATCTGCAGTCTGTAATTATCCTGAATCCTATCGATTTACATTCCATCCAGCTCGGCCAGACTCGCCACAGTAAGTTTATTGATACAAATATCCAGACTTCACTTTTATTCCAGCGGTTCAAACGTGGCTCTATTATATTTCCTGCAGTTCCCCGTTTATTCGATGTGTGCCTCGCTCGCTGCTGGGTAAGATTTGCAAGGCAGTAGAATTTGATCCCTCCCAGAACAAATTGAGATGTACTATACTTGCAGTGCTCAGCAGTTGGGCTATCCAGCAGCTTGGAGGAGCCATGTTGTGCTGACTAAACTTGAGAGCTCACCTCACTGCACACACCTACACAATGGACCTTTATTCCCAAGCGCTGCAGAGGAAACTAAAGACGAGTGTGCTTCTGTGAGCGTGCTTAGTACTTGCACCCGTGTGTTTTATGGCATGAGACCACATAAAAATGTACTGGTTGGAAGGGCGGCTGTGTAAACGCACCTTTATCCGTGCATCGGCCCCACATGCAAAAACTGTGAAAGTCTGAAGAAGAGAAGTCAAAGAGTAAGGTGAAAAAAAAATCTGGTACTAGAACTGCAGTTTTTCTCCTGGACGGTGAAGCAATGGACAGGATGAATCTGGGTTTTAGACACATAAACACTTCTAAGAGCCAGCCAGGGGCTGCAGAGTTCATAGGATTGATGTTGTAAAGCTCTGGCGCTAACTCACTCTGTCTCATGCACAGACATGCACGTACACTCAGAAGGTATCTCTCTCAGCCTCTCTTCCCTTTCTTTCTCCCCACTCACCTTTCGTCGTGATTGGATTGACTGGCTTCGTTTTGGGCCCGGCAGCTCAGTGCTAGATGGGGAATTGCCTTCAACTGAGAAGATGTTTGTCTCCCACACTTTGAAGCCACGTGGTAGTCAACCTGCATTTGGAGCACATCACTGGATAATTGTTTGCATTGTCCCTGGCCCTTAGCAAGGAGAGGCAGATCTCTGCTCCCAAGTTGACTCAATTTGTTTTTACTTGTATAGCTTGCCCCTTTTAAAAGCCTGCTAGAGTTTGCATGTGGGTCTGAGCAGAAGAAAAAAGCTGCAATTGTTGCTATTGATGGCAAATTCGGAATCTAATCTACACTGTCCGATACTGGTGTGACATTGGGTTGTCCTAGAAGTTCTTCCTGTGTGACCATTATAGACATTATAGTGAGGAATGGACGCACTTACAGAGCGGACACCATACCCATATATCAGTGGATTTATGCTTACAGTTGCCCTGCCAGCAGGCGCCATATCCTTTTCTGTTGGTTTTTTTGTTTTTTTTTCCTGCCCCCAGGCTTTTTTTTTTTTCTTTCTTGGGAGTCATATCAATTTGTCCTCATTTTGCACCATCCTGTGGTAGTTGTGTGAAAGCTGAGATGCAGACAAGGGACAAAAATGTCTGTTTCTCTACATGTCAGTTTATTTTTGTCAGGCAGAGTGACAGAAAGCAAGAAAAAGAACTGAGAGTAGGAGAAATTGAGGCAACGATGGCAGGTGGAGGAGGGTAGTCTGGCTTTGCAGGAAGAGTGTCTGGCCTGTAACGAAATGCCAACCAAATGAGGACGGATCAGGGGGCCGAGCGAAAGCCACTCTGAAGCCCCATTACTGAGCGGGGAAGACGGATGGGGCTGCTCTTCCTGAGAGAGAAAAGAAACACACGCATGAATACACAGCCTCACATGTGCATAAGCCTCAAGGACACTGTTCTACACACAAACACATGCGTGGCATACACAAAGATGAGATGAGAAAGATGGAGCCAGTGAGTAAATTACCACTATGTCTGGAGAAGATACATGCGTTCATACTCTGTATTCGGAATGACAACCTTTATTGAGGATGTAAATCCAAAGTTATCTGGCATCGTAAAAAAGCTCTGACACTGAGTCACTGCCTAAGACATACTTAACACAACAAATGTCTCACTACTCACAGAGGATGCCTATGCTAATCTGCAGATGGCAAAGCATCAGCCTTGCAGGCAGCAACCAGTACTGTACGTAATCATGATGAATGATGAAAGGCAGCATGATGAATTTGTGTCTTAAGACAAAAATTTCAAACATTCATTTGGCATCCCGGCACACTCTGGAGCTCAGACTGTTTACTTATCCCGGCTTCCGTCAGACCCCGTGTTGTCTTTGAAACAATTCACATCAAACACACGACAAATGATTTCCTACCCCTGTTCTCTAACGACTGCAAAGTGCAACTTTATGGGCCGTGACTAAAACTCTTCTTATTATTAATGTTTCTGGTCAATGGTTTCCATCAAAAGGAGAAGAGAGGCGATGAGGAGAAGCAGCTGAAGGAGTGAGATTTATGGAGCGGCCCTGGCGGTAGTAGGCCCATATCGAAAAAGGCATGACAGCAATCAAGCCGTTTACAATGGCTGAACATCCAGCAGCTCAGGCAGTGTAACACCACTGCAGAGCTGAACCCAAGTCAAACAAGATTCAACTTATTCACTGACTATTCAAAAACACTCGTGTAAACTTTTCAGTAAATACTTTTCTATACTATATTTGTTACTACATGCAAGTGTGTAGTATACAATTATGTCGTGATTTGGCTAAAGAAATCCAAATTGATGCAATAGTGCATGTAATTCATGCCTCCTTCATCATGAAAATGAAAGCCTTGAAGTGGTTGATTCAACTGGTTCCAACAGAGAAAACATGAAGTCTTATTTTCCGCTGCTTTTTGTGTTATCATGTCATTCCATTCCTGGAGTTCATGAAGTGTGCCAACTGCTACATGTGCTTCTGTGCAAAACTGGAGGGTGTTGATGATCAATTTTTTCTCATGCACTTTGGAAAACTTTTCATCTATGCCAGGGGTCTCCAACCCATGGCTTGAGAGCATCATGTGGCTTTTCAGCCCCACTGCTTTGGATCCCTGCAGCTTTCACAGAGTTATGTTTGAATAAATATTTCTATGTTAGTTCAGTTTTGTTATACGATGAGCAATATTTGAAAGGGACTCTTAACTCAGTGTGAGGTGACAAATTGCCGGTCTGTCAACAAAAAAATGTGTCGCCTTGATGTTCCCTTCACTACAGTTGATAATAAATGGTTTTCCATTGTACTGGAATGCCGACCCTGGATTTAAAATAAGCAAACTGTCTAAAACTGTCAACTGGCCAAAATAGCTGAAAATTGTAAAATTAAACTGCTTTTATTTTATTTTATACTGAAAGTGCACATCCTTGTGTGAGATTTAAAACATTCTGCTCTAAGGAGAGCATTCCCCAAATTTAAACAGCATAACAGAAAGTGAAACTACCAGTGTTAACAGAGACAAAGCCGACACTTTTACCTTTTACCTTTTTTCCAATCCCAAAAAAAAACTCGATATCTGTTGCCACCCTGTCCCCTCCCTGGAAGACCTACACAACGACCGCTTTGTACGCTGGACAGCAAAGGAGATCCTCTGTGACTATGGAGGACTGTTAATAATGACACTGACAGGGACAGTGTCATTATGAATTGAGGGTAAGACACCAGGGATGATGAGACGAGAGCTCTCTTAATTTTAAGAACAGGGAAAAGGGGAGGTGGATTAAACCCCATACAGAGGTGTAGTCGTGGATGCCAGGGTGAAAAATTCAAGCTCAAAATATGGACCCTACAACAAACACGCACAAGAACACAGACGGACTGGCAGCATGGCACTGAGCTGAAGCTCAACATATACCACAGCCACCAGGTGAAGATGATCACACTCTCAGGCACAGGTGAAAACACATCAGGGCAGGGAGCAGCAATCAGACACGAGGAGAGGAAGCCAGCACGACACTGATCAGACATAAAATGTTTACTATGACATATGACACGATACATGGTCCGGGATAGAAGATAAAATAGTATGATTAGGTGTTGTCAGTTCATTCTGTATATTGATATACAGTGACAATAAATACTATGGCTCACAAAAAAAAGAAAAGAAAAGTATATGCCTTCAGCACTTGGGCTAAGAAAGTGATTGTCACAAAAACTCATGAAAACAAGTGCATCAAGCTACAGGAAAATAAGTGCTCCAAACATCGCTGACAAATATAACCAGCAGAGGGACTGAGGCAAACTGTTCAGCTGCCCTAATTAAATTCAGATGGAGTCAGCTGATAATCGGGAATTCATGGGGTTGGATGGCTAACGTCATGCTTCTCCAACCGGCTATCAAACAGGTGCATTTGGGGAGCTGTTGGACAGGTGCAGTTGAGGTGGAACAGTTAAGACCAGCCAGGCTACCAGCCAATTATAGTACATTAAATCTGTATAAATCTGACTGGGTCATTAATTTGTACCATCAGGATTATGAGCTGCCAGAGAAGCCTGATCTCTCTCCACAGGGTGAAATAGACTAATGTGTGAGCATTTGTGCTGCCTATTTTGGTGTTTTTGCTGTTACCACTATTGGCTTTCTGATGGCAGCTCAGAAAGCATTTTTCAGTTTTTTTCTGTTTGTGATTTTTGAATGATTTTGCTTTCATGAATGTTTGTTTTTTGGTTTTTTTGTGAGTGCTGACGTGTGAAGATACGTATGTTATTGAACTACTGAAGTGATGAAAACTGTTATTACTATAATGACTTTCCATCAACATAGAGGGCAAGCAGATGGCCAAACCCACCTCGAAAATGCCTCACATTTGTTTTGTATTATTTGTGAGTGTACTAAATCATAGATTTTTACACAAAGCTTTTCACACAATCTTTACATACAGAGCTAATTATTTGGCTGTAAATTAGAATTATCAAATCAAAACATACATTTGATCATTTTCAGTTTCAAACGCATTTATTTTCACAATATTTAAGAAATTATTGCAATTTATATTGCGTTCAAATGTGATTCATTTACCTTTTTCCTTGCATTATAATTTTTTGGAAAGCATCTTGCAGAACTCTGAGCTGCCAGTTGTCCATGTTTATCTTCAGGTTTGTATGTTTGATTATAAGGAGAAATATCTCAATTTAATTATGTCGTTGTTTGCTATCAATACAATTAAAGTTAATGAATTAGTGTTTGAGAAATATTTTTATTCACAAGTTAGGCCTTGTGTGAGGTGCTGTATGCATAACTCGTGACGAACATCTAGAATGTCCAACATGCAAAATGGTAGATTGGATATTGAACAAAAGAGTGGCTGGAGTTGCCCTTACCCTAACCCGCTGCACTGAAGACCACAGTGACTCGGTACCGTGGCCTCATGCCTAAATGCAGTGTCATCTATGTTTTACAAACATTTCCTTTAAACGGCTTTAACTTTCAACCACTCATCAACCACAAAGCTTACATTATAAGCAGCTAATCTGTCCCACTTATAACTTTGATATGAGCTCATCATGCATAAGCCGAACGCCTCCTTTGGTTGGTCAATTAATTGAATTATTCAATTCATTTTCTTTTTCATCTGTGTTGGAGTGAAGCTGTCCTACAACTTTCAAAACAAATCAGCTTTGTTTACAATTCAAAAACCCTCCCAGTTGAGGGAAGATGTTCTCTGTGAAACACAGAAATAAACAAACAGGCTTTGAAAATCGGGCATCTTTTGAGGAAGTCGGCAGCATCCTTTATTAGTCCGAGCAATTAGTATGAAGGACTGCACACGCGAGTTGTTTTGTTTTTCCACCTTTGATGAGCAGCGTATTAGGTTAGGTAGATGAACTAAAGATAGCAATAAAGTCAGTGTGTGTGTGTGTGTGTGTGTGTGTGTGTGTGTGTGTGTGTGTGTGTGTGTGTGTGTGTGTGTGTGTGTGTGTGTGTGTGTGTGTGTGTGTGTGTGTGTGTGTGTGTGTGTGTGTGTGTGTCTAACCCTTGTTATTTCCACCCCACTCCCAGGAGGCTCAGTTCCTATTTCAATTAATCCCTAATCAAACTGGGAGCGGCAAACATGATCTGATTTGGCTCCTTCACGTCGGGACGCTCTAATCAGTTTTCCCGTTCAAATAGGATTTGGAGAGAGGCCAGAGGACGCACGCCCCCTCTTTTGTTTGGATTGTCATTCGTGATATTATCGCACACTGTAACATGTCCGACTCAGCATGACTTGCAGAGGGCGGTGTCACCGTGCACAGTTAGGCAACCATGAACTGTGAATGCAAGGTGATCGAGAATATTCTGGAAATGTTCTGGCGGCTTTATTTGTCCTCGGGCAACTTGGTGACTCTTGAGTTTGCACAGCACCAGATAGCAGAGGACTGGTTCCGACTGCATAATGTCGGAGGAGAGAGGAACCTGTAAACAAAATCTGATATATTATTCACACCTTGGCAAAAAGTTATCCACCGGAGCCTGATGCTGTGATGTCTGGTGACACCTCACATCTGCTGGCTAATGAGTCTGACTGCAACAGGGGCTATCTCATCAAGGGCATCAGTTGTTGCCCCACTGCGAGACAAGAGAAGACACTGCACCGCCTTAAGGCAACGATTCTGCTTCAATAAAGAACAACAAGCAGCTGCAAAGCACCGGGAGAGCACTTAGATCAATCCATTAAGAGGCTGAGACGCAGCACGAGTGAGGAAATAAACACAGTGTACAGAAAGAAAGAAAAAAAGACGCATACAAGAAGGAATTAAAAGTAAACTGAAAGAGACACGAGGAGGGGAGGAGGAGGAGGCCGTGAAGAACACCAGTGTATTGAATGAAGCAGAAAGCAAACAGAGCCAAAACAACATCTGACTAAAGCGTGTTAATTGACCCACTCCTTGTTATATTCCCCAGATGCAAAGTTTTGAAAGCAGCAGTATTTTTGAAATAAGAGTTCCTCAGGATGCAAGGACACAGAGTGAGGACCGAGGACGCATTTCTACTTGTAGCCGGGCTTATTCCAGAAAATATGAAGTAATGCAACCTTGGTGAGCAGAGCACTGAAATGACAAGAGAGTGTCTGCTGGAGTCTGTGCACACTGCCTCATAAATTATGTTGACCTGGGGTTAATTTGGTGGTTCACTGCCCCCTAGAGGTTAGTCCTGCATTTCAGCAGTTTAATAACTCAAACTTTGCAGGCACCTTTTGACAGTATCAATTACTTTGCTAATTCATTTTGAAATACATTTTGACATTACTGGCAAAGCAAAGTCAGATAATTACTGTTTGGCCATTTTAAACTGTAAGAAATGACAATATTCCTGACGGATTGAGCTATAATCAGCATTGTGCTATGAGAAAAAATACATTTCACAGGTTATTTGATGCTTAAAGAGGCCATATATGTTGCCTTGACATCACTTTGAGAAAAATAACATATTTCCTGCAGGAATTGAAAGTTTATAGGACGAGGAAATAGGATTGTGAAAACCTTTTTTTATGTGAAAATTATATCCTATTTAGATATTTTTCAAACTTGAGCTTGTGACATTTCTAATTGAATTTTTAAATATATTACTAACACTTAGTTGAGTTTTTTGAGACAAAAAAAAAAAAAATCTGAAATACACAAAAGTTAGTCCTGGAATATTCTTCAACAACACCTGAAAGTTCACATTTTCTTTAAATGAAAGGTTGAAATATCAAGTAATGAAGTGTGGAGCTGGTGACAGCCTTGAAAGGGAGCTTGATGTGTAGATTTACTGAGCCAAGAAAAAGAGTCTTTGTGGCCGTGTCACATTTTTTGTAAATAAAGGTTTTTCTTGCACTTGTGTGTGTGTGTGTGTGTGTGTGTGTGTGTGTGTGTGTGTGTGTGTGTGTGTGTGTGTGTGTGTGTGTGTGTGTCCTTGTTGGATTGCTGATAGTTGGACATTTGAAAACACTATTGAAGCTTTACAATATAGGAAATATTATTCACAGGAGCATACAGGAAAAATAGAACCTCTCCATGACTGTCTTACTCAGCTCCTGTATATCCGTGTAAGAATATTACAGCACCAAATGACAAAGTAGAATCGGAAATGCATAGAAAATGTTAGGAGGCTTCACTGTGGATCATCTCCGCGCTGGATTTTATTTTTTAAAGTGCACGGGACACATAAACACACACACACACAAAGCAAACAAGCACGGTTCAATCTCGTGGTCCTTATGAGAGGCCGTGCGCATCAATGCGTACTTTGCCCCTCAGAGAATGCTGCGGAAAACAAACGCCCACTTCACTCAACTCTCAAAACATGAAGCATGGAGGGAGTGCAAGTAACGTGAGCACCTCATTTATCAAACCCCAGTTGGCCCCCAGTGGGTGGGCATCACTGTCAAAAGGCCAATTAACAAGAAGCCCATTGTGAGCACCACGGAGCAGGACAGGGGAGACTAACCATTAGCAGAGATTCATCATCAGGAAATAATTGGACTGGAACAGGAAACATATCCTCATCTTCAAATACAGTCAGATGTGAGGACTATTTTCAGCTGTGATGGTGTGAGGATGGTGTCTGTCCTAAAACCAGCTACACTACCATCAGCAACCCCCCACCCAAAAAAAACAAAAAAAAAACTGTTATTGACGATTTGCTTCACAGACATAAATGCATCAACTCAGTTTTGTCACTGCCTTCAAAAAAACATCTCAATTACCCCAGCACAGTTCAGACATTGGTCAAACAGCAGCTTGATCTCATCATGGAGATACATACATCTCAGGCGTGTCCAACCATTTCTACTTTCCTTGAAGCAAAACTGTCGATCGCGAAGAAAGATCTCCAGGCTCAGACATGAATACAAGCAAGATGAGAAGCAGGACCTTTCCCTGCAGAGAGAGATCGATACAGAACGGCAAACATCTGAGGAGAGCCGAAACGGTCTCTGGTGTTCAGGACCAGACAGGGATTATGTTTCTGTGTGTGTTTTGAGAGTCTGTTCATTTCATCCAACGATTTTTTATTTTTTTTTCCCCCCTTTGTGAGCTTCTTTTGTTGAATATAGATAATAAATAATGTGTGTGCATAGCTTAGACATGCTTTACAGTAAGTATTCAGCCAACATTTTGAAAAAGCTGTCTGTGAAAAATTGTTTTCAGACTTGTTTTGATAACTTTTTACGATAACTGTTGGTGATAAAGAAAAAAGTAGACACCCAAACAATGTGTTGTTTTTTTTCAAGTTCCCTTCTATTGAATTTTATATTGTCATTGACAGGAGAAAATGACAATACACATGATTTCTTTTTCTCTTAATCATTCACAATTTTTTGTCATGGTTGAATGAAATATGTAACAGGCTTCTACAAGCAGAACGAGCAACCTGTTCAGGGACAGGAATCAGGAATCTGACTTGAATGAAAAAAACAAAAAGATGGATCCATGGATATCAGCTCATCTTTAACAGCTATAAACACAGGCAAAGCAGAAACAAACCAAAAAAAAACAGACAAGACCTTGAGGGTTACAGCATCAAGCCTTGATGTGAAATCGAGAAACAATGAGAAGAAACATTGACGAGGACAAGAGAACCAATTAGTGTGAAAAGGTAGCTGAATCAATCCATCCATTTATCTTTTAACCCAGTCGATGAAACGCAGGGTCCGAAGTGTGGTCGCTGGCTGCTTGAAGCCAATTCCAGCTGATGTTGTTGTCGGTTCACCTGAGGCAGCTCACCAGTGCATCACAGCCTGTTTACAGTCACCAACTAACCTAACAAGCACGCTTTAGGATCATGAGAGGAAAGGAAAGACCTTAAAACAGAATTACAAACATTTAAAAGCAGCCAGGCCATTGAAGGGGGAAAGAGGGCAAAAAGGAAAAAATTAAATGCATGACAAGTGACTTATGAAGATAAAAAGACGACAAGCTTGAGCTTAAAATATATGAAAGAAGGTGCAAGCATGAAAAGAGGAAGTAGAAAGTCATAAAAGGAAACGGCCACATAAAGCAAGCAAGACATTAATCACAGTCATTATAGCACAGGGAACATTAAGTGGACTCCTCTTATACATTAACGTAACACACCAATGGCAGCACCTGCCATGCAAGGTGCAACTTGTCGTTGAGTGTTTTGCTCAAGAACACTTCAACGCGGGGATGAGGAGGAGGGGCTCGGACCCCCAACCTTCCTTTAGATTGGAAGGTGACGCGCTAAACCGGCTCAGCCAAAGTCACTTGAAGCACAGAAATGGACATTTTAACATAAAAGTAACACGTTTTTATACTGTGCATACATTTTTCCATTTTATAAAGCAGAAAATCTTGATATTGAAGAAGAAGAAAAAGACAAGTAGAGTGTGATTAAAAATCAGCAGGAACGCCTCTGTTGCACATTTAGAGATACAAAGGGGATCTCCGGGTGTGCATACATTTTAAAAACACAGTTCCCTTTAATTCCACTTGTTCTGTATTTACATAAACAAATCATCTCTGTTTGACATCACTACATGGTAACACTTTGGTCCACTTTGGAAAAAAAGTACATTATCTTTTGTACTATCAAAGTGGTGTGAATGAAAATACCTTTGATCAATCTCTCAAGTGCATTCACAAACAATGACTCACCCAGCAGGGTACTCACTTCTAATACAGCACATTTACATTATCCACTAGACATATGAGCATTACCATTTAACATTTTAGTGTGTCTGATATTTCACTGTACGCTCATACACTTATATAATATTCATATACCACTGCTTAATTAGGTTTTTAAGCTGGTTTAATGACAGAAGCTCAGCATTGCTAAATGTTCCAGTATAATTTGGTTTCTCTGAATAGCATGCGCAACCCTGACCCCAGGTATCTTGGCTGTGCCTGTGAGCTTCACCTGCTCACTTTGTGAATAAATGATCGCCCCATGTAACCCCGACCTGTTATTCAATTTCAAAAACTATAGGTTTTGGCCCGGACCTGTGTCGCTATTCGTCCAGTTTGAAGTTGGAGGTCAGTGAGGGTTCACACTGTTTCATGGTGTCATTCCTCAATAGCTAAAATTCCCTTTACAGAGCATTACCGTTTTACTGCATGCTTGGTCCTAGGGGAAGCTCGCATATTCTCAGCCTGTTTATAAGGATATATTTGGTTCCTTGTCCTCACAAAGTTATTTCATTTCCCCAGAAAAGTGATCAGGTCAGATCAAATGGTAAGTAGCTTTCTTTACAGCATTGCTCCACACAGGGGAGTAATTATTAAGAGTATTTAAGATAAAATATTTGTAAAATGCTAGTATCATTATATACATGGCAGTAGAAGTAGATGCAATATTTGCACAGAAAAAGTCTTGACAGTAAAAATAAATAAATAAAAGAAGAATAAAACAAATGACAATGTTGATGTCATGGCCATTAAAGCCGGAAGAAATATTTCAAAATAAGCACAGTAGGGTTTTCTTTGCAGACCAACAGCAGCAGCAACTAAATTCAAACTGCAGTTTTGTTGAGATCTTTCTTCATGAGCCATAAAAGTGGCCAATGTAGTGTTATTTGTTTTCACAGTTTCCATTGGCAGTGTGAATACAGACAATACAAGACCAGAGAACCTACCATGTCCTGGTGCAATGCTCTGGAGAGACAGTTTCCCCATCGGAAAATTCTAAAGTCTATAATGTGTTTTGTCACTGCCGCAGGGACTCAAACCCGTCTGGTCATTGAACAGCTTTTCAATAGCCATTACACGCTGGGCTCTGACTCCTTCGTGATGAAGCAGCTCACCATATTTATTCAAAAAAAACTCTTAATAATTCAAGTGAAATCTTGTAAATGTCAACCACCTGCCTCCAACTGCCCTGAACAGGAGGACAGAAAGCAGTGTTGCTTTCAACACTCTGCCCTCGCGTCTCTCACCTTGATCCAACTTTCTACCTTTCCTTTAGGTTCACTCTTAAGAACGAGCCTTTTAGTTGTGTGTGTGAACACGTGGGCATGCATGTGTGAGTGCTGTGACGGGACGTTGATGGCGCTCCAGGTCGAGGTTGCATGTTTTGTCCCCTGGAGGCACGCTGACGAAGAAGCTTTGTGGTGTTTAATGACTCTGTGGGCAAACATTTTCACAACGACTTTCCACCCGGCGACCTCAGACGCACTCGTGGAGCTGCAGCTCCTGTAGCCACACTTTGCATCATCTCACACAAACCAATGCCGTCTTTACAATGCACACGTAGTCTCTGATTTTATCTGTCTTTTTTTATTTTCATCCTCTTTCTTATGGGGCCTGCATTTCTTTCTGTCTCCCTATTTCTGCATGCTGCCTGTCGCTCTTGTCTGCACTCTCTGTTTTTTCTTCCTCAGTAGCTGTCTCTATTATATACGGACCCACCGCTTTCTCCACCTCTCTGTCTCTGTCAGACTTTGTCAGATGTGTAACCTGCCAAGGTCAGTCGCAGTGATCTGCTGTCAGT
Organism: Lipophrys pholis; assembly: GCF_963383615.2. Classification (NCBI taxonomy): domain Eukaryota; kingdom Metazoa; phylum Chordata; class Actinopteri; order Blenniiformes; family Blenniidae; genus Lipophrys; species Lipophrys pholis. Next base: position 6,864,358 of record NC_137648.1, read on the forward strand.
CATGCTGGCGTGGGCGTGCACGCAGCGATTAGAGAGGGTGATGAGTTGTGTGCACAGATGTGTTGTGTGGCCAGTGTAGGAAGGGGGCTACGGTGGTGAGAGGGTGGGGTCTGGCGATAAGAGGCCGAAAAAGAGGTAAATAAAGGTGAAAGTGCTGGTCGGGTGACCTTGCTTTGCAGACCTGGATGTATCATGCAGGTCCTGCATCAGAGAGCCAACAACATTAAACAAACTGCAAAAAGTCAGAGCTAAAGTTTGAGAGAATAATAAATGTTCCTATAGCTGAGAGGTTGGGAAAAAGTCGCTTGTAACTTTTACAGGTAAATCCATCTATCTGGTCTTCTTTGTCTAACTTTGGGTTGTGTGGCACTGGAGCCAATTTCAGCTGAGGAGGCAGTCGCACGCATTCAAATTCACAACTACGGGATATTTAAATTCAATTTAAGTTGTGAAACTGGTGACAAAGTTTTGGGGCTGGAGTGGGGGGGGTTGGGGCAGTTACTGGAGTACTCAGAGAAATGCACACACTCACAGGAAGAACACGCAAACTCCACACAAAGACCTAAAAAGCCAATACTCAAATATATACAGATACTCACTCTGAGATGAGAACGATAACCACTTCGCTATTACACAGTGTGAAGGTTTTCAATATGGAATTATTGTTTTTTTGTTTGTTTGATGCAAGTCAATATAAACAAAACTAATCAGCCAAGAGAGACAAAACACTCCGGAAGGCTACAAAGTCCAACTCACACAGCCCATTTAAATATTTTGTGTTCCTCAAAGAAAATAAATAGTGAACTGACCGAAAAGGTCTTTTTGACTTCATAAATAGAAAATGTGTACCCCGAAGGGAGCAGATCCAGAGTTGAAGGTGACCAGACAGTTCTCAGCTGCCTGAGGGTCTGGTCATCCAGGAGGGGCTGGCCACAGCATGAATAGAAACAGTGGCATGAGAAGGTACAGCAGCCTCAGCGGATACAGAAGCCTTACAGCCTGAACTGAACACCAGCGTGAGAAGCAAACAGCAGCCCGAGGAGCCACAGACGGATTCTTCTCCTAACCTCAACCTCTGTCTGTGGTTCCCAGTTGAAGGTGCAGGTGATCGACCAACCAAACAAACACTGTAAAGTTTTACAGGCTGCTGTTGGACTGCTGCCAGAAGGAGTTTGAGAGCGAGAAAGTGAACGATTAGAAGTTCGAAAGGAAGCAGAAGAGAGCTGGACTCCGCTGCATCAGTATGCGTTGATTACAATTTTTGCGACGATATGTCTGAAAAACTGACCAATGCTAATATCAATATATGCACACTTTTGTTTGTCTTGTTTTGTTAAGTCGACAGAGCACCAGCGGCTTCAAGAGGAGCTGGAAGAAGCCAAAAACAAGGCCCAAAGGCGCTCCATTGGAAGCATAAAGATCATCTGTGAACTCGTCAAGCTGAAGTTGTTGACAAAGCCCATCGTGAACGAATGTGTGGCGAAGCTGCTGAAAAACAACCACGAGGAGTCGCTGGAATGTTTATGCAAGTTGCTCACCACCATCATCTATTCACATCAATAATAAAATACATTTGTTTGTCCTTAGAACAACTGGGTCCCTCGGAGAGCCGACCAGGGCCCAGAGATCATCAAACAGATTCACATGGATACTGAGCTTGAAGAGCTTGAAGAGCAGAAAAAAAGTGTTTCGGCTGCTCTCCGACAACAACAAGAGACAGACAGGTGAGGCCAGACATCCAAATCCTATTTAAGGGTTAGAATCACATCAGCACAACCACAGTGACTCAGGAAGCCTGCGTACAGGCAGGTACCATCGCAACAGCACTTGGTAGTAACTGTAACAAGACATATGACCAAACTAAGTAACTTATTCAGACACACAATTTTTTAAACAAGAGAAGGAACAAGACTGGATTTGGGGAATTTGTGTTGAAAAACTATATAAAAATTGACCTTTAAAAAGCAAATTTCTCACTGAGTGGTGGCGTGTTCCATAGTTCCTCGAAGGCAGAGAGAGAGAGAGACAATGAGAATATCATCGACATCAGCAAGATCCCAAAGTTCTTCAGGGTGAGCCCTCAAAACACTTTACATCATTTGTCCCATTCACCCATGCACACAAGTTTCTGCCACATTTAAAATAGTACATTTCTTTCTTGAGGTCTGCAGAATACATAAATATTTATCTATTTTCCTTCTGCAGGCTCAAATTATTTAGGAGATCCATTTGTGCACGTGGGCTCACATGGCCAGAGTGAATTGCTGTAGCAGAAGGGCAAGAGCAGAGCATGAGGACCGATCGATGGTTCTCGGAGGGTGAAAAGTAAAATCATGACAAAAGACTAAACCATAGAAATCATCTGAACGGTCTTCATAAGTGGATTAGTGTCATGAAGGTTTGGCTGTTCTACGTAGCTCCTGTCTTGAAATATTGACCTTTGAACTTTTAATTTGTTGTCTATTGTAAGTCCTATAACTCTGCAACTAAGTGAGTTACAAGCATGAAATGAAGTGTTATACAAAGCTCCTGGTCCATTATATCACATGGGCTGTGGTTTGGCATGCTCACCCATTGGGGGCGGCACAAAACATGATAAAAATTAGATTTCCCTAAATTTTCAATGCCCATTTTAAATTCTTACAGAACAGCTTACCCAGCCAATCCCCTCAGGGCACCACAACTTTTATATACCACATCCCCATTTATGAGAAACAGACATTTTTTAAAAAGAACTACAATTCCCTGAAGCCGCTCTTCATTCTGCGATGGCAAAAGCTGTGAAATATGTTGTTCTTCCGGTTTATAAAGCTCCAGATAATATCTTACCAAGCATTATAGTGTCAAATAAAAATATGACAAACATTAATGTAGAGCAAAATAACATCCTGTGTTATGATTTCCGATTGCACAAAATATTTTTTAGGACATTTGGGCACGTTGCCTGGGTAACGACGACGACGCCTCAAGCACTTTTCACAGAAAACACGGAAATCAAACAAAAGTTGAGATTGTCCGCTGTCAATAGCTAATTTACAACAACTCCTGGACTCAACTCGGTTACAATAATCAGATTATCCATTGCTGCGATATCAGTCCATCTTCCTGCATGTGTTCTTGTTTTCAGAGCTTTCTTCATTTACAGAACAATGAATGTAACAACGAGCATGTGGCCCAATGTAACAGGGTAAAAGAACACATATTTTGTCACAAATAAACACTGGATATGAACGATGTTTTTGGGATCGTTTTCAGAGCGAACTCAGTTGCTAAGGGGGTCAGAGCATGGTCAAAGGTCTATTCAAACTAGAAATCTGAAATCTGGATCTGGATTCGAGCTGTCAAACACCACTGCCGAACAAGATACTGAACAGACAGCTTTAGCTTAAAACTATATATAATCCCACACGTTGAACCATCAAAATACGTACATTATGTGTAACATGAAAAAAAGGGGCAAACCGGGTCACAGAACACTAATTAAGAGATTAAATTTCGTGACCATTTGACGAACTGTTCTGGGTTGTAATAGCCATGTGACAAACAGACGGATGTTAAAGTGACTCAATTCTGCCACCTAATGGACAAGACAGGCATGACTTCAATTTCACATTGTGCCCCTTTAAAGGGTGTAAAGTTTAAATAAACAAATGAACATTTTCATATCATTGTCTGGAAATCCTCCTGGTGGATGAACTCTAGAAGTCATCGGACCAAAAACAAACTAGAACCTCAACATCATGATGACTGGCAACATTGTTTTTCCCCATCCTCTCTTTTTAATTGAAAGGACGCTCATATCTTTTCATGCTGTATAGTTCAGATGCAGTGAAGTTTAAAATGAATTTAAAGAGTGCTCAAGAGGTGCAAATTAAATTGTCACTCTTTTATTACACATGCACGCACACACACACACACACACACACACACACACACACACACACACACACACACACACACACACACACACACACACACACACACACACACACACACACACACACACACACACACACACACACACACACACACTCATATACGCACACACCTTGTGTGTCACCTCGTTACAGTTTGTCTTTGCTGCATTCAAGCCTCCATGGAATATATACACCATGTCAGACAAGGCTAGAGAGCTTTTTATCTCTTTCTCACTCCCATTCTCTCTCACGCACACACGCACACACACACACACACACACACAAACACACGGAAGGGGGGGGGGGGGCGTCAGTTGTCAAGGGGCGTTACAGTGGGTATCAGTGTTAACACAAGTAATTGCCTTCCTGCTCAGGAGCTTGTGAGTGTTAATCCAGCTTGACAAACTTTGTTCTCCAGTGCGTGACTCACGGCCTCGTGTTTTATCAGCTCTCTTGGTTTTTGCCTCGGCCAGTAGGACTACTGTGGCGCGTGCTGCAGTTTTGTTGTACAGCTGATTGGAATATGGAGGGCGACCACACTCTAAAAAGGAAGTGAATTTATCATCTCAAGAAAGAAAAAAAGAGCAGGTCCCAAAACTGCTGATGTTTACACAAATTCCTCTTCCCGTGTGTGAGATACAGAGTGTTGTGAACCTTTTTAAAAACCCAAATCTCATCAACTAAATATGTTATCACATTTCCCTATTGGAGGCAGACCATAGTGGAATTGCTATGCCTACAGCAGCTGCAAGACCTCTTATCTTTTATCCCCGTTGATAAGATAAAACATTTTCTCATTTCCTTTGTTTTACATTTCATACATTCGGAGACAAGGTGATCTCTCCTGGAAGTGTGAGCTCCCATGTTAAGTAGTCTGTTACTGACAGGAAATATGTCATTCATTATGAAAAATGCCTAATGAGATCTTTCTATGTGATTTGAAACTAGACTACCCCGCCCCTGAAATTTTAATGGCAATATTAAATATTTAAGATATGAATAAAGACTGAGTTGACAAAGCAATTAGCTATTGACTGACCTTTTCAGTGTGTTTGGTATTCAACCACTCACTCAAAGAGTCATTTTCAAGCCACGGTGAGAGGCGTGAGGGGAAACGGCTGTAAAAGTACTGCAAATCTACCCCAATCAATCAGCACTCTGAGAAGTCAGTGGGACAGTCTCAAAGTTTCCAGGTGTCAGGCAAAGCTTATGCAACAGAGTACAGTGATATTAGCTGAAGCTGTGCAGCCAACGAAAGGTAACAGGAGGCCTGCTTTTGCATTGCTGAAGTGGAACGGAAGGCACTGGGTAATTTTGATGTAAACTACTCTCAACATGAATTTCAAAGCAACTCAAGCTGAGGGACTGGAGAGAAATGCCACACTCATTATCTCACATATCTCCATCGTGCTAAAACATCTCCAAGACAATGCCATGGATATCATCAAGTCATGTATCTTACTGAGAAAGACAGCAACACCTGGAGAGGGAGAATGGTACATCTATGCAAGAAAGACAGATTACGTCTGAAATGAGGGTGAAAATATCCCAATCATCTTGTTATATATTGTCTCATGTGAAGTGGAAATCCAGTTCATTTCATGTAGTTTTCTCTAAATCATAGCAGTGATAGCATCCATCCAATTATCTTCAATCATGCTTTATCCAGCACAGTGTTGTGAGGTGGTGGAGCCAATCCCAGCTTATTATTAGCTTGTACAGGTCACCTGTCTACACAAGGAAAACAAAGAAAGGAAGACAATTACATTCACATTCACCCCCACGGGCAATTTTGAGTCATCAAGCGAATGTATTTGAACTGGGGGGGGGGGGGGGGGGGGCACAGTACCTGGAGAAAAACCTTCACACACAGGGAGGACATGCAAACTCCACAGAGACAGGCCTCCAAGCCCAGACTTCACCAGAGTGCTAACCACTACAGCATCTTGATATAAATTACTTCCACACAATCTTTTTTTCTGTGGAGCTCCCCAAGATTGTCTCTGAGGACACCCTTTCCAACTTTTGATTTCCGAAGCATTACAGTGAAGTTACTGGTGGGAATGCTCTGGATTCTTGAAACTGCCTTATTATAGTTTTATTTTACCATGTATAAATATAATTGGACAACCTCAGAACAGACAAAACCTTAAGCCCTAAAGAAGTCCAGGGCTCCAAGTTGGAAACGGTGATCTAAGTAACCATTCACCATCTAAGCTACACACACAAAACAAACTTTATTATTAAAAGCTATGTTACAAGAAATTCCACACTGAAAGGCCCTCGAACCAGGGATGTTCTCATTAACCACAACCCTCCTGTGTGACCTCCAGTAACTAGCACTAAGAACACTTTCATTGTTATTTTCTTTACTCTTCCAAGCCTGTGATCTTGAATGATCAATTTTAATTATAAGTGTCACTGGAAAAACCTTGTACTCAAACAAAGGTGAACCACCACGATCACAGCCAGTGCTGCTGAGCGCCTTTCCAACCACTGACTGATGGGCACGCAGGAATGGCAAGCAATTAGATTGGCAGTGCTCCAATTTTCTATTCTATAGCAATTACAGTGGAGTCTCATTGCTTCCTCTGCCCTCGACAAGCAGCTGAGGGGGAGGAAGTTAAAGCCCCATGGTGCCGAAAGGTCTTTATATATTAGTCTGTTCCCTCCCCGTCAGCCAAGGTCCACCAATGTAACATTTAACCTTGGCTCAAGATGGGATCTGTGAGACAGGAGACCAAGGGGGAGAACTTTTATCTCTACCAAAAATAGACACAGCCAGAAGTCTGTCACTGATCTCTTAAAATCAAGACTTTTGTTTTTCACATTGTGCGTGACTCTGCCTGTTGGTTAAGCATTAATGTTGACACACCAATTTATAGTCAGTCCACTCCTTTGGCCGGGCAGAGAAAAGGCGGGTGCATACATTTGTCTCCAATGAAAAGGAGAATGAAGACAATGACAGCGCTCAATCCTGGACCTGAAACGACTTCAAGCCCCTTTTTGATCGGGATTCAGCAGAGCACCGCCTCAGTCTCATCCAGGCATTTAATGTTAAATGACGCACCGCAAGGGAAACGTTTCTCATCATAGCAGCTGACATTAAAGCTGTTCTACATAGAGACGGTCTGTACTGTTCACCTGAAGGGAGACGGGTCTGAGATGATCCCTGGAGAGAGAGAGAACTACCACTGAGCGCTCGTCATCGATCTTCACCGCTTTAACCCTGACAGGAAAAGTTTTGGGAGGAAACGAATGAAAGTTACATGCTGACTGAACTCTCGAAGAGACAGTTTAGATGTTTAGACATTATTTTTTATTTTATTTTCTTCTTTTCACTATGGCTTTACATTCATTTAATTTACTGCACTCTGTGGAGGACTGTGGGGGAAATGGCGGTAAAACTGCATAAATGTAAATGATATGCTATAATTAGAATCTACCTCATTCTTTTGGATGATTACTATCCAGGCCGAGACACTGGGATCGTGGTTATTAATACACACACAGTAAGGCTTCACTCTTTATCCACACAGACATTATCCCTCTGCATTTTGTCCAGATACTACATGTTGATTCCACAATCCAGAGGCTTTCTGGTTGGTTGGTGGCTCTAAAATAGTGCTGTAATTGTCTGCTTAATTTATTAGCGATGTGATGGATAAGTACTCTGTCCGAGTTGTACCCAATTTGACCTTTTTGAAGGAAATCATGATTAAAAAGAAAACCTATTCATTATTTCATTAAAACACAGTTTTTGGTTGGTTGGTTGGATGGATGGATGGATGGATGAATTGGTAGCATACTCTGTGGATGAAATACCAAAAACTTCAATTGCCAACCATCAGCCTAAACGATTCATGTTTTGACGATCGAATTGTGGAATTCAGACTTGAATACATAGAAAATGTAAATTTACAGAATAACTATATTTTAACAAAACCAGAAATCTATGCGAATTGTTGGGAAACTGTTAATGTATCTTCTACAGTGTGTATAGTGTGCCTTAATAAGGCATTAAAATGGATTTATTCTTTATTGAATGAGTGCTATATGCAAGTTCGTACCTCCTGAAGTGACATTAGTGGGACTCTTTTCCTCTTCTTTATCTCTATAACACACACATACACATGCACACTCTCACACATGGTATTGTGTATAAAAGTAGAAAGGCCATTGACACTGGTGGCTAATTAGTGACTTACCTCATTAGACGCCTGGTCTCCATCGCTGCCCTGGCTATTAACCCTCACAGGACCACACCAAGATTAAGCCTCCTTGTCGACATTTATCTCACAAACCTGTATTTCTCACCCACTTTATCTCTCCCCTCGAAAACGGCAATATCTGTTTTAGCATCTCAGATAAAACACAACCTAATTTGTAAATTGTTGAAATAAATGCAACCCATTTTGATTTGATAGATAAATTAAAGTAACAAGAAGGCTCTCTGGAATCACCGTTCATTGGAGGAACCTGATTGCCTTTACCATTCTTGTTGTAACATAAACAAGAAAGCAAAACACAACTACATATTGATTCTCCTTAGAAGACTGAAATATCTTCTCCTCCTTCATCTCCCTGCATATATGTATAAACTTGAGATACTGTATGAAAGAAGAAATGTTCTTTTTCATATATGCATATTTATATTCATATACATGTTTATATACTGTTTTTATGGTTTTTGGTGTATATGATGTTATGATGTACCCTGTCTGTCTATATGTCACATTATGCTGCTTGATGAGCCTCCAATTGTCCCTCAGAATCAAATAAAGGGATAAAAATGGAAACGTGAGCAATTCATTTAGTAGAATGTCAAACATTCATAATGCATCACATCATGCACCAACATTCATAGATCTATTTATCAATAAATATTCTGGATACTGAAGAATTACTCACCCACATTGTTTAATGATAAGTGGATCAGATTTGGTGGCGTTACACGTCACATCAAAAAAAGCAATGTGCACTCATTGTTTTAATCCTCATCAACACTAAAAAAAAAATTCAGTGGACCTGTTACATTCTCTTTTATAACCATTCCTTAAGTGGATTCAGCCTTGTGCTAAATCCGGCATATTTGCAGTAACCTTGTGAAGAAATGGCCATTTAATTAATATGCACTGTCCCGTCCAAATAAACAAATAATTTAAATAAATAAATAAAAATAAGTATATTTCATCCTTACATATTGATTTGTGTATCATTTCTAAATGTGAATGGTTTTAACTTAGTGGGTCTCAAATGTAAAACAGATAAGTTACAATGACAAAAGTACATTTTTGTGTGAAATGAATTTCCTGGAAACGGTTGAACTCATTGGAAGAGTATGTTGTCTTAATGTACTTATTGTATAAAGATGTGTTGTTAGTTTTCTTTAATTCCTTTACTAGTGGAATAATAAATGTTCATTTGTAACGAGTGTTTTTTTTAAACGATTATTTTCCCAGGATGACATCATTAATAAAAATCTAATGAACGTCACTGTTTGTTCGTTCATTCGTTCTCTCCCACTGTTTGCCTTTTCCTGTCTCCCCTCCGCTTTTTTTTGTCATTTCTGGTTCAGCTCCTCACGCTTGCCCTGCATTTGCCCCACCTATTCCTGCTCCTCATGGTCACCTGCTTCCTCGCACCCATCTGCTCACCTGTTCCCCGTCCCCTCATTATCTCTGCAGTGTATATTTATCGGTCAGCCCTGGTTTGCCCTTCACCGCCACATTGTGGTGCGCGTCGTCCCAGCTCCGCTTCTCTTGGATCCTGCTTGTGTTTGATCTCCTGTAAGTTTGGGCTTTGGTCACTTGTTTCTTTTAGCTTGTACACTGACTTCGTCCTGCATAATGGCTTCAGCTCCTTACCAGCTTGTTTTGCCCTACAAAAAAGGTGAATGTTTCAAACATTTAATTGGTGTCTCTGAGTGAAGCGACCAAGTCCTGTATTTTCCTCAGCATATGGATCCAAAGCTCTATAGAGTAGCAGCTATTCTCAAAGAACAGGGAGCTGTTTGACATTTTCTTTTTCTTTTCATTTTTCTTTTTCCGAATCTGTGGAACGCCCTGTAAGTCCAGGTTATCGCACATCAGCTGAGGCAACTTAATATAATCACATGCTTTTTATTAATGTCCCCCAGAGAGGCTGCAAAGCTTTGAGACTGTGTGGAATAACAGAACAAAGTTTCATTAACAAACTCTTAATATGTTATAGAAGCGGAGGACTGGGTCCAGTGGGGTAACGTCATCAGGCTCAATTAACCTAAGAGTGACCTGTACTAATTGCTAGTATTAGCCAAACTGGCATTGTGCTCCAGTTCACTCCTGCAGTTGAGCCTTTTAGCATGTGGCTAATACTCCCATCACACTTTTTCACCAAGTCAGTTTGCAAGTATTTGGAATAATGATTGAGCCAGTAATTGCATAAAGTTAAAGTAACCCTGCGAAAAGGGCACAGTACTTATTTCTATAAATAAGACTTGTATTCAGAAGAATGTTGATCCTTTGACAAAAAGCCATCAAATGACAGGGAATAATAATCGTGTAATTTAGTGCAGGACTGCACTCATTTTTTTTTTTAAATTTGATTTAGCAGAATGTGAGACAGTCCAGGGCGATTAATAATAGGCTGCTGGAAGTGTTTTCTTTAATGTGCCCCTTGGAAAAGATCAAGGACGGAACATGATGTATATAGGAAAGAAATGGCAAAATAGTCCACATTCTCATACAGTATAGAGTATGATAATCACAGTGTATAGACGATCATTAGAACTAATTGCAAACATGAACTACGATGTATTAACCACCACCCCCCCACCCCCACCCCCCAGTGGGTCTTGAAACTAAGTCTTCATTAAAACTTACAGTCCAATTTTCACCCATTTTTGTCAGTTTGGAGGCATGACAGGGGTATTTATAGTTTCAGCTGCATTGCCCTCTTTTCCCCTGCATGACCAAAAGTGCAGCTGAAATTTTAACTAGACGACTTAACAGGCCGCTGGGGTGGTCCAAGGTCCAGGTATTTGAGAGGGTGGCATTTCATTTGGATATAACTATGTGTATCTGCCCTCCCATCTCATCTTGCTTGCCACTCGGGGGAATATATAATTAGTTGTCTCCGCTCTGCATGCTTCATGGTGCAAGAGCAACTCGCGCAGGGTAAGATTAGGACTATCTGTCCACTGCAGGTCCGAGCCCAAGGTTACTAATACCACAGAGCTGCCCCTTGGATTTATACTCTGAGTTGTAAAGTCAGTGTGGTGTTCAGCTCAGCTTCTCCCCTTCTGATGCATGACTTGTTCACTTATCTTGTTAAGTTAAACCTGTCTGGTAAAGTTAAAGTGACACCTTTGTGGAGTTAAACTCAATAAGGGGGTAATTTCGTCATTTTGCTTGTTGTCAAGTTCAATTAATTTCACTGTATTTTTGGGGGGTCTTCGACAGTTAAAAGTGCTGGCGATGCATTCTTCCTGCCAGTGGAAACCAAACTTGACAAACATGGATGAGAGAGAGTTGTGTTTGTCAGCCATGGGAAAAAAAGCAGCAGATACATCAAACCTCCAGGTGCATGTAAGTCAAATCAAGAAATGAGACACACTGCTGGCTCGTGGCATGCAGAGTCAGGTGGAGTAATTTTCCCTGCTGCCTCATCGCTCCATACTTCCAACATGTATTTTCAAGAGTTGTGTGCTTTGACAAAACTGTACTCTTTGAAGCAAACTTAAAAGATTACAAATTTGGCAGTACAACTGGCTCTTATCTAAAAACTGACTTGTGAAGTGATTGATGACCGACTGGACCTTTTCAACAGCTGCTGCTCCTTTTAGAAACATATGGCGAGTAAACTGGGGAGGCGTGGCGCCAAGATCTGGCATGCATATAATTCAAGGATCACAGACTTTGTAGCTTATGTCGCCCCACTGTGAGGTAGTTGGGATGTCTTGAGTACATCTGTGACAACTTTTTCTCCCACTCTCCCAGGAAAATGAAACTCTGACTGAATGCAACAAAGGAGAGCACTCTGCTCTGCCCTTGAGGATCGCACCATTCAATGCGAAAACAGTTACACTACACGCCCCTGAAGGACGCTCCTCGTAAGCATCAGGGAGCACAAGACACGAGAGCTACTCTCCAATTAAAAATGGAGCGATGAGAAAGAGTCAGGACCTTGATAAGGACTGTTCTTTGTCTTGTGCTGTTTTAAAGTGCAGCACTTTGCATTTTTATGTGTTGACTGCTGGAAAGTGCTATGTTTCAGAAGTTGCCGAAGTGGCTATGCAAATATTTGCGTACTACTGCAGTGATGCTTCCAGTAATGTGCTATCTGTTTATAATAATGAATGACTACAAAACAGCTGGTGGCTTGAAAGTTTAAAGATGGACTCTATATTTGAGTTACCTAACCTCAGACTTGTTTTCTAACCTCAGGCCCTTTTGCAGCTGTGTTCACAGCAATGTCTCTGTTTTATTCAACTTTTCTCGCCCCAATTTCTCTTGTCGAAGGCTCTTTAAGATCTACAGAAAGTATTCATGGGGCTTAAAACATCTCGTTCAGTCGCCTCTTTCTCACAGCGAGGTTCATGAGCTTGCATGAAACGCAGAGATATCTGTCAGAGACTGTGATTTATCACTGAACTAACACCACTCTGCAGACAAACAGCAAAAATTTAGGCTTCAGCAGTTGTCCACAGGCGTGTGCATGTGCATATGGGAGGCAAACATGCATACATAAGCATGTGGTTTAGTGCTCAAGGGAAATATATCGCATATTCCAACAGCAGATGACTTTTCATTATAGTGATTCAGGTTTTTTTTGTTTTTTTTATAAGGACTGTTAGAAGAGCAGCAGTTTTGATGATATATTGTACACTGAAGGAAACTGGTGCATGCTCAGAGCCGTGACCTTGTAACCGGATCCTAAATAATCAGAGACTGAGTTACACCTGGAGACCGTGGCGATCACAATTAATTGTAATTAACGATATTGGAGGGATCAGTAGTGCAGTGAGCACATGACAAGGATTTAAAACCACCGGACTGGACAGCACTAGTAGGAACTGCAATAAAATGAGCCAGCAGCATGTCATGATGGTATATTACCGAAGTTAAAACACAGTACGCTTGCAAGTGAAGTGCGACTAAGCCACAACCACAAGTGATATATTTGTGTGGAGTCAATGCTGCTGCTGCTAAAAATTGGTAGCTCGTGGGCATGTTGACTACAGAAATCAATCATCCTGATAGGCTGGATATTGCAGCTTGCATGTGGTTGCATTCAAGTCTGACCCAAATATATCATCACTCACCACATTGCTCGCTCCTCTATTGCAGAACAACTTATACCTTCATCATTCTTAATCGTACTAAAACTGTTGACTTTTCCGACAACAGACATTCACGTTTCATAGCAGGAAATATTTTGGCATTTTAATCCAACCAAATGAAACAACAAACAGTTCTTGGAGTGCACCTAACTGCAGATTTATTATGTTTACGTTAACTTAATAAGGGATACTGCAGGGGGGATTGGCATTTTGCCAGTACAATTACCTGTGGTAAATATAAAAAAAATATTCACAGACGAACATCGATAGTAAATAAACAAAGACAGGACAGCAGCTATGAGCAGTAGTTTTCTCAGTATTTGGCATCAGATCAAGCTGTCAAGATTAAAGAGTTTACTACACGTGTTCATCTGCAATTTCTCTATGGAACGCGAATTCGAGCAAACAATAAGCATAAAATTCTGCATCAAACTCAGGAAGCAGGTGTTGGAGAGTCTACTAATTCTTCCGCAGGTCTACAGCAAAGACACAACAGCTTGAACGAGGTGCTGAGGGATACTCGCTATACAAGAAGGACAAAACATCACCAGAGGACAACGAGAGGCCAGGATGACCTTCCACAAGCACAACCTGTGAAAATATGCAAGGAATTGATTGACTTGTGCATCAGGATTGTTCGACCACCATTGTGGAAGCTGCTGACATGTTTCATTTGTAAAAGCTCAGGATATCCAGAGCTCTGTTTTGAATATGCCAAGTTTGTGCTGACTCCTCTAACAATTAAAACCTATAAATCTGTGAGGATCTCCATCAACAGATAATCTTCATATCGAGGATCCTCACAGGTAATGATAGATGGGTCTATAAAACAGCACTGATCTAAAGATAGTACAGTAATCTCCACACTCAAAGAGCCAGCAGGATCCAAGATGAAAGAAAGCAAAGCAGTTGAATGATGTGATAAAGTGCATGATCTTTTTTGGTTATTTTTGTTTCCCCTCAGATTAACGGGAGACAAGATTCCTATTGTGATGTTCTGGAAACATTTGATGCAAACAATCTGAGTTGTGGTGCAATGACCCTTATGTGCTCCATTATGAGATGTTGAGGCCTATACCGATGCTATTGAATCCTATTGAAAAGAAGTACAGTGATTCTTCTTAAAAGAATTAGTGACAAAACCGAAATTAGGGATATCTGCATATTCTCATTTTCACAAGTACAAGGCATCTCAAAGCAATTGAATGAGGTCAGCTGGACTTGATCAGATGTCTTGGAAGTCGTTTTGCTTTCGCTGGCTAGCCTACACTGCAAAAAAATATCATTCTGTCATTTCCACACACCAAAAAATTTATTTGTTGAGTTAATGTAATTTAATCATATTACACATTTCAATCTATTCAGATTAGGCAGCTTGAATCCCTTTTACTCATATTATCTGAACAACATGTATTAGAATGAACCATTAAAGTATGAGAAAAGCAACATGCTCATGTTAATCAATCATATTTCTGATATGGAAACTGAACAACTGCTTAGTTGATTTTTTGGGGGGAGGAGTGTAGCACTGGATGACTAGCCAGCCTCAGCATCAACTGATGAAGCCACTCGGATAAAGGGTGAAGGTTTTTCCTTTAAACTAACCCGGTTTCTCCCTGAGGCGTCGAAACAGCTTGGATGGCATTTATTTTGTGAGTTAATCTCACTGATGGTTTCGTCCAGCAGTAAATGTTTCTTCCATTTGGCATTTATCAGTACTTGTAGTGACCACTCTAGTATTTAGTAATTGTGTTTTCTCTGTCATTGCTTTTGTTTGAGGATACATAATGGTATACAAGGGGAAAAGGTGTTCTCCGTGGTGAGAGACAAAACATGTCTATTTACATTTGACCCGAACCACAATCTCTTTTTAATCTCAACCACAGTGCTGCCACAAACCGCCCAGTCCCTGGTGTGAGATTCAAAAGCTTTGCCCAAAACCCACATCAACCCACTCCCTTTGACTCCAGTGCAATTCATTAATGTGACACTTCTTTGATATTTAAATGTAACAAACAAAACGTTGAATCAATACCAGAAAGGACTGCTCTGTCCCTCTTTGTGGCCCGACATGTCATGATGTGTGTGGTAAAAGCACTCCTGCAGCTACAACCCGGTCAGACGGTTAATCAGAGAAAATCACAGTGTGCATGCAGGCCTTTCAAAAACAAACCTCTTTTTAGGCTTTTGACTTGATATGACAGGTGTAATATTCATCTCAGTTCCACCAAATCTCCCGATGAGAATGTGACGCTGCAGGCACTTTGCAGAAACATGAAATTTGCGCATGAAAAATTACACCTTTTCTGGCGGAGAACTGTGAAAATAGCTGCTGTGAAAACAGACCACTCATCTGATTATCTAGATAACAATTATCATGTATGAAATAAAGTGGAAAATCTTGCAGTTCCACAGTCTGGCATACAGTGTGCAGCAGTGATTTTCAGTCTTGATGATAGAGTGCATCTGCATGATTTAGTCATCTCGATTCTTCTTGATCTGAATCAGGTGTTTGGAAGCCTGCAGAGCAGAAATACCTCAAGACTAGGGCTCAAAAAAATACTGCCTTAAATGTTTCTAGTAATTACAAAAATAATATTTCTTCCTACTGAGATCAAAATCATTATGATGTTCTGAAAGGGGAGTTTTAAAGTCTTGTGTTCCTTTGAGAAAACTATCTGAGCCGTATCATTATTGATTACTTGAGTTAAACACAAAAGGATTATTCAGACTGCGTTTACTGCAGAAAGAGAGAGTGACGACGTGTGGCTGCAGATCAAATACTTCAATCTGTCGCTGGTCTACTGTTACTGATAACCTAATTTCCGATGAAGAAAATAAAAACTCAATATAACTGAACATGAGCTGTTTTGCAAGTCACAGGCATACCACTGATAGAAGTTCTTTATTACACTGAATAGCATTTCAACTGCAAATGGATTAAAAGTGTTCCTCTGTCAAAGCACTGTCAAGAGTTTTCTTTTCACCTGACATGCCTGTTCCTTCAAAGACATTTTAAATTTCACACTAGGAAGGCCACAGAAATAGTCAAAAAAGAAAGAAAAAAAAAACAATTTATGGGTTTAATTTAGCTGCTTCTATTTCAGGTTCCGGGTACTGTGCAGTGTCATTTCAGGCTTACCAGAACACGAACAATGAATGTCTGCAGAGAAGAAGACCCTTTGGAAACTGTCAGGTTTGAAGCCGGTGTCAGTCAACTGTTTGTTTCTGTCCATGTTATTTGTACCTGTCTTATCGACGCGCGTACTTCCTCCCTCCTTCCTCCTTTCCTCGTGTGTCCATTGCCAGATCATCTCGTTTTCTTTGCACTCAGACATTCCGCACCTCCCCGTGTCATTTCCTCGTGTTTTCATACCTTCTTGTGTTTTGGACTGCTGCGTGCTTTTGGACCCTTATTGAAAAAAAACCCTCCAGTTTTCTGAAAATAAACTTCTGTACTCCATCTCCTGTGTTAGTTAGCTTATGGGTTCTCCAAGTTCCTGACAAAAATGACATTTCAGTCCTTTCTCTTTTGTAGAAAAATCTGAAACTTTTTGTTTGACGCATCAAACAGTGTCTGTTCTTGTTAATGTATTAGTTCAACAATAGAAACTCAGAACAAAAGACATTAATTGAACAGAACACAGGAATAACAAAAGCAATGTGAGATTTGATGGTGACAAACAGAAAGCCAGACATTCAGTACTGAGAATGACGCCATTAGATCCAATAACAGCCCAAATTCAGCTCATGAGCAGACAGCAAAGTCTGATCTGTATCTGGGGTATGGCTGCCAATTCCTCCCGAGCGCTGCAATCCAGGCTGCACTGAATCAATGAATGGCCCATGTTTGTCCTTCTGAACGCCGCTCTGACGCTCTGGACAGACTGGAGCGAGCCAGTGGCCATATGACGCTGCACTGATGCCATTTGTGGTATTTTACAGGACAATAACTACAGCCTGGTTGTGTGATCTTTTTATACTCGTGGACCTGACTGCATGATGGCGGAGCGGTTAAAAAGTTTCCTAACACCGTCCAAAAAAGTAATTGATGTTGCTAAATTGCCCATAGGTGTGAATGCGTGTGTGCCAAGTGGCAATCTGGCGATTTATGTGTTTTTTTTTTTGTTTTTTTTGTTTTTTAACAAAAGCTTGGCCCACGTATAATAACATAATTAATTTGTTTTGCACAAGTTCTTCATTCAAATTATAATTTCTAAATATATCAGGTCGGTTACAACAAACACAATGACACTTTACAGTGCACTAATAACATCCCCACTATTTAAAAGAGAGACAATTTATTAGTCAGTTTCAAATGCTTAATGGTTTAGCCTGAACATGCTCTGAGATATGATCGGACAAATCCATTAAGGTACCGCTGTCTTCAGTCTCCTCCTCAGGTGGAACATGTTTTGAGGCAGCAGCAAAGAAAAGAGCGTGGCGTTAAAGCTTTTAAGTGGCACCTCATATTTGAAGCTTTTTTTTTGTATTTAACAAGCAGGAGCTTAATCATCCACTGCCGTGTTTTAAATTCTATTTCTTTAACAATGGAGTGTTAATACATTTAATAATCATGGCATCACGTTTGCTGAAGCCCATTAACCTTTTCTTAAGTTATTCTCATAATTGTGCAATTAAAAACTACATAACGTGCAGTGAAATTGAGAATAAATCAGATCATCTTTCATGCATTGCAGTATATGTTATGTGCTTGTTATTTACCTTTTTTGTAAGGTTTTGCTTGTTCAGCCATTTGATAGGTCAAATCAGCAGATGGCTACAGCCACTGGAGGAAAGAATAAAGGGGGGGGGGGGGGGGTTCTTTTCTTTTTGGGCTAACAAGCAGTTCAATCTCAGCTCCACCGGTACAAATGTTGAAGTGACCTTAACAAAACTTAGTATGTGAACATTGGCTTCCACTAGTATGTCAGAGAGAGTGAGATAATGAAGTTGTTTGGGTCCGCTAAAACAAGTCCTTTTGCAATCATTTATTTATACGCTGTTGTAAAAAAAAATAAAAAATAAAAAAAAAAAAAAAATACTCTAAAACTGTGAGCTGTAACTTTATGTGGATTACCTGTGAATAAGGACCTTCCGGCTTTCTTTCATTACTGCCATCAAATGAGACAAAAATGTGTTGACTGCAAACAATAAAGTCTTCTGTAATATTAGTGCAGTGATGAAAAGATTAGTCGCCGTACCAGTTACTTAGCAACCGCCGTGGAACTGTACTGTACCAATATGACAGCTCCCAAAGGAAAAGTGCCATGTTTAAGCCTTTTTGTAATCACTGGCTGAGGATCCAACTCCAATCAAAAGGTTTTTTTTGAAAATGAAACATTTAACTGAGTAAATGCTGTAGTTTTCAATTTAATGTGTCCAAACTACGGTACTCATGTGGTTTTCTATAATGTCGCTCCCAAGAAGAGGCTCAGTTGGTTCAGTTTGATTTTACTTCAGAAGAGTTCTACATATGTTCTGCATGTTTACGTTCTCGTCATCAGATATAAGAGATCTGATTAAGAATGAACTGAATAGATTGTGACTCTTGATAAAAAAAGGATGATGATTCTCAAGCTCCGCTTCGTCTTGTCTATTGCTTGTTAAAGCTAAACAGTTGATTTATCCCTGCACTAAGTGCAGTGTTGGTAAGCCACACCACAGGCATGAAATCTATTCATTTAATATGACCTTCATGTGTACGTCTCAGGTTAGATTTAGGACCACCGTGATGGCGAATTCACCTGTTTTCTCTTGAAGGCAAGCCTTTGCAATGTTGTCAAAATCTGAGCGCCCTACCGCTAAATTGTGGAACACAAGGCACTTATCCATACATCTATCTGTACCCTTTTTTTTTTTTTATCTGACAGACAGTCGCAAGGGCCTGGAGTCAATTCAAGCTGGCTTTGGGTGAAGTCACTGCACTAGAGAGGTCGCCAGTCCATCACAAGGCAAACAGAGGGTCAGACAGTCACATACACACACATTTACAGCTCTGGGCAATTTTCCCTTGGATTATTTGGACAGAGAGAGAAAATCAGGAGAACCGGCTTTAAAGCCCATACTGGGTGCCGAGGACGCGCACAGAGGACTCGAATACACTTCAAATCCAAAACTAAGATCTGACAACAGGTGGAGTTAAACAAGTAATCAACCTGGGAAAGATAAACGGAATGGACTAAAGGTGTTTTCACACTAATTAATGCGGAATGTGCATGTTTGGTGTTCACCAAATTGTCAATGAGCTGCAGTAATTTGGGGCTTCTTTACATTGCAACGTATTTATCAGGGCTGCACAGTGGTGCAGTGATTAGCACTCTCGCCACACAGTGAGAATATCGTGGCTTCATATTCCCTGCCAGACCCTTTCGTGTGGAGTTTCCTTCTTCTCCCTGTGTGTTCATGGCTTTCCTCCAGGTAATCCCGGTACTCCATGTGAGGTTATTAGGTGACCCTAAATTGTGAACATGAGCGTGTGTGGTTGCGTGTCACTGTGTGTTTGCTCTGTGATGGTCTGGCGACGTGTCCAGGTGTATCCTGCCCTCACCCTTGTGGTCAGAGAAACCCACCTAAAATAAGCATAGATCTGACGGACATGTTGTTGGTCGAGGTGAAGCAGTGATTGAGTATCCCAGAGCTAAAAAAGTTTAACTTTAAATCAGATTATACAGACGTTTTCAAAAAATGACATGGTTAATAGATTTGTGACAGCTGTAGGCAGTATGAAGTTTTTGTTTTGAGAGTTGGCTGGAAGTCAGATGGATGAACGCAAGGATGGATGAATGAATGCAATCAGTTTTGATTTTACCATCTGATGTATCACCAAACCCCCATGGTATATCATTCTGTTGGTAATGATAATATATAACCATATTACTGATTCTAAGTGATACTGGGAATTAATATACGAGTGAAATTCTTCCAGCTTTTGTTTTAGCCTCTGTACATTTCTCAATTTGTTACACTCTCAGACCTCTTATCAACTATTCCAGCAAGAACAGGATGCCCCCCCCCCCCCCCCCCCCCCAAGGAAAAAAAAAAAGCATAAACAAATTCACTTTATACAAGCTGTCTTGCTCCAAATGGCAAACAGACAAATTTAGCTGCTGACAGATGAATGTAGAGAAACATTTAGTGTCCAATAGGATTAATACTTCCCTCCGCATATTTTGGAAAGCTGAACTGAGTTTAAAGTGCCTTTTGTCTCTAACAATTTAGTATTTACAGCTTATCCCGAAGGGCTGCAGGTGGCCAAGTTAAATAAGACTCTTACTTGAGGATTTGAGTTTGATGGTCCCCTACCTGTGCAAGTGAATTGATTGTGGAATATAAAATACAAATATAGGGAAACGCTAAGAAAATTCATCTACTGTATCTTTCTAAAGCATAATAGTTACAGGCTATACTCTATGTTGTGTGCATCAATCTGTTAAACTAAAACAAAAAGGCCCAGTTGTAGTTTTACAGTTGCTCTTTGTGCCAGCTCTGCTTTTTCCCGGGAGCAGTGAAGTGTTGACATCCGTGTGTTTGCCAAACAGCCAGCTGAGGAAACATTTAACTACACTCTCAAAATCAAACAGCTGTTCCTATATTGTTTACAACTTTTAACTTTTGCGTGAGCCGAAGTTTGTTTGAGAATGGGATTTCTTTTCTTCCCCCCCACAAGCGCTTTGTTTTGCCAGTTTTTTAATCTCCATTCTAAATTTCTGTTTATATCTGTGCACATCAAACTCAGTTAATGCCTAATATCTCAAATGAGCAGAAAACATAATTCCTGCCCTGATGCATGATTTACCTTGAACAGTGATACACTGCTGCGCAAACACTTTACGCTGTAACCTTTGTAATTGCTCAACGTACATATGGATTTTTCAATATAACAGTAATTATGGCGCAAAATCCCAGCCGTCCCATTACATGCACATTTGCTGTCACTTTGTGGGATGATGATTAATCACACAAACAGTTGCTCATCTTTAAATACAACCTTAATGCATTGTTTTTCCTCTCTGAGGCGGTATATCACTTCTTTTCATGAGTTTGAAGGTGTAAACTTTTCACGTGGCTTTTGGACCTTTGATACAAGGACAGTCAGCGTGTTTTTTTTTTTATCTTTTAAATCAATGTACAAAAAGTGTATGTGGAGTGACTCTGAGCCCATCTCCACAGGACGCAAATCTGAAAAAAAGAGTTTAGGTGATGCTGTAACTCACCCTGCTTCACCCCCCACTGCACTCAAAGCACAGTAATAAATTCAGTGTCAGGGACCTCTCGCACTTTCCCCATCGCAGATCTACCTGTTGTCTTTCACATTTTTATCCTCACCAGCCCTTATCCTTTCATCCCTCTCTCCTCAGAGGAAAATTGTTTTTGTATGCCTCTCTCAATCTTCACGCTTTCTCTACATTTTACCCAATTTCCCGGCTTTACCAGTCAATCTCCCCCCCCTTTACAATGTCATTCCCCTGTCTGCCTTGCTTTGTTCATCCCTTTCACAGCATGGTGCAGGAGGCAGTGCAGCTGGACATTAATCTGCCACTGATGAGCCCACTCACCACACAGCCCACGGCTGCTTATCAGGCCTTGGGTAAGATTAGGACAGCCACTGGTGCCACTGTGGAGGTTTTAGCAAGAGGACGAAGGAAAGACTTCGCATAAAACCATTGTCATTACCTTGAAGATGCATCAATGAAAGACAACACGATCAATCATAAGGATTCATTGTGAGTCCGTTTGTCTCCCCAAAGGTATAATCAGTGCCAATATAAGTAAACCAAAGTAGTATGCAAAAAAATATGAAGGCACAATAACAATAAATCTGTTTTTTTGAGGTGAAATATGCTTCACGGTCATATTCCGTTCATTTTATCAAAGGTTCAACCATCCAGACAATGTGTCAAAATCTCTTCAGGTAAAACATTGCAAACTCCAAGCTGCTTACCATGGTGAATGAAAATGAAATTCTAAAATGCTTTGAGACTACTGGGGTGAAAATGCGCTTCGTCAGTTTCATTTATTCACCAACTTTTTGTACATATTAAAAACTGATTATACAATTACGCACAGAAAAAAAAAACTGTGTGGTACATTGGAATACCCCAATGCAGAGGAAAAGGCTACCTTTATCAAAGACAAATTAAAAATAAATCTAATAGAAGGTCCTTGAAAGTTTAACCAAAAGCAAAGTATAAACAGAATAAAAATAAGATCCAAACACCAGGATGGTAAAACAACCTGGGCACATTACAGGCGGTATTACAGGTAATGTAGCAGACAGCTCGACAGAGACACCAGGGCAGCCTTCAATACACACACAAGGAGAGGGAAAATGAGACACAGCTGGCAAGATCAGGGACGGGGCAAATCAACATAACAGTGGTACAGACGACCACATAACACACTTCAAAGAGGAGGAGCAGAACAAGACACAGGTGTGACGGAAAGGGATCAGACAGAGACTGACAGAAAAGTGCTGAGACCAAGGGAAGTGAAGTTCAGAGAAAACAAGACACCAGCCGCACAACAGAAAACTGGAAACATGAAGGAATTGATAAGACATGAGACAATAACGCCAGAACACAAGGAACAAAGTGGGAATCACACACTGGAGAAACAGACACGAAAACCAGAAAAACAAAACAAGCAAACACACTAGAGCATTAAATAAAGTCTCAGAAAGGAAATCTAAAATGTAGTAGGATACAAAACAATGTTTGTGTGTGTGTGTGTGTGTGTGTGTGTGTGTGTGTGTAACAGGAGTGTTTGTTGCAGTTTATATATATATATATATATATATATATATATGAGCCTTTTTCATCCATTCATACTTCTTAATCCAATCTGAGGTCATTGGTTTTTGGAGCAAAAACTCATCTGTCCATCAAAGGTCAAATAGAGGGACACAGACCATTTACAGTCATCCAGTAACCTCAAATGCATGTTTTTGGACTGCGGAACATCACATTCTGTGCAAACATGCCAACTCCCCACAGTGTGTAACCACTTCATCCCCATGCAGCAGTAATGTCTAATATGACAATTATTATGAACATAAGGCTCATGGTCCACAATCAGCCTGCAAGAGGCTCCAATTCAGCCGCCAAAGCAAAAGGTTTCTGAAGAGTAGCGAACACAACACAACACCGAGACTTGAGCTGAGATATCGATGATGCTGCCATGAATGATAACTACCTTATTGCTAGAAAACTAGTCTCAAAGCCAGGCTGTCAGGGTGAGTTTCTAAAAACATGCATAATACAACTGTTATATAAGTTTCTTTTGACATTTCACTGTCATTTGCAGCAGTTTTCATTCAAATTGGCATACTGTAGTATTTGTTTGATCTTGCAAAATTATAGAAGTTGTCGTCACATATACTCTGCACCACAAAAGAAATTAAATAAAAATGTCAATCATTTTGGCACTATTTTAGCGGTCCAGCCCACTCCAGATGAAATTGGACTGTTTGTGCCCCTGATGTAGAAGCTCTCGCTATCTGACTTCAAGGGTTAGAGCAGTGTTGTCCAAACTGGGGGCCACACATAAGAAAGAAAAACAAACCACAAGTCTATTTTCTTCCAATTCCCATAATTATCTTTTTTGTTTTGTTGACTACAGTATCACCACTGAGCTCAAACTAAACTTAGAGTGACAGTTCACACCCACACTCTTTTTATATTTATCTCCCCAAATAACCGCAGAGATTCACACAGGCGAACTGTGAACGCAGCCTGTTTAATTTTCAACCTAATCTCGTGGCGTGCATTTTTAAGTGTCTTCGTAAATTGGGACGTATTGATCGTGCCACCAGGTTTATTCAAGTTCAGTATCGCACTCAACAAAGACAAAGACAAATGTCAAGTGCACACAGTTAATCCTTCCATCTGCCTCTTCCTCCACCTTTTAGCCCTCCTTGCTTGTTCGTGCATCCTTGTTTTTGCTGAACAGCCTCATCCCGGCACTTAACCTCAGATTTACATAAGTCATTATGGCTGTCGGGACTGAGGAGGCCATAAATTCTGTTAAGTGTTCATCCATCGTCGTAAGTTTAAAAATGTGCAACCAGTTTTTACATTGCTTTGACTAATGGAGACAGAAAGAGCATCCATCGCTGGAACATCATTAATACATTTGATGAGCCACGCGGTTTCTACTTAATTCATGTGGAAAACACAGCATCTGACTTGTGTGAAGCTCAGGTCACGTACAGTTGTCCACGATTGGGTTTTCAAAAAAAATTATTCAGGCAATCATTCTTTTCTGCGCTTTCCTTAGTCAGGTGAGTCAAATATAGAGATATTTCCCTTAATCCACAGGGAGTGGAGTTCTTTCTTATTGTACACTTTTCTCCTCCTGCCAGCATCAATTACAGCAAATGTTTGTTCTGCTGAATCGGAAGCAATGGTATCTCTCCTGCTCCATCAATAAACAGACACCAGAACAACACCGGTGTCTCGCAGTGGAAACAGGAAACTCAATAGCAGCGCTGCAGCCTTTTTAGAGAACCATAGATTTTCTTCCAGCAGTCCTGACAGATGCTGAAGTTAAAGTGTTTGTGCACAGCTGGGACACTGGAGAGGAGGCTGGATGTGGCTCGCAGTGTGTATCTTTGTGTGTGTGTGTGTGTGATTGGGTGCGTTTGCAGAGCTGTCATCAATGGCACATCAAAGATCTGACTTGACATCCTTGGGTCATTGACGGCAGACTGAAAGCGGCTGAGACAGAGTGGACGTGTCCCTTTCAATGATAAAACACCGCTGAGAAGAAGCTGGAAGAAGTTGAGAGTTGCCTCAGCACTAATGCAGGAAGCCAGGAAGAGGAACTCTCCGAAGCTTTGAAACTAAATCAAAACTTCTGCTTTCCAAAAGAAACTACAGTGCTGGGAATCCACCACAGAAACTGTGCAAAATATGGATGTATTAAGTTGTCATCTTTTGCAGGAAATCTGGTTTGAAAAATAACAAAAAAAAAACACAGAAATTTCCAGCCACTCCAGGCAACTTTCATTTGTAGTTGAACTGAGAGGAGAAAATAAGAAAACAACACTATCCCCAATTCCCATACTTTAGCAGCAGCATATGCA
Organism: Lipophrys pholis; assembly: GCF_963383615.2. Classification (NCBI taxonomy): domain Eukaryota; kingdom Metazoa; phylum Chordata; class Actinopteri; order Blenniiformes; family Blenniidae; genus Lipophrys; species Lipophrys pholis. Next base: position 6,889,682 of record NC_137648.1, read on the forward strand.
CACACAAACACGCACGCACTTCTGCAAAATTGAATCCTCCAAAGTTTTGTCATGAGGGACAAAACTTGGGTTCCACTTGCTGTTTACTCTTGAAACTACCACTGTTGTTTGAACTGCAGTCATATTATCTACAGGCCTTAGCCAAATGAGTTGGACATACTGTCACTTGCCTAATTAAGGCGCCACGCGAGCAGATCAGGAGGGAAAGTGTGGGAGGTTCCAGTTACTCTTCTCATCAACACCGCGTGTACTTTCTGCACCGAGGAGCCGAATGTTAAGCGGGTCTTTTTCGAAAATCTCTCAGCTCATTGACATAAGGTGCATCTCCCCACTTGGCTCACTCAACACTTCCATAATAACACTCATTATCTTCAGCACACATCTTTCTGCTTCATTTAAGCCCTTCTTAACAAGGGGCATCTATCACCGAGGTGCTGCTGCTCCGCGGTCGCTCTGACCTCCACGGGTCTGATTTATTCTGGACCGTCTTCTCCGCTCAGTCTTTCATTCTGGCTGCAGGACAAAACTGCCACTCCGAGCTTTTTTAATTATGAAGACATAATTTAAAACTCCATCAGTCCGAGGTGGTCGCCGGACAGGGTGACACAAGCAGCCGGTGGCTTTGCAGTCTACACCTCGGTCATTTTTTTAAAAGGAGACGGGGGCATGTTAATGGGGCTGGTAAATAAGGGCACCATCACTCTGAGTGTACTTCACGATTCGCAACCTAATCACAAAGAAATTATCCCAGTCGGGTGACGTTGACTGAACTCCTTTTCGCATTACAATACTTGTGCAAGTTTTAGTCATTTCAACAACAAAATGGTAGCTTACCGTGAAATAAAGGCCATGTATCATGTGTGCAGGCGAGTGCGAGATGAGACTGGTGACGGCGCTGGGGCAACACACAGTGTCATTATTTTGATTTCGGTCCTCCTGCGTGCCTGTGACTCTGCGGAGCAGCGGGACACTGAGAGATGAGGGTGAAAAGGTTGAGCCAGCTGTGGCTGGACAAACACAAGGACAGCTCTACCTTGGACGACTCTGTAGAACACCAATTATTCACAATCAGGAATTGTTTTCAGTGAATGTTTTGTTTACTCGTCTCAAAAAAGGTAGCAAATGCGGTGTCATCTTCTGCTCCGACAGCGGGGATGTAAACATGTTTTTCTCTCCTCTTCCTACAAGAGGATAAATAAAACGACTGCTGTTAGAAGATTTAATTCCGTGAAGCCTCTCTCTGGGGCTCGGAGATGCGCTAAGAAGCCCATTGCGTCGGGGCTTCAATTAGCAGAGAACGCCTTCATCTTCTGACCAAAGTCACCTTGAACAATCAAATTATCTCTAAATCTAAATAAAACAATCACCCTCAATCAATCACAGTTCATTAGCTCTTGAATAATTCCCATTGCCTCTCAAACATGCAGAGGCGGCTTTCAGCCAGCCCCCCCTTCCCCCTGTCGCTTCAAATACATGCATGTAAGGTCATGTACAAACAACCCAGTGTGGCCCCAATGATATAAAAAGACAAGACAATAGCTCGCAGTGAATTGTTCTTTAATTCACAGGCACACAGAGCACAGTTGGCTTGCTTTTCCCACCGTTTGGGGAGATTTCAGTCGGTTTTGGAGGACTTAGAAAAGTTGGAATTGGTCCTCTCCAAACTGGCAGTGTGCTGGGAGTGTGAGGGCAGACGGGCACAAACAAAGTCGGTCAGATACATTTCCTCAGTCCGGGCGGTGAGAGAATTATCGGTAAGATTTCCATCGTCTGTGCTTGATTTTGAGTAAACTGCAAGTAAAACCCAGAAAATTGGTCTCGTTTTCGGAGCTCAATCATCTTTAGGATCTCTTACTTGACAACTTGCGATCATGATAATCAAAGTGCAAACTATAAACAGTTTATTGACAGAAAAAACTGCTGATGTGAGTCAAACCAAGTCAATTCAATAATTGTTCCTCAGAATTATATCTGATCACAGCAGCAGAGGTGGTGCATTTAGCAGGCGGTGGCAGTTTAATATATTCCAGAACAAAAATAACTCATAAAAAAATTATGCCTTTTCCTCCCTGAATGACAATAAACAATTTCCTGTGCGAGTCGTTTAAGAACTACAGATTGCAGAGTTGTTTCCATCGAGGTTGGAGCAATATCCCGCTCTCAGTCTGATCAAAATCACTCCATCACAGCCGACGGAAGTAAATGCCTTTTCCCCAGAAAGGACAAACGGAGGAGGCTCGTCTACACTAAAAGCATTTTCACACTGCAGGACCAATCTCCAGCACTCCTGCCCCGACCAAGGTCATTTCTGTTCAAACAGTAAAGCCTAAGATGATGTAGTGAACCGATATCCCCGGGTCAGCATGCTCCATTCCATCTTGGTAGCGTTGGGTGGTGTAAACTGCCTCCAGGCTCCAGACTCCACAATTTTATGGTCCTAGAGGTTACAGCTGAGCATGCTGATTTGATTTCTTTCTGAGGTCGGGAAAAAGCCCAGCACATGCTACAAAATGCCCTTATCTCGACACCCAGTGTCAACCCCAGATGTCCTGCAAGTAGCGCTTCTCTTCTCTGAGCCCCGCCAGTGTCTTCATGGCGTCCAGCTGGTCCACCTGGAGCTCTGCTTTAATGATCTCCATCAGCGTCTCGTTCACATCTTTAGCCATGTTCTTTGCATCCCTGGAGACGAAAAACGCATTTGCTTGAGAGGGGACAATGTAATCAATGGACAGTGATTTTATTTAAGAATACACATTCTGTCAAACCACGAATTTCCCACTAAATGCAGCCTGAACTGGATCCTTGAATGACATGGCTGTAATATCTATCTTGCTCTTGCAGCATACTGAGAGAGATTCATCATCCAGCAGAGATACTTTTCTTGACTCTGAAAAATACGCCCAGTTCTCATGCTTCAAAAGTAATGGACTCACTGGTGAGTAAAGCAGCCTGACAATGGAAAACATTACCACAAAAGTGATGTGTAGCTCTACTACATTGACATGACATTGATGTTTTTTGCTAAAACACATTTTATGGCACCATAAATGATATAAAATGTTGCAGCAGTCACAGATGAATCAGATAAATGATGCTGTGATGAGAAAGGTCCTTGTCATTAGTTTGATATGAAAACAGGAAAAGGTAATATTTTGCTTGTCAGCAAGTTCTATCAGTACATATGGCTTGTTATTTATGAGAAAAGTACAGGAATAAAAAAAATCCATTTCTACATCATATGATTTTAACATTTTTATATCGTTTCGGTTTACTTTTTGTGTCCCACAGTTACAAAGGACTAACTTGACAAACATGAGGAACAAGGTGTCCTGCAGCAGATAGTGTGGCGCCTACAGAGCCCTCGTCTCGACGTGGAGTCAGTCAGGGACCAGACACGTGCAACCGAGGCAGCATAAATCCACAGGACTGACGCAAGTTCTCAGACAAGCTCCATGCAGCCCACCTGCCAAGAGCCTTAAAATACTGGGCCCAAGTGAACTCTGATTTAAACTCAAAGGGTGCCGAGAGCTACATAAATGAGGGTTTTCTTGTTTACTACACTTTGTGTGACATTAACTGGAGAAAAAAATCCCCAGCATTGTTTTTAAAGCTCCAGCACATGAGTTTTAGAGTGCTGGAAATGCTGCAGCACAGACTGATATGTGCTTTGTCATCTTTATAGTCAACACTGACTTAATATAAGGTATTTTAACATCACTTACAGAATATTTTAGAACTTGAAAAGCATCAGGAAGTCCAGCGGGGCAAAGCAGTGGTGTAGTGGTTAATGCTCTGGCCTCATAACAAGAAAATTCTGAGTTCGATTTGGGGCTCGTGGCTTTTCCGTGCAGAGTTTGCAGGTTATTTCGTCATAATGCAAGCTTAAAGTATGACGATTGTTTCGAGATAGTTATTTTTTCTTTTATATTGTTGATTTTAGTTTTTTGGATGAAAATTATTATTATTTATTTATTTATTTATTTATTTTTTTTTTTAAATCGATCATCAAAAAATGCTCTGCGCTGCTTTTTCGGGCTGCCTTGTGAAAACAATAATGCATTTCAATGGACCTTCTAGTTAATGTATAATCAAATATGTACCTTTTTGCCAAATTGGAACAAAGTAACAGAATCTGCATTCATTCACAAGCCAATTCCAAACTTTGAACACACAAATCAATCTCACAAAGGTGAATGGTACCCCCTGTAGTATTTCAACATTCACAGCAGGTTCTGACACAGGATAAAGAGCAGCCACGACATGACAGAGCCACGCCAGGTGGACACCAGGACAGATGTCAAACTGAGTAGAAAAGAGCGAATACAGCATCACTCAGGATGAATATAAGTTCAGATGAAATCAGCGTCAGTCTTACCCGCAGACGTAGAGATAACCGTTCTGTCTAAGCAGGATGTCAGTGACATGTCGGCCGTTGAGAAGCAGATTGTGTTGGACATATCTGGGCTGTGCTGCGGAGCTGATGGACTCCTCATCCCCCCGGGGGTCCCTGGAGAAACACACCTTGAGGTGGCTCAGGGTACCACTGGACATAAAGCCTTCCAGTTCCTCTCTGAAACAAGGAGACATTCATGCTGAAGATATAAACCTTTTTTTTTTCCTTTTGATTTCAAACTGGTCGCTCCGAGCGGATTTGCTTTGACTCCACCTATACAGGACTGTTACATTTACAGAGCAATTGAAACAGAGAAGGAAACACTCTCCATTCAACAGCTCAGTGATTAAATCTGTCTGTTCTCCGCGAGCAGAAGTATCCTCGAGAAACCTTTGACTTCAGCAAAAGACTTGAGATTTAAATCGAAACTGGATCGCAGTATAAATGCAGAACGCCTCCCAGGCCTGCCGCTTCTGTGACAACAATACAAATGTGTGTCAAGTTTGTTTTTAGGGCTGCACAGTAGTGCAGTGAATAGTACTTTTGCCTCACTGCGAGAATGTAAAAGTTCAATTCCAGGTTCCGGTCTGTATGGTCTCCCTGTGCATGCATGGGCTTTATCCAGGATTCCTGCTCCTCTCAAAGGCCAAAGACAAGCAAATCAAAGCTCGCGGCTGTGAATTGCCCATGTTATTGTTGTCTGTCTGTGACAGACAGGCTCATTTCTGAGTGTCTCTGAGTATGGAGGTATAGGACAATCTGGCTTCAAACAGAGTCACCGGTTATTGTATGAAGCAGAATGCAGATGGATGGTCTCGGTCTAATGTTTGCGGATGAATGTCTGATTAGGTGAATCATATGGATGTACATGCCCGATGATTAGGCATGAGACCTGGTGCAGGTACTGTCACATAATGTGATACCGAGAAACCATTTTTGAGCGATATCCATGGCTTTGTTTAAAAAAAATAAAAATAAATGCATATTTGTTCTTGTAAGTGTTGAACTAAAAGTAGACTCTGCAGACCTAAAAATGCCAAGAATTCCACAAGAATCTTAAGTTTACATTGAGGTTGTCTCACATCCAACCCTCCCTCAAGATATTTAGCAGTAGTTTGAACCACCTCACCAGACACACAACTCCCCAAACATTTCCGACGAACAAAAAAAAAATAATGAAAAAAAGACCTGTCAAGCTCGATAAAACAGAACACTGATGGGCAAAAGGTCTAAGCAAAACTGTGCCAGACAACCAATTTATCTTGTTTAACAAGAGAAGCGCAAAAAAAAAAAAATGGATTTCATAAGCAAGGTCAAGTCACTGTTATAAGCACCTTTTTTTTACAATCAATCCTCCCAGCCATGCATTTGGGTGTAACCTCGCTCCCTATCTCCTGTTTGGCTTGCCAGCTACTCCTTCTTCTGCCTTAGTGTTTTTACAGGGCCTGGGGTGCTATTGGGAGGGAAGGAAGGAGAAAAGAGGCGAGGGACCACGGTTTACTGTGGCTCAGAGCATCTTCTTTAAAGTTAAGCAGACGGATTGAGTGGAGGCTCACACAGACATGCACTAATAACAAGCCCGGGCTCCAGCATCATGGGTGTAGGTCTCCGACTCAGGGGTCTGTGTTTTGCAGTAACCCCAACAGTAAAATAGAGTATTACTTTGATAACACGCAGACAATGAGGTGTGAATACCAAAGACAGCGATAAGGAAATATTGTCTCCGTTCTTTTTAAAATACCCAGAATTGTAATCCCATGCATTGTTTACCATCTAACCTTTGATCGGAGACATTCAAGATAAGAACTCTTTTCTCCAAGACGGGTAATTACAAATTCTGTTTCAACACAAGAGCAACATCATGAATTAAATAGGAGAATGTGTGCTTGTCGGACGCTTGAATATAAATCATTTCAGACTGATAACCGCGTGAGTGGAAACTGGCGGGCAATAAAGGACACTTGACTTCTCAGAGAGACAAAGCAGACAGAAGTTTACGAGAGTCATAACCCGACAGATTCCTTGGTGTGTTTATACAGATACGTGCCCGTGGCAGCACCCTGGACCCCGATGTAAACCCAGCAGCCCTTCCGTCATGTGAAATCCCATGCCATAAAGAGGTAAAGGAATCAGAGTAACAGAAAATGTAAGGAGAGGCTGGATGTGACATGCAGGCAAGGGATCTCTCATGGAGATGTTAAAAACGGTGGCTGATTGAGGCACATTAAAAGCCTCGTTTGTTTTTGCATTCATAACACGACGGACTAGCTGGTTAAGTCCAGTCTTGACATTTTGTAATGTTAATAAGGACTGTAGCATTTATGCTGCATTTACACAAGATCAATTTCAGTGCCTACTTTTGAAATGAAAACCTTTCTCAAGAATTATGGAACATTAAAAAAATAAATAAATACAGCTTAGTGTTATGAGCAGGTTTTGCCTGACATGAGATTCCAGTTAATTTAAGAGAAATCCAACAGAGGGGAGCCCGAGCAGCCAATTGAGCTGAAGGTATGTTGTTCTCATCCTGCTAACCTATTTAAATTGAGTACAGCTCTTCATGGGTGGCTCATAAAACACAGAATAATCACTTTGGTCAACACGGTGGGGGTATTCATCAGAGAAGCCCACACTGTGAACAAACACCGCCTACTACCTGCCTGGAAGTTGGTATTTAAATAAGGGATGGAGGAAACAAAGGGGAACAAACAACATCCTCTGTGATCTATTCTCATGTGATTAAGGATGCTAATCCATTCGCACTATTTGATCCTGGAAACGAGCTCGATCAGGGCGTCAGCGCTGAGCACACGTCCACTGCTGATACTCGGAGGAGCTGATCAATTAGTATGTAGACAGGAGAGAATGAAGCCAAAGCAAACTAATCAGAGTGCGGATCAACTCACGAGGTGGATGTCGGTTACCAATAACTCCCAATCTGAAAAGTGTAGATACACTTTTAAAATACTTTATTCAGAATTAACTTAACAGTCATCAAGCAAACATTTGAAAGGGGGAGAAAATGGATTTAGAATATGCATAATGTAGAATAATGTGCAATTTATATTGTGACAATAGTGTCACCATATTATTATTGTTTTATTAGATTATGTTATCATAATATCACAGAGCTTCACATGGGATAGAAGGCTAGAATACAGTCTCCAAACACCCACTGATAATCAGCAGGCCCCCAATTTTGGTGAAACTTTGATTCCATTACCATTTCTTAGATTCTATTTAGGCCCAACATTTGTACAACCCCAGCTGTGAACATTGCAGACATTCAAAATTATAATAGATATACATTATTAAAAAAAAACTAAATCTATAAAATATTTAGCCACAATGACATTTATTTGGAGTGGCGCCTGTGTCCAGCTGACAAAATGAAGCATTATACTCTCTCTACTTTCAGCTCTGTTTGGTTTCTGCATGCATCTTGAGCAAAATATTAGGTTGTTAGCTGCTACATGCTCCACTGCCCGCCGTTTTCCCACTATATCTGTGCTGTACAGCTTGTGTACAGGGGATTTCACAGAAGCTTCTTGGCTATTGTTTGGTTTCACACTCACCCTGCACAGGAGTAGCGATTAGCGCGCTCACCTCTGAATGAAATGGTTCCCGGTTCGAGTCCAGGCTGGCATTCAGGGGCCTTGTGTATGGATTTCGACAGTTCCTCCACTTTGTATGTATGTATGTATTTATAGAACTTCCTACTGGTCAATGGTAACTCACCCCAGTTGTGAACATGTATTACAATGTCACTCTGTGTTTGCCCTGTGATGGACTGGTGATTTGTCAGGGGCAGTAATTCCCACCCGGCGGAGGAACTTAAATGGAATATGGCTTCATAGAAACAATGGACAGAATTAGAGTTGAGTGCATCTCTTGGGGTGAAAAAGTTTGAAGCAACGCGAGCTGAAGCGGTATCAAATCCCAAAGAGTTTATCCTCACAAGAAAGGAACTCATCGTCACAAAGTATAATAAAGAAACTGAACTTTGCATATAGTACATTTATGAGGTTCCTTCAATTATTTTGTAATTGTACAGGGTGTGGTGGAGGTGGGGGGTTGCCTATGTTTACAAAGGCAAACATTTGTGTCCCTCAAGAAAAACATTCGGAATCACTGGCCTATTGTATATCCACTCTTTACTCATCGTAAACTGGGATTGACTTCAGCGTCTGTGGCCCTGAGTTAGACAAAGAGGTATCGAAGATAGATGGCTTGATGTTCTGCAACCATCAACATTAGAATTTGTGGCCCAAAAGCCAAAACAACGCAGTAATATAGGACAAAAAAAACCTTGAAGAACTGAGTGGAAATGTAGAAAATCTCTTCAGAGTTTATCCATATTTGTGACATTACACATTATATTCAGTACTGTAGTAGTAATGTAAAATGTTTTCAATGTTACCCTTTGCAAATCAGAAAAAGGAGGAGTGATCATAAGACCCAAACATCATGACAGTCGCAGTAATTCCATGCCTTCCATATGTTGCCTTGAGACACAAGAGCATGCGAACACAACAAGGTGATGGTTATTACAAACACGAGTAGAATATGAGGCCTTGGCTGCACATGTCCATTTCTTTTTCATACATCTTTAAAAAATATCCTTGAGCGAGTGGTTAATATGCAATGTTCACAAGGCTCATATATGGGATTGAAGTAAGGACACCCACATCGTACTCACAGACTGAGATGTTCATTATGCAGGTCACATTTTTCAATACATACAAAGTGCCATGGCAAGGTGAAGAGGGATGTGGGTACTGAGACATCTGATTCACAAGAGGTGAGGAAAAGAGTGTTTTGTAATAGTGTGTACTGTGTGAGTGCATGGAGTCTGAATAACGGCAGAACTGAAAAGGCAAAACACGACGCTTACCTGAAAAGATAGTCTCCGTCTTTGTGGCGACAACCAAAGAACAACCAAGTCTCACCAAATGCGGCCTTGGAGTTCTTCTGCCTCTCGCTCTCCCTGAAAGTCAAACAGTGGATGTGAGCGGTCAATCAATACAAACAGACAACAGAACAGATGGAAGAGAGGAAGTCCTTCCTCACAGCGGAGGTTAAAGGAGAGAAGTGACACGATTAAGCACTGTCTGCAGTGACAGTACACAGAGTGCCGCAATTGCCTAATGCTGGGAAGCGACTGCATGTGTAGAAGTAATGACATTACATGTATTATTAGATTTCACTCATACAAAAGGATAGATTGCGTCACTATAAAAAGGAGCCGAGAATGAAAATGGCAGTTGGTGTGTGTATGTTCTACTAATGCCCCGTCTGTCTTTCAGCGCACACACACACACACACACACACAAAAAAAACTGCTCCTCATGTAGCTTTGGAGTTTGGCAATCCTCCCAGAATCCTTTGCAAGCACTGGTAACGCAGCGGCACAAAGCAGGTCTGAGGGTGCCGTCGCTATCTGTGCCATGCACCTGCTGGAAAGGTGACGGCTCTCTTCCTGATAACAACAGCTGACCTCCAACCTTTCACGGTGCCATCAGTCAGCTGACTGTCTAAAGAGCCCAGCAGGATCTGCTACCCCCGGCGTTGGGGGTGTGGCGATTGCGCGGCTGTGGGAGTTTGAAGTGACCAGCCACATCGACGGGTTAAGAAATACCACAGAGAGGAAGAGAAAAACTGGGCCTTTTGTGCCGCTCTGCTGCGCTCTAGAAATAAGGTGCTGCTTCTCCAAAAATTCCCCAACTTTGATATTCATTACCAGACTGAATCCTGCCGTGTTTTCCAGCTATCTCAAAATTAAAACAGCACCTAACTATTGACCATAATGGCTTGGATAGTCTTTAGAAATTACTTCCTAATATACTGATTCTGTCTGAAAGCCATTTGTTGATTAACTTAATAGTCAGAGTCACAGAAATGAATTACCAAAGAGAAACCAACAAGATAAGATTACCTCCAAAAATGGTATAATTAGTTTCTTTCCTCCACAACTACAAGATTGAGGACATTTCCTACTTGAATAGAGTCCTTCGTCTAGATACATGCAAGAGGGCTGCAACTTTCCACTTGTTGAAACACAGCAGGTTTCCCTGTCACCGCAGGTTCACATGAAACACAGAGAAAACTTGATGAATAAGAAGTCTGGCTGCCCAATGAATTCCGGGCATCAAAAGAAACAATGGCAAAATCATATTTTAGTAAAGAAAAAGACTTTGTCAGCAGTTCTAAATTTGAGCATAAGGCATCTTTGGAGGCCACAATAAGTAAAAAAGACTGTTTGTTGAATGGGTACAGCTCCTAAGATGCAGGTGACTGAGACAGTGTTTAGCCAATTTGATGAAAGACACACGGAAAAATCTTTGACAAGAAAAACAACATGAAACAGGTGACATCCATCAAACACAAGTAAACATGTCAGATAATCCCAAAGTCAGGATTAAAAGAAATGAGTCTTCAACAGACCATGTCTTCTTTAAATCACAACAATGTTGCTCATGTTGATGGTAATTTGCCCAATATTCCTCCGCGCTGGGAACAATTTTAATTAACTCACCAGAGAATCAAGGACAGGACTGTGTTTTCTCCCTTCAAAGGGAATCATAACCAGAAAAAAAAGAATGTGTAAATCACTGGTTTAAGCACATTTTTCAAGGGATAACTTTGAAGATTATTTGGTTTCCCTTCACCAATCTGCTTTTTGTCAATTTTTAATGAATACTTTCAGTTTCTGAATGGTTGGATGGGCAAAATAAGCAATGCAAAAATATCCCCTTGGAGATTTCATACAAATGACGACAAAGTGATTTACCCGACTCATCATGTGTTTCTTCTTAAAATAAGAACCAGTTTTAACCATTGTTTGTTGTGCGTTAATGCCGATTAGCTCTGCGGTCAAACAAATCAGGAAGCGGGAAGAGTCATGTCTTTTGTACGGAAAATTTTGCTCATGTTATTCAAATGCCAAGCCGACTATTCAACAAGCATGATTCAGTTTTCTGTGAATGAGGCCCCGTAACAGAGATTTGGAGATGACTTGATCTGACCGCTTGGATCCCGTCCATTAGCATCCTGGATGAGAAGCTTGTGATCTGCAAACAGCCTCAAGTAAACTCATTTTAGTGGGCTCGCCTCTCTCCTCTCACCGCCTGCCCTAAAGGGATCAATACCAATATGAAAAACCTGGATTCCATTCTGAGTAGACCACACCGGCGCCTTTCCCTGAATACAAATTACATCACATCACATCCCCACACTATAACTGCCTGCAATACAATCCCAGGGGGAAGGCAGCATCCACAGAGCACTCCATTTGGGGTCGAAATCAGAAGCGGTTCCCTTTCAGGTGCATTCACATGATCAGCATGGGGGGAAAACTGCGAGAGACGCTCAGGTTAAGACTTGGTAAACATCACAATTATCTTGTATCTCTCATTTTCATCTTTGCAACTCCATGACAGCAGCGCTGAGTAGCTTTTTACATTTTCAAACACAACCACAACAAATAAAATCCTAAATCCAAAAACAGCTCCAGGCTTAATCACTGAAATTACATTGCAGAATTACATCAATATACATTCAAGACGCTGAATTCAAAATGGTTTCATAACACAGGAGCAAGCCGAAGTAGCCTAATTGTAGTCAGCTGTCTGGTTAGACTGATAAACGGAAGCAATGTATTTGTTCACACAAGCACACAAACTTTAATACGAGAAGTCATACCGACTGTGCCAAGTCTGCCTACTGGCATACCTAAGCATTAAACTGAGCAAACTGATTTTTTTTTTTCCCCCCCAAAAGGAAAGCTTGTTAGAGCAGCTAAGGAGATTAAGGCTAACCACTCAGTTAGGATGCAATATTTGCTTAACTGTCACTCCTCACAGCTAAACAAAAAGACACAGGGAATCCTGTTCTCCAGAAAATCTATCCACACAGACCCCAGCAATCAATACGAGGCAACTAGAGGGCCTTATTAAAATCTCCTGCTACCACCAAGTGAGCCTCTGACCTTTAGAGAGTCTTCCGCCACTTGTTACCAGCACTACAATCTTGTACAAAGCATTTTTGAAAACAGCCATCGATTAACAGTAGGGGTGGAAGAGGGGAGAGGTGGCGAGATCAAAGCGTCCCCGTGTTTTGTTGCTAACGGGACCCTTTTTGGGCCTCGCGGCAGATACGGCGTCCCATTGACAAACGGGTGATTGCCATCTCCCATCACGGCGCAGCATCAGCCCGAGAAGCTTTGTTTGGAATCTCAAGTCAGATCCTTCACAATGCCACGCACCATGACAGGTTTTTACAATCTTCCAGCACAATACGCAGCTGGCAGGGGACGGAAAGGCAAACACAAGAGAGGGGAAAGGAAAGACAGAAAACAGTTGAGCTGATGAATTGATTCACGCAAGTTTAAATTGGAACAATGACGAACCCCCTGAAGTAAAGAGAAATGAATAATAGGGGAAATTGTGAAACATAAAAAAATTAAAAGCAAAGTTTCAAGGAGATATCTGATGAGGGGCTGTGGTTATTGTAAAATAAAAAATAATGCATTTTCGAACCGAACAAGGTCGGTGTGGTTGTTTTAATAAAACACTTCCATGTGTATAATTTAATCTCCACTTCTACAGAGCAATATTTGCGCTCGGCTGTACCGATGGAAATATAACTGATTTGTTCCCATACAAGCCTCAAAACAGAGTCCTGCTTCTGGATGGCCCTAATCTGTTCAGGAGTCTGAGGGCGAATGATGTGACCAGCTCAGTCCAAAAACATTTACTACCGTCAGTGTCCCTCAATCCCAAAAGGTAGAAAATACCACCACGCCCCACATGACCACTCATCCTTCCCCGAAACTGCTCCAGACAATCCACCACGGCCACTACTTCAGCCATTGTCATGTCACCTCTCAGAGCAATCACCCACGGATGCCACCCGCCACAACAGAGCAGACATCCGGGGGATTCAGAGACAATTGGACTTGACTGGGGCACAACCTCATTTACACAAAGCCACCCAAGAGTTAGACATGTCAGTCTGACTAAAAAGGCTTACTCCGCTTTCTGACAAGTCATTGTGGCTCTGAGCCTGGTCAAACACACGACCACGAGCCCGGAAAAAGAAAGCCTCGCTCACTTTAAATCCTTTTGGCAGGTCATCTCCTCGCCATCGAGATTTAGTCGTCACTTCAGAACGTCAGGAAATTAAACACGATTGCTTCTGCATGATAGCGCTCTTCACATCGCAGACTTACAGCAAGTCCTTAACTACAAACTACTTAGTTAGCAGTCAATATCTTCACACCACCTCCTCAGCAATTACAAGCAAAGATTTACACCAACAACATGACCACCACCTACTGGACTCTTTACTTACAAATCAATAACGCCCCATGTGCTGCCACGACTCCTGGCTCTTTATTACAGAACTCATAAAAATGTGAGTGTCGAAGACTGTCTAATTTATTCCTGCTGAGATGAGGAGAGCATCTCAAATAATCCCTGATGTGATCATAGCCCTCGCTGCCAGATTTATTACCTTTTATGTGATCTACAAGACATCGACTTTCATCAGCTTTGAGGAAGGTCTCGTTAATTGTCTCCACAGATTACTTGAAGAAATTTAAAGCTGGTGCTCCAAATATCACTTCAGAATTGTGAATATTTACTACAGGGGGCAGAATTTCAGCGAGAATAATCTGTGGGCGCAATCAGCGCACCACATGACACTAGACGCAGTCAGTCCACTGCCCTACTGGAGCCACACATCTTGAAGCAGGCAACATTGGCAGAGGATTGAGTACATTACTTCACACACGTGATCTTATCAACTTTGACTTTGCAAAAAAAGAAGAAGAAAAGAAAAAAACAAGTATGTGTCTCTCACTTGGTAAAAACTTGTGTTGCCTTACCGTTGTTGGAGAAAGCCAATGAATGGAGCCACTCCAGTGCCTGGGCCGACCATTATAAAAGGCACAGACGGGTCAGAGGGAGGCCGGAACGAGCAGCTGGGTCTCAAACTTACATGGATCTAGGGTTAAAAGGCCAATAAAAAGGATTTCAAACAAAAAAATGAGAGTAATCACAAGGCTTACAATCCACCATGGACCCGCAAATCTATTATCGATTGACTTGGACGAAGACATACTAATGAGAAAATCCATGAGCTTCAACAGGAATCTATAGTCTGTGGTAGAGGGGATTTGCTTGCAGTAGCCTAAGCTAATTCTTTAATTAACCACACAGCTTGGTTCAAAGCTGGTTTGTTCTTTTTTTTTTTTTGTTCTGAAACATTAAAGCTGAGCATCCAGAGCAGCATAAAACATGTACTGGAAGCAGGTTGAATCGTGGCTGCCAGACACGGCATGATTTTATAGCACTGTGCTTTACTCTTCAACTTAAGAACCTCTTGAACTGTATTTTTCAAGGAGAATGAGCACTCCCACTCTCGTCCACTTGTTGGAAAAAAAAAAAATAATAATAATAAAAAAAAAATCGAAACAAAGACAATGTAGGAAAAGCGGAGGAATGTGCAGCATGAGTTCAGCCAGAAGGGATGCATCAATTTTCCTCCCCTCAGTCAAGCGTATTGGGTTACATCCACTACAGAACTAGAACACTTGTACTCTCAAATACCATCCTTTAAAAATGCATCAAACAGGACGAAGGCCACAAATGTTCGCAATCCACTCTCAGTTTTCTTTTTCTCGCACTACTCATTACCTTTGGCAGAGCAGGGCTGCCAGAGGAGTCGGCCTTCCCAGGAAAAACCAGGCCGGGATTGATGAGGTCAAACAGCCAACCAGTACACAAGCCTCTCCTCCCCGCAGGCCGGCCCAAGCATGCTGGGAAGTTCACCACACTGAAGACGAAACGCAGCTTTCCCGGGTGTCTGAGGCAGGAGCTACAAAGTTGAGACCACAAAGAGTTTCAGATGGGAAAAAAAAAAAAAAAACATAGACAGGGGGGACATCAGTGCATCACAGTGTGAGTGAAAGAAAGGCATACATATAGAAATAAGCAGGGATGAAATGGAAAATGAGTGAAATACAGACACATGAAGGCAAAAAGAAAGTAGGAAAAAGGGGTTATGAGCATTGTGATGGAGAATAAATCCTCAACAACACGGCTACAACAAAGATTAACTTGACAGACGTTATAGATTTGCCTCAAATGACTCAAATAACATGGACATGTGCATTTCATTAAAAGGAAAGTCTATATTTGAAGTTAACCTTATTTTGTCCCCCATGCCCTATTACAATTGCTCAAGTACTCTGACATAAAACCACCTGCTATACCCTTTTAATTTAGATACCCATCACACTAAAACTACAAACCCACACTTCAGTCTCAGTAGCTCTCAATGGCAACAGCGGCTGCCAGTTCCTGACATCTAAACATACCGATTCGCAATCTCAATTGGAAGAGTCAAAATCCTCCATCGCACATAAACTGCTTGCTTTACCCTGAGCACGATTAAGGATCCCAGGTGAAACTGGGCAAAAGTCTTAATTTATTCTTCAATGATTTCATCATAAGATTAAAAGTGCTATGTAATGATTAGTTTTTCTACCACATCTTAGTGAAAAAAATATAGACTTTCTTTTTTTTAAATGGCATGACAGCTGAAGCAGAGTTTTACATACATTGCACATTCTAGCATTTCACATGATCAATCACATTCACACCCTCACACACATCAAGAACGCGTTGTGAGCAGTTTAAGGTTCAGTGTCTTGCCCGAGGACACGTCGTCGTCAGTGCGAGTTCGGGGAAATCAAACCAGAAACACTGGGATCGGAAGACACCTGAGCCTCACATGCCCCTACTAACGACTCATCAGGTGTTTAGGTTCTTGTCATTTTAGTACAACATAAACTGTCTTTGTTTTGAAGACAAAAAAAATCTTAATTGCTTTTAAGTAATTAAATGTGACTAAAACACCAACACTTGAGTGTCAGTTAAGAAAAAAAAAATTAAAATCGCAGATTTCTACACCATGCACTTACTTTTTCAATTCATGCCTACACGTTTGACATTCATGCACTCCATTTTCGGAATCCGTGGGCATGAAAATGCAAAAGACTTAATGTACTTGTATAATGTATTTCGTACTGGAGGGTACAAATCACATGAGCCCACGTGAAGCGAGTCGCTTGTTCAGCCTCGTGTTTTCATCCCGCTGCTTTACTAATTATTTCTAATGGCGGCTAAAATGCTTCCCTGCCAAAATAAGCAACTTCTGAGCATTATAGGTTTCCTGTGACACATTAACTGTTTTAACAGTATGACAAAAATTGGTGAATTACTTTTTTTTTTTTTTTTTTTCCCCAGTCAGCATTATCATCTGGTATAGTTATTGGAGCCATTTCATAATCCTACAATCCTTCAACATGCATGTTGGTAACCTTACAAGCAACTCCTACACCCCCCCCCATGAATAAAAGTTTGTGTCGTCGTTGCTCCAATAGAAATCGCCCCCCTCCGCGCCGCTCCCTCCCTCCCTGCCAGCAGAAGTACTCACACACTCGCTCATCCTTCACTCTCCGGTTCCTGTGGGCCACTAGAGACCTCTATTGACCACAGCATCAATAATGCAGGTCTCTAATGTCTCTGCACCATCTGATAAACTACAGGCTCCGTCTCTGCTGTCCGCCCCTCGTCTCTCTGCGCACGCACACACACACACACACGCCGCTAAGTGAGAGACTAATGAGAGGAACAGAGAAGTTTTGACACTGCGTTAGATGTTGCTGCTCCACATGCGCTTTAAAGCCAACCTAATGGGCACTAGCTTTAAAGGAAGAGCAAATCAATGACTAGCTAAGTGAGGCAAAAAGAAGGAACACAAGGCCTATTTAAAACTCAGCACAACCAGCTAAAGGCTATACAATATTTACAGTCCATTCATTAGCGCAGTTTCCTGCTGCGCTGAGCTTATGAGGAAATGACATCTACAAGTGCCCACTTAAACAAAAGTCAAAACAAAATAAACACGGTTCTCAAAGGGAGTGAGGAGAGAATTCACACTCACTCGCACAAACTAAAACTGTGAGGTCTATATAACAGAGTTGATCTTATTAGCAGTGGTGCTAAATACCTCCAACAGCCTGAACAGATATGGAAATGTCAGACTTTATAAACTTAACAGAGCCTCTATTTGATCCCATTTAATTCCTGAAATCCCACTTTGACTCTGTTAAATGTCAGATAATTTTAAAAACCCATCTCTGAGGAGGAGATGGCAAAATAACACATCACGACTTGGGATTATCCCGCCGCCAATAGTATGAGATCAATATATTTTATCATGCAAATTGAGATGCTCTTGTCTAGATCTACCTAATAAATAAATTTTAACATAAATCTTTCGGGCTTAACAATATGTCCACATGCAGACAGAAATGAAAATCCAACACATTTCCCCTCAGGTTGGAATTAAGAGCAAAGAAGGTGAAGAAATGTCATATTTCCATTGCAGTAGAAGAATGATAATCACAGTCTTGTTCCCTTTACTCTATCATAATAGGTCACAATTTAGAAAAATAAAGACTCCACTCATTCCCACATCCAAGAACTGATTACAGTCATATTGTTTATCAGTTACAAATTTCCCCCCCATTTGCATAGTTGACACATTTCAAGTTTCAGATCTTCTCCATAAATGAACTCCATCTTTGTGCTATCTCTTGATTTTCACCTATTGTGCAGCTCAGAAAACAAAGGAAAAAATTAGAAAGAGTTAAGCCTCCAGACATGCAAACAGAAATACAAAGACATCCATATTCATGAGAACTTGTTATTCCAGTTAAATGACGGCGCACACGTGCACAGAGTTTAGAGCGGCGCAAACTCTTCACTCGTGTTTTCCTGCCACCTTACCTGGCTGCTGAATACGGCCTGGGCTGCAGCCTCGGCAGGAGCTCTGAAAGGCAAGCACAACTGTCAATCATCATGTTACTGAGATTTGGTAGCACAGACACCCATGCCAAAGAGGAGACACAATATCTGAAAGTCATCTTGGTCCTATGAGACGTCCTTACCGACCAATCTATCCTTAGTAACTCCCACCCAGGTTACAGTCTTGTTTCTAGGACACACTTCTATATTTATGAAATTACAAACTCAGGGTTATGGATTCCCAAGTGTCCAGATGTGGAGCCAGTAGGAAACAGATTGCCTATGCAGACCTTATTTCAATGCCAGCCCTGAAGGTGCCCTCTTTGGGGGAATACGGTGAGCACATTGTGTGTATGAGGAGGTGTCGGAGAAATCAGGAAAAGTCGGAGATCCGTCCACACCCTGCGGAGCACGTACTACATGTTCATGGTGCGGGTATCAACTCTTAATTTCAATTATCTGACTGTACTTTGAAAATGATCAGATAGGTATCCGATGTAGGAACTGGATGTGATATAGAGAGAAAAGTGTATTTGTGTGGTTTAGAACGTAATAAAAAAAATCTGATATTGGTCACACATGGGTAAGAAAAGTTGGATTTCCCTGCAGTGTGATCGTAGCCTTACTGATAGATGAGGCTGGAAAAGAAAAGCTGCACCATATGTAGCAGCTGAGGCCTCACAATAACACATTTTTCTGCTATATGACTCAAACAGATGGAGTAAATCTGTGCTCTGCTTTCTTTCTATATTTCTCTGATAACTAAACAGCTCAGGGTGTTGGAGATAAAATGATCGTCAAAGTGCAAACCTGTTGCTCAATGAAATGATTTTTTTGTCATTTTACTCAATAATGCCAATGCTGGAGGTGACTTGGAAAAAAAAAAAAAAAAGATAGTAAACAAACATCGCTGACACAGCGGTTTCCTACTACAAACTTATTGCTCATTTTTTTATAGCAACAGACGGCAACATTAGATCACACTCGATACAAACAATAGACAGGATACACATACGTAGACGACGGAAGGTTAGAAGAGTCATTTCTACAACATTTGGAAGCAATCGTGTTATTTTAACATTTCTGAAGAAGTAAAGCAAAGATTTGGGATTTTACCATGTTTCAATAAAACCAGTGTGATGGTGAGCACAGCGAGAAGAATCTCAGTGAGATAGAACAATTACTTTCTTAGATGTAAGTAACCAGATACCAAAAGAAAACAAAAAACACTGCTCCACTGAGGGAAACGAGAACGGTGTTACTGTTAGGTGGTCAATTAAAGTTCATGTCTGGCTAGATTTTTTTTACCGGTAACATAGCAAACATAGACATTCTTAAGATATCGCTTTTACTTAAAACACGGTCACAGTGAGCTTGTTCATCGGAAAATAAACTTCTTCTTCTTCAGGTATTTTCTCCATTAAAGATTTAACTTGTTCCGCTCCACTTTGTGTCCCTGTATCCTGGCTCACACTAATCACCTGCATGTCCATTACTGCATCCATGAACCTCCCCATTGACCTTCCACCACACAGCTCCATCCTCAGCATCCTTCTAACTACATAGCCATCAAACAACCTCATCTCTCTAACTTTCCAACATGAGCGGTCTGTTTAGGGTACTCATACTTGATCCTGTCCACTCTGAGTGAAAACCGCAACATCTTCAGCTCAGCCACCTCCAGCCCAGCAACAACACTTTACAAAACTGTTAAGGTTGTAGGTGAAATCCTGGCTGGGCCTTTCTGAGTGACTTGGCATAAAATTGGCCCGTAGGTGTGATTGTGAAAGTGTGTGCTTGTTTGCGGTACCAGATCTGTCAGGAATATACGTCATGGGTATGAACTGCAGAACTGAAAATGCTAAATTAGCTTTTAAATAACCATGGCTTTCAAATCAAACTGAAAAAAAAAATAAAAAATCTATTTTTTTTTTCTTCTACCGATATTGAACTTTTGTCTATTTCTATATATTTTCTCTAATGTTTTTTTATTATTTTTTTTTTTTTTTTACAAGTGTGCATTTGAAAACATCTATATTGGAATTTTGTTTAGTTGTTTGTTAACTGTGTGCCTTCCATGCCTTTATCTCATCTGTTAAGCACGCTGTCACTAAAACCATGCGTCAGAATCTCCAGATTATCTACAGTAATGCGGTGGCCTTTTCTAACAAGCATGAAGATTTAGCTTCAACAGTGATATGCCGTTAATACAACCTAATACAAACTAAATCTACAGGGATCATAATTGGCTCAGACTAAGCACATCACCATATCACCTCACAACTTTGCTCACACTTCCAGCTTCTTTCTCTTCATCAGAAATCTCGCCATAATCGTTGATATTTACCCCAATCATTCATTACTGCAACTCCTTATACTCTGGCGATTAAAATAATCCAAACAAGCCTAACAGCACACAGCTGAACTATCGCTCACAACTTTTAACAAAAGGAGGAAATATCAATCACTGTAACTTTACAACAGTGGGTGCCTGTACATATTAGAATCCTTTAAGACTTTAATTACCACTTCTAAGTTGAGGACGAGACTATTGCCCCCTGAGTGCATCAATGAAAGTTTGATTCCTTCTGACCCCAAATGTAGCCTTTGCTCCTCTGGCAGGTCCACAGTAATGATTCCAAGATCTAAATTAAAAACCAATAGTAACTCGGCCTTTGCAATCAAGGCCAAGATGACCTGGAATGACCTGCTGGAGGAGGTCCAGAGCCACATTTGTCTTTTCTTTTTCTTTTAAATCGCTCTTTAAAAATTAACTCACCACCAACACCAATAATAAGACTAATCATAATCTCAGAAGTTTTCCAGAAATAATGATTGTGACAAGACTTATTTTTCAGGGGCCACTATAGCGAATCGTTACAGCTTGCACTGTGGACTGGGATCACGAATGATACAGTACATGGTCTACCTGCATTACCATGGAGTCAAACCTAGACTGTTCACACTGAAGGTCAAGCTTTACCCCGACGTGCCATCAAGAAATATTGCATTGAAAAAAAAAAACACATGTAACACTGCAAGATTGCGAGTGCAACATATATAAAATCACAAGAAATTAGCTATCGACAGAACATATTACTAAAAAAGTGGACTGTTTATGTTTTAAGTTTAAGTCCAACTCTTTTGTAGTACTTTCTATGTTGATGCGCTGCTCTATTAATTACTTACATATTAGAGATGAAATACATATATTTTCCATAAAATGTGTTCATATTTTTTATTTTAGGATGTCGATTCAGCACCCAGCTGAATTATGCTCATTTTTAAATAAATATACATACGTACAGGTATTGAAAATGCTTCTGGTGAAGTCTGATGAAAAGCAGTGTCTTCTAATCCTCTGTCGGATGGTTATAATCCTCAGAATTCCATAGAAATGACAACTAATTATGATGGCGAAGCATGAAAGTACAAATACTCAGGCTTGCAGGCTCAAAATGTACCGAGAATGTACAATGTGAGCAAAGATTACAAGCTGGCCTTGCTTTGCTATGATCAATAAGCTTTTACTGAGGGTGCAACTCACAGTGAATCATTTGTAAATAAGTCTTCAGAAGTAATTAGGGGTATGCCGCAAACGACTGGATCAAAAAACAATAATATTTCATGTTTTCAAAGTGTGCCAAAAGGAAAAGCAGTGAACCGCTGCAGAAACCGGTGCAGAATCTCCTCGGACAGATAATCACATACAACATGTCTGGTGAGATTTCCCATCAGTGGGAGCACACACACGCCTCTCCATCTGCAGGTGTATCATGTATGGCAACGCTATCCTCTGTGGCTGCACGGCACTCGGGTTGCTTCCTTTCTATCAGGGAGTGACGGCACATGTCTGAAGCAGAGGACAATCTATCCATCTTCTCACATCACTGCACCATGATGATACCGCTGGTAGAAGAGATACAAAGGATATATCACTTTTAAGGCTTTTTTCTTTTTTCCTACTGCAGTGGGTTTGAGGACACATCTTAAAATACGTATTTCCCCAAAATCTTTCTGTTGCAAAAAGGAAACAGTTTTAAGATTTCTACTATGTTTTCAGAAACGATCATATTCAGGGGACTCATCGATCATACTGCAAAACAATATAATCTATTCCATCTCAAAAGTCTCTCTCCACTGCAATTTATATGCAGAGGTACAATTTTTAGAGGGGAAAAAATAAGATAGCAATAGAGTTGAATATAAAACTACATACTTCGTGTGATTTATGGATAGTTTTTTGCCTTCGCGTGAAATTAGGGTGGCAGTTAGCATGAACGCATTAAGAGATAATTCTCTGCGGGAAAGTTTTAAAAATTCTTAATAACCTCTTTCTAATCTGAGAAAAGGACCTGCATGCTTATTGTATTTGCCGAAACAATTCAACATTTTCCATGTCATTTTTGTTAAGCTTTATTAAACTTACAGTGGAAATGAGCAGTGAATAGCAATTTCACAGTTTAATTAAATATTTCTATAAATCATTAAATCTTTTTGTGTACAATAATCCCTCCTTCTGAAAGGATGACATTGTTTTGAAAACACCGGTGGAATATAAATGGAATCCTCCACAAAGAAACTACATGAGACGGAGTCCAGTTGGGAGCCTTTCTGTGAGGACTTGGCGTGTTCTTTCTGTGTGTCCCCGTTCACTCCGGGTACTCCATTTCCTGTCACACTTAAAGACATACGTACCTTTGCGGCAAACATGTGACCATGTATGTGGTTGTTTTTCTGTGTGTTTACCCCATAATGCACCGGCAGCCCATCCA
Organism: Lipophrys pholis; assembly: GCF_963383615.2. Classification (NCBI taxonomy): domain Eukaryota; kingdom Metazoa; phylum Chordata; class Actinopteri; order Blenniiformes; family Blenniidae; genus Lipophrys; species Lipophrys pholis. Next base: position 6,912,727 of record NC_137648.1, read on the forward strand.
TGGTGTACCCTGCATTTTCCCCATAGTCCCCCTGCAACCCTGAATTGGATAAAGCGGTATAGAAGATAGATGATGGACAAATGTTCCATTTGTCCTCCCTTCAGTGTCAGCCACAGCATGTACTCCTTCACAACATCAATGAATCTTCTTCCTCTTCCTCTTCTCCTCCTCCCTCCCAGCTTCATCTCCACCATATCCACTATCTCTCCTCAGCACATGTACAAAGCGATCTCAACCTGGCCGTTCCGGCTTTATCTTTAAGGTAAATGTCAAAATGTGTTATACGCAGTGTTTTCTCTCGGACCAGGACAAATTCATTTTTAATTTCATGCTTTTCCTTCAGACAGAATGAGCTCTGGCCACACGGGTAACAGGGAAATCCACTTTACTTTAGTTTGATTTACTTATTTCCACAAGTCACAATCAAGCTAAAAAATATAATAATAAAACTGCAACATGGCACAAGGTTTATTAAGCCCACTAGGACAGTAAATTGAAAAAGATGTTCATGGACAACATTTAGTTCCCTGGAGCTATGACTCCAAAGTTTTCGTCTGACACTCTATATGAAAAAATGCATCATGTAACAAGAGCGCTGACTCCAACAATCAACCATCATTCTCAATACACACCAAGCATTTACTTTATTACCCAGCCTGCACTTGGCCAAAGGCATGTGGGTCCATACGCATCTCGCCTCATTATTTACAGTTTGTGTTTAACAACCTAAACTGCTATCAGCAAACACCTCCCCTTCAGCCGGGGTAATGAACCAAGAACTGTGCAAAAATGCAGCATTGTACTTTCAACAGTGTCTCACTGAGTCAGAGATCGCCATTAACCTACGATCCACACTGACCCTGCACATTTCCGTCCTCGCAGAGCTTGGTGGCTCACCAGTAAACCAAAAAACAGCTGCTACCCTAGAGGGCCTCCAACTCCGCATTTTTCACGAGGGCGCGATTGTCCGGGTTGCCAATTTCTGCATCAGTTCACCATTGGAGAAAAAAAAAAAAAAAGATGCTGTGGTTGGCAAGTAGGCCTAAAATAACTGACATTGGGTTAGGCCAGGAGCTGTGACACAGCTGTTTTAGAGGACAAGTCCACTTGCATGTAAAGCTGAAGCCAACTAATTTCACTGTCTGGTAAGTTTCAGTCAAAGCTTATTAGATCTATAGTGAATGGCCAGCCAACAAGCTTAATGGGGTGAGAGAAAATGTTAGTTTTCAAGTTGGTTCCAAGGGTCAGAAAAAAGACAACAGCAAAAACTGATCGATATTATCATTCATAGGGAGCAAAGGCTCGAATGAACCCCAAAGTAGATTTTGACCTAGAACTACAATGGTGACATCATATTTACAATCTTTATCAGAGCTGCATGGACTCAAAAATACGATGAGGAAATGAATGTTGACTCTTTGGGAGGACTTTTGATGCACATTGCCTGACCATTCTGGATAATTAAAAGCTTTGATAAACTCTGCAAAGAAACCAGGAGCTCCAGCACATTGGAAAGGCTGCAGTGACCCCTACTGGACAAAACCTACTAGAGTCTCTCTCTCTCACACACGCACGCGCGCACACACACACACACACACACACACACACACACACACACACACACACACACACAATAACCTGAGCTGTTTTTGTTTTGTGAAAAGTAAAATAGAGAGTTATGAAGTTAATTAATTTACTCAGATTTCAGCACAGGTGCAATGATGTCCTACTTTTTGTGCCTGTCATTGTGATTCCCCAGCTGCTTCAGGCAACATAAAAATCAGCTTTTAATTAAGTGTGCATTCATTATCATATTAAAAGCAAAATGAGAAAAAACAAAAAAACAACATCTTTACAAATATGCCAGAATACGAGTCTTTATCTGCGCTCCAAGATCAAAATGTGGCAATGTGACTCAAACAAAACATGAATTTAGACGATGATGACGTAACCTGATTTCCAGATAGGTTTTCAGAGTTCTTGTTTTGTAATACACCTCACAAGTATTGATTTCACAGCAATCATCTGTATGCGAGTATAATTCTCATAACTGGGTGAGTGAGCAGGCAAACAGCAGAGACTCTGACCTATGAGGAGGCTGAGCGGAGGCGAGCAGGACGGGAAGGCTTTGAGGAGCTCCAGAACGCTGAGGCTCGTGTCTCTCACGTACAGGTTGTAGTCCGCAGCGCCTTGTTTACTGCAGAGCTCCTGCAGTCTCCTCCTCTGTGCACTGTCCCCTGTATGCTCCACCAGCGCACGCACGAGAGCCTGACCGAGAGACAGATATCAAAGGCAATGTCACTTGGAGCTGTGGTCGGGAGTGGTTCAAACTTTCCCTTCATAACTATTGGAACAAAAGAGCCAGTGACATTTTAAGCCTCTGCCGTGAGACACAGTTCAGTCCCACACTGTTCAGAGGTAAAATAGCATGTCTCACTTCATGAAAACAGGGCAGATATACCTTGTTGTTGTAACCCCGTTATGTAATGCAGCTATTTTAACATGCAGAATGCAGTTTCTGCCTCTATTAAAGTCATTTGGTTTTTGAACGCTTTAAACGCTGCTGGGAAATTAGCAAAGGCAATCATTTCATTCTAAAGCAAATTCATCAACATCTAATAGCACATTCAATTAATGTTTGCATTTGAAGAGGACATACTGCAGCTGAATTGGTATTCCATTAACGACTTACTGTTTGTTTTTTTAATGGCAGACAGTGGTTTGAATGAGAAGATTAAAAGGATTGTGCTAGAATATTAAAATGCTTAACTTTTTAGAGTGATTCGACTTTATTCTGTTAACATGGCTCAATCCAATATGCTAATCATAACTTCTGAATATTTGTCATGGCTAAATGTTCTGTTTAATCTCAGCAATTCATTAGTCTGTGTTCATGTTTTCAGAGATTGGTGCCACGCCGTTTACACTCAATCAATTATCTCTATCTTTTAGCGTTTCCTGTGTTGCCAGCTCTACATCCGTCTTTGAATATTGTCACAAACTGTTCCCAAGTCTGTTACAATCTCTGGAACATTGATCTCAGTGGAGATTGTGAGTCAGGGTGTTCCTTTATTTGAAGCCGTCACATATATTACTGTGCATTATACTCACTATGAGGTAAAGTGGTGATTCAATTTCACTAGCCTAAAAACTGTAGTGTTAAAAAAATTATAGGCATTGTTACTACTTGACGAAAACAATTTAACTGCTTGGATTACACAGGCAGGTGTTGTAAAATAAAACTGTTATCACCTTGTAAGTCTGCAGACAACAGTTGGGCTCGAAACAGCCTATTTCTGTGCAGGGATTTAATAAAGATGTCTGCTGTTTATGGAGAGTTTTCAGGAAACCAAGCTGATGGAGCCTTTAAAATTTTGATGTTCTATCGCTTTCAGATGCATTAACAATTGGATTCAGGCACCTGAAAAGTTTCTCTTATAAAAATTTGTGGCAATCAAGCACAATATTCCCCTAATGCCTTTTAATTCATCATTCTTCACTGAGCAATACCTAACTGCACACCAGATTGTTTTGCGGATAGACGTTTTTATGTATTTTAAAAGTGTGATACAATTCAGAAATGGCCCCATCCGGTGCACAATTATCCTCAAAAGAACTTGTGTCATAAATATTGCATAATTTAGGATTGTAAACAATAGTGCGCTCCGTTGTGAGCTTTTCAAATAGTGTTTTAATTAGAGCTGTTGGATCCTTGCCATTTATCGTCTTCATTTTGCCATTCAGCGTGCAGTTTACAATTAAGCGCAAGTTGCTGATGCAGCTTACGCCAGATGGTTTCCAACTCAGACTGTAATGTTTTTAGGAGAGAAAGTTTTTGTGGTATGAATCAAAATTGAGTGACAAAATTACTTCAGAGAGCAATTAGAAGGGGGACAAGCACTGCAGAGAGGTTCAGACGGATTTTTCCCACTGCTTTATTGTTGGGCTGGTGCACCTTTGCTCTGCTGCACTGTCTGTTTGAATGGCACAGTAAGAATCGGGGGTCAGTGTCGTCCGACCATTGTGATGCCAACGTGCTCTTAACAAAGGAAGTAATAAAAGGAGAGCGTTGAAACAGTTGCTATAAAATATTCATAGAGGGCAAAAACCCTCACATGTCAGACTTTCCCTGTGGGAGCGTTCCTCGGTCTGTCGTCATATAGCGAGTTGGTTTATAGGCTGCATTATGGTGTAGTAGTTCTCGCAATGAGGCTTTCTGTGTATCTTTTGCATGTGCTGATGGTGTGTGTCTGGCTTTTCTCAGTACTATGGCTTCCTTGCAGCTCAAATACATACATTTGATGTTAACGTCTCCATCTGAGTTGTTTGTAAATATAAATGTGGGGGAGTTTCCTTGTATCCCTGTGTGGTTGTCCTGTGATGGACTGGTCCGCGGTGTACCCAGCCTTCACCTGTAGTCGGCTAAGAACAACTCCAGCCCCATGTGGCCCAGATTTTGATTAAAGAGTATGAAGCATGGATACATGGGTTGGGTTTTTCTGCTTTTGTTTGTTTCTTTGAGAGAATTCGGCATAAAAAGGGCAGCTTTGTTATGTAAAACTGTTCTCGTGCAGTACTGGTAATGAAGCAAATTTCAAAGAATCAGGTGAATCTCAAGGAGGTGTATCTGTGTAAAAAGCTGATTGACTGCTAAAGCATCAGTATGCAAACGTTTGACATTTTCACACCTTAAACTTGACGTTCATTCTTCATTGCCTCAGAGGATCTGGTAAGTCCAATGATTATGCAACCTCAGATTCAAGACTTTGAAAATTCAGTCTATCCTGAACTCAATAAACCTAAAAATAACTCATGGTGAATCTTCTGGGTTTAGACCCAGTGATGACAAACACTATTTCAGTGCCAGCACATTTGCTTAGTAAAAAAAAAAAATATGTGGGATAAGAAAACAATACTGTTCCTCCAAGCTTTGATAAAACAAACAAAAACAGCTGAAGGGGAAAAAATGACATCCTTCCTAGTAAATTGAAGCATTTACAAAACAAGTAGTGTCAAAATTAAAAAGTGGTTTGGTTTATACAATTTCCAAATTTGTAAATGGCATAAAGTTCACAAAAATAGTACCTTCTTCGGAACACTTCTGATCTCGAGACACCAGCTGAACAGGAAGAGCAGAGAAACTTTCTCTGGGATGTGGGGTGGTACCACGGCACCTTAAACAGAGAAAAAAAAACTTTAGAAGATTTTCTCAACAATGCACATTTTCATAAACACAAAATGGAGATATTTCCATCACTGCAGTATTGCCTTTTTTCTTTGTGTCCTTTCTTAGAGAAACAATGACTTGATGATTTCTTTGGTTCTGAAGGCCCAATCTGCAGAGTAATTCATCCACCTCTGCAGGCCTGTTTGGGCAGAAGACATCAAAGGAATCCCCTGGCTTGTAGGCCATTGTTGGGAAAGCCTTGGGATTAAAAAGAAACACATAAAGTTTAAGTTTCTGCTTCAAATCAATATTTGTTTTAAAGTAAAAGTTATTATGGCATGCTTACAGAAATGTCAAGCTCGAGAAGCAGTGCCGTCTTGACTGAATCTCCTCTGGTTAACTGAACTGCCGTGGAAATGGGCACCTGATGAAGAGCGTCTTTGTTCAGAGGTCCAGCCATCTGAAACAAAAACATTATTGAGATGAATAGCGAAGTGTACTACTACTAGTGCTTTTATCAGCAGCAAACATTCATCACCTGTTCCAAAGTATCGCCCTCCTGAAGAGAGACATCCAAGTACGGGGGAGGCAGCACGGGAACATTAAGCGACGACTCTGACAGTGGCGGCATGGAGCGTGTCAGCGAGGCTGCCAATGCCACATGGGGAACTCCAGCATCCTGGCTCTGTGTGTTTGGTGCTGATGTAGCAACGTTGGCACCGACACAGGATTGAGAAGCCAAATCAGGGCTCTCTGTAGAAATAGCTGGCCTGAGATCACTTACAGCAGAAGCTGAAGATGAAGTAGCAGATGCAAATTTGGAGTCCCTGTCCACAGATGTGCTGACTGCCACACAGTTCTGATGGTCAGTGATGCTTAAGAGGTTAAGCTGGACATCTGGTATGGCTGAATCAGAAGTTTCTGTGGGTAATTCTGGTCCATTCCCTTGTAAGTTAGCAGTCCTATCAGACGCCATGTTTGATAAGGTTCCTTTGATGGCAGGCCACAATCCTTCAAGCCAGGGATCCACAACCACCTCGAGACTGCACAAAAAAACAAAACTGTTCACCAAATGACAGAAATCATAGTAAACACAATAACAAAAAAGCACAATTTAAATATCAACTGGTTTGAATTGAACGTCTGTGACTTAACCTACCCTATGCCGTCATCTGCATATCCTGTCGCATAAAATTGTTTGGCCCCAAGTTGCTTTAGACGCTTCTCAATTGTCTTGCCGCAGTTGCAGAAATTGGCATAATTAGTGTCTCCTAAAGCTGGAGCAGACAGAGGACAACAGATGAAGATTCTTAAGCAACTGCTCAGAAACAATGTGCACTGCGCTGCATTGTAATGACAAACAACTACATTGTGAAAAAGGAAAAGAAAATCACCCATGTCAACAGAAAATCCATGAAAAAAATCCAATACAGACCCTCAAAGAAGAATTTACCTAAAAGTGCATAGCATAGGTGTTTATAGTGATCACTGGAGAGGGTCTTCTTCTTGATGGACCTTACAAATTGTAAGGCATTGTCGGGCGGCTCTCCTTCTCCAGTGGTCGCGACAATAAATACCACAGGGGCATTCTCCTTCTCCAAATTGTACTGGAACCAGTTATATGAATAATTAGTGTCTGTTTTGACCAACCAGCCAAAAACGGACTGCATGCATATCTACACAATCATAAGAAAAAAATCTTATTTCCTTAGCCTGATGTTTCATTGGGTATGTATTTCTTTATTGACAACTCTATGTGAGTATAGTTATTGATACCTATAGTTACCTTCTCATTCTGATTCAAGCAGCTGAGATCAGCAACAAGGCCATGCTCCTCTGCCTCCTCAGCAATACCTTCTGCTATGGATTGGGCTTGTCCCTTCTGAGATCCATACAGGACAAGAAACCGAGGCTTTACATCACAGGGCATGCTAGAAATGACAGAAAAAAATATGGAATTTGTAAACTTAGTACTTTATGACATATTGTAATTTTCTCAGACGTAAAACAGGAGAGTAGAACAGCTGATTATTAGAACAAATTTAGCTTCTTGCATCTGTGCAGCTGCTCCTGTCAGATATAAATGCAAGCAAGCAGGACCCGGAAAATGGACCCATTCATGGACCCATTCATATAAAAATCTAAGTATTTCTATAACCTGCTGATTCAGTGTAAGACTGTGGCATTCTAAAGTCGATCTCAGCAGACCATCAGTGAATCTCAAGTTACGTCTTCTACAGATTAGGGAATTTCTAAGTCACAAGTTAACCAAACAAACTTGTTGCTGAGCTGCAGATAATGTTGGAGAACTTTAGACACACACACACAATGTTCATTTGTTTCCAAAAAGGAAAGACACTATGCAATATATGCCATTTACCCTCAAACGAATGTATTCAAGAAAGAATCGCTCTGCTGCCATAACTTTCAACAATGCACTGGATGTAAAGAGGAGAGATCCCAACGTACTGCAACATCGAATCGATAAATCGTTGGATTTACACAACGTGAAAAATGGACTGAAGTAACATATTAATAGTCAACAGCACAAAATATTCTCACCTACATACTTCAAGGAGTGACAAATACCACACGGATGGCCTCAGAGCAGCATCCCTAAAAGCCACCGTCTCAACACCCGGACGTTGCGTAATTTTTAGACGTAGACAACAATAACCATATAACAAAACGTGGACGCGATCTCTTTATAAATCAGAATTGAACGCAAACACATCATAAGAATAGTCCGTTGCAGGATTTAGCACATCCATTCTGGCTAAAAGTTACCGACCACATTTATCTGATTTACCCCGCGAAGTGAAGTTTTCACGCTTCTAATACATAACACATCCAGATAAACGTTTTATATTCAAAACCACAAACAACAAGAAGTTATTTACAGAGGGTAGCGTTAGCGAACATTACCTGAAATGTCTGTTGTGAGAATTCACAGTCCAACACCACCAGACTGAGTCAATTCACTACTGCTTGAAATCTCGCGATATCACGGCAGATGCCGAGATTCAACGTGAACGGAGCGATCCACATTACAGAGAAAAATGTTTTTACTTCAATCTTGAAAGGACACTGCATAAAAGTGTTAAAACAGTCTTAAGATTTAGTTTCATAATATGTTTATGACTCATTGTCTGTCGAAGTGGATAAAAAAAAGGTGCAACAGTGTAATAGGATACAGTTAACGGTACTTGGTTCCGCCCTCCCCGCCCGTGGAGCCTTCCAGAAGTCGCCGGCGGATCCGTGCGGCTCGCAGCTCCGCAACACTCCAGATTTCCATCAATAAAATCACAATCTACTCGCCGGACACCTACTACTCATCCCTACTCCTCGGTCAACATGTCCTCTTTGGGGACACTCGCGTTTGATGAGTATGGGAGGCCTTTCATCATCATTAAAGACCAGGATAAGAAGACACGGCTCACAGGCATTGACGCACTGAAGGTACAATGGGCTAGCTCACCAACTGCAGCTCGGGCACGTTGCTTAGCATGTCGCTAACATGCTCGCTCTTTGCATGGGTTGGATACGTAAAGTCGACGCGATGGGTGTTCTAGACGGGGTTGTGATTTATGAGCGTCTTCTCAACCAAACTACTAAATTGTCTCTACAATAGCATGTTAGTTTACGGGCCAGGATTAGCTCGTCGTGCTAGCAGAGGCCCATGTGCTTCCTGTAATGCGCTCAGTCAGTGGGTGCTTCTGTCGGGGCTGCTCCCCAAATGGTCATCCGAGATGAACATCTCTTCTGTCCTGTTGTATAATTTTCTTCATAGCAGTTTTTTGCTATTTGAGAGGAAGTCTAAGTTCCTAAATCTACGCAAGATGACATGGAAATGTGTTTTTGGTTTTTTTTGCAGTCTCACATTATGGCAGCAAAGGCTGTTGCATCAACACTGAAAACATCCCTGGGACCAAATGGTGAGTATAAATGAATATAGCGTGCATCTTTTTCACTTGCATTCCGAGACATACCGTTTTTGTCACTTATGATTATTATACTGTCCTTGCATCCAGGTCTTGACAAGATGATGGTGGACAGGGATGGAGAAGTTACTGTCACCAATGATGGGGCCACTATTCTTAGCATGATGGATGTTGACCATCAGATTGCCAAGCTGATGGTGGAGCTGTCCAAGTCCCAGGATGATGAGATTGGTGATGGGACCACTGGAGTTGTTGGTACGAGAAACATACATTACAAAATGAGGGTGTCTACAGGGCAATTTAGCTGCATGTGAGAGTTTGTCTCAAAGGCAGAATCTCTTGACTATTTTGTACTCTCCTGCTAAATTCATCCTCTTGATGCCAGGGGTTTCCTTGCATTCTAAATCTCTGTGGTTCACTAAGCATCACTTTAAGTAGGTCTGTTTAAATTTTACATTTGTACTATCAAATAGTCATTTTGTTCAGTATAAAACATTTTATATACACTGCACTTCATCTTAAGTCTACATATACTGAATAGTAAACTGTGCCTTGAGAGACTTATAGTGGGTTTTGTCAATTCACATCAACACAAATGAAGAGATTCCCTTTGCCAGGAGTAAAGAAAAACCCTGCCTATTGCAGACATTATAAAAGAAGTGTGTTACTGAAAATGTTAGCTTGTTTAACATCACCAGGACAGTTGCATCTTTGACAAAGTCGTAATAATATTCCACGAGAAATTGATTGTCTCCACTTATCCTCTTGACTCCTCAGTGCTGGCCGGAGCTCTGCTCGAGCAGGCTGAGAGCCTCCTGGACCGCGGGATCCACCCCATCAGGATCGCTGACGGTTATGACCAGGCTGCACACATTGCCATCGATCAGCTGGACAAAATGGCAGAAACTTTCCCCTACGACCCCAACAACACAGAACCACTCATTCAGACAGCCATGACCACATTGGGATCTAAAGTGTAAGTTTTTAAGGCAAAATACTGCTAGGGTTTTTTTTTGTGTGTGTGTGTCTGTTTCTTGTGCAATCAAGAAGAATGATGCTACTATTCCTGACTATTTCAATATGTTTTAGGTTTGTTGAAATGTGTTCGACATTCATTTTACATCATAAGCTATAATTCTCCAGTATCTGTTTGGTATTGAACCGTTTTATTAATTTCCTCCTGGGAGACAAAGCCAGATGTGCTAAACTCCATTTTGAAAAGATTCTGTTGTCTTGCAGCATCAACCGGTGCCACAGGCAGATGGCAGAGATTGCAGTGAATGCCATCCTTACCGTGGCTGACATGGAGAGGAAGGATGTTGACTTTGAGCTCATCAAGATGGAGGGCAAGGTGGGAGGAAAGCTGGAGGACACACAGCTCATCAAGGGAGTCATCGTCGACAAGGAGTTCAGCCACCCTCAGATGCCCAAGGTGCGATCCAAGAGGAAATGTCACTCCTTAAATCTTTCAATGAATGGCATAAAAGATCACAGTTCAGAAAGGCAAATTAGAAGTGTCTCCGTATATCTTGGCATTTAATACCACAACACGTAAGTTGTGTGTATTATTTTTTTGTGTGTAAATACTGCACTGACTGGAGAAAATTAGTGTTGGATAATTGTGTGGGTTTTAACTCAAAATGTTTGTTTGGAATGTCTTTGTGTAATAACTGATTCAGAATTAAACATTTTATTTTATTTTTTATTTTTTATTTTTTTTTCATTTCAACTCAGGTTCTGAGAGATGTTAAAATTGCGATCCTCACCTGCCCATTCGAGCCGCCTAAGCCCAAGACCAAGCATAAGTTGGATGTGACCTCTGTGGAGGACTACAAGGCCCTTCAGAAGTACGAAAAAGAAAAGTTTGAGGAGATGATCCAGCAGGTTAGTTTGCGCCTGGAGCTTTTCCGTCAAGTGGTACTTGTGCAGTATGAAAAAAGCAGCTCGAAAATTGAATGCAGGTATGCACTCACTGTTTAAAACATGTCTTAGGTCAAGAGCAACGGTGCTAATCTGGCCATCTGTCAGTGGGGCTTTGATGATGAAGCTAACCACCTTCTGCTACAAAATGAGCTGCCTGCTGTGCGTTGGGTTGGAGGGCCTGAGATTGAGGTGAGAGATGGTCAGCTCAGCTGGTGACTTGTCTAAATGTACAATTTCTGTAAAAAAAACTATTTTATTCAATAGCCGCTATATCTTCTTCCATCAGTTGATAGCCATTGCCACCGGAGGCCGCATTGTTCCTCGGTTCTGCGAGCTGACACCGGAGAAGCTCGGCATGGCTGGTTTGGTGAAGGAGATCTCCTTCGGCACCACCAAGGATCGCATGCTGGTTATCCAGGAGTGCAAAAACACCAGGGCTGTAACCATCTTCATCCGTGGAGGCAACAAAATGGTGCGCAGACAAAGAGACGAGTTCTTTTTGATATGTTTCAACTGTTGCCTGTTGGGTTCAACTATATTTCATCTTTCAATAGATCATTGAGGAGGCCAAGCGTGCTCTGCATGATGCTCTGTGCGTGATTCGTAATCTGGTCAGAGACAACCGTGTTGTGTACGGAGGTGGCGCTTCAGAGATAGCCTGTGCTCTGGCTGTCAACCAAGCTGCAGATAAGGTGAGAGAAATTAAAGTATATGAATAAAGGAAACCACAAAATGCTTCTTTTTTTTCTTCACTTTGCATTAGGATTAATCTGTTTTGTTTTTAATTCACTACTTGAATGTTCCCTTTTAGTGCCCATCACTGGAGCAGTATGCCATGAGGTCATTTGCAGACGCTCTCGAGGTCATCCCGATGGCACTTGCTGAGAATAGTGGTCTGAATCCCATCCAGACCATGACGGAGGTCAGAGCAAGACAAGTCAGAGAGGCCAATGCCTTCCTTGGCATTGACTGTTTGCACAAAAACACCAATGGTAAGAAACTTGGTAGATTATCAGTTTCTTGGGCAGCAGTGCCACTGCCTTGTACCAAAAGCCAGATCATTTATTGATTGCGGTTTGTTTGCTCCCGTACAGATATGAAGCAGCAGCATGTGATCGAGACCCTGATTGGCAAAAAGCAGCAAATCCTGCTGGCCACTCAAGTAGTCAAGATGATCCTGAAGATAGACGACATCAGAAGCCCTGGAGAGACCGAAGACTGAAGCCTGATTTGACCACATAAAGGCTCAGATGGTAGAGGTTTAACAGCACTTCCCTGAGCTCAGTGTTCAAAGCGCACTCTGTACTGCTATTTATCATTTAATACATGATGTTCAAAGCTGTTGTTCCATCAGTCCCCATTAAAATGTTGGTCTGTTGCAATCTCCACACTCTTGACTTTTGTTTTCATGAAGGCTGAATTTGTATAACTATTAGATCGTAAATTTACAAACATGCATAAGAAAAAAAGTTAACCAAAATCTTTTTTTTTTTTTTTTTAATGCTTTTGGTCATTGAATTGCAAAACAAAAAACATTTGGCATATGTGAATCATGGTTCCTTAATATACAGATTTACAGTGAGATGTAAAACGTTCATCAGTGTTTGGAATGTCAATCAAATGAGTAACAACCACCTGTGAAAAAGTTTTGATGAGTGAATAAAGCCAGTTATTATTCAGCTGTCACCCATGTGGACATGCTGCCTCTGGCCTTTTGGGTTACATGTACTTGTTGAGCCAGTTGATCATGTCTGTCCTGGCCTCCTGGATGCTGGGTTTGTCTTGAGGATTGATGTCTTCTCTCTTGCGGTGAACAAACCCATGAGTCTGGCCAGGAAATACTTTCACCTGATAACCCACTTTACATTTGTCCTTCAACTCGGCATCAAGGACGTTCACCTGGAAAGCCGATGAGACGTTTCTGGTCATTTACTACACCATCTGGCGTTTTGAAGTGAATTTAGTTTAATATCTTTGATTATTTTTCCCCCTGTGGGACAGAATACTACAGCTTTAATAGAATGAATAATAACCTGGTCCAGGGGGATGACATTGTCATTCTCTGCGAAGATAAACAGTGTAGGGCTCTTTAGCACGGCAAAGTTGTCCTCTGTGTTCCGGAGTATCCCTGCAGTCACATTAAAAAGCCATCATAACATTAGAATGTGCTACCACAAAATGTACTGCATCTTTTACTGTAGTAGTGACATACCATAAAATGACACTCCAGCTTTGATCTCTGGATAATGTAATGCCAGGTAATGTGTGGCGGCGCCTCCCCAGCAGAACCCGATGACTCCAATGTGTTTGGCTCCACACTGCTCCTTCAGGTACCCAAGCGTGGCATCGACCTCTCTGAAAAGGAAGAGATAGATTATTCTCAAGGAGATTAACCATTACGCTGAGCTTAATCCACAGTTGATCAACAATATAAATTAAAACAGGCAGTTACAGATAGTCCCACGTTAACATCTATTGAACTTTTTAGTTACTTATTAATGTTTGTTGGCTTCTTGTCTGCCAACCACTCCTCAAATTTATTCCAGTCGTCCGATGACTTCCAGGACTCCTTTCCAGGATAGAAATCTGGGCAAACTGCACTGTTCAGGGCGAAAACAAAGACACTGGTCAAAGCATGTTTACTACTCCCTGAGCATGTGGCCAGTAAATAACTGCCATCGATTGGCAAAACCAGAAAATGTGTACAGATGCTTCACTTTATTTCACACTCAAGTATAATGCACTCAATCCACTTTTACAATGAGTATTACATTGAACCCACATGTATCCATTGGCTGCCAGCATATCGGCCATGTATCTGGTGTTGGGAAGCTGCCACCCAAAGATGTCGTGAATGACAATAACAGCTTTATCAGATGCAGCAGATGGCCTCACAACATATCCTTTGGTGTGATCTATCTGGACCTCCTGGCCGAGTCCTCCATACTCCATGCGATCACCAATATCACAAGGGCATGGGTTCGCTTGATTTGCCATCTGCTGACACACAGGAAAGAAACAGACACAAGGTCAGACGTGGCTATGGAGCTGTTATAGTAGCAGAGTTTGTGTCTGTGTTGGTATCTCACCTTGTGTATGCGTGTTGATATTTATGCGTGTAATGCTATTTGAGTCTGTAATCGGGTTTGTTTGTGCATACACAGATTTGCATGTGTGTAACTAAATTTGGGCTTGTGTAAATAGATTTGTACGTGCGTAATACAATTGATTTGTGTTAGGGATAAGATGTGTGCAACTGTGCATGCTTGCAAGGTAACCTGTAAATCTTTCATTCCACCTTGTTGTCCTCTCAGTCACAAGTCTTCACTACTCTCTTGCCATGATAGAGATTTTTCTGTAACTCAGACTTGCTTGCCTTAGACTGGTAAGCTCATGTTGTTTAGTCTGAACTCTGTCCCATTTGCTTTATAGCCTTCATAATATTAAGTGGCAGAGTCGCAGAGCTCAACGGAACACAATAATAAAAAAAACTGGTTGTGGTGCTGCGTTTGGCATTCTTGCCTCAAAGTGGGAACATCCCTGGTTCAAGCTTTTCTTGGCGTGTTTTCAAGTTCTACCTGTGCGGGTTTCCTCTCACAGTCCAAAATAAAGGGACTGTGGTTAATGGCTTACCTAAATATTGCCTGCAGATGTGAAAGTCAGTGTGTTATTGTGTGTAATGGGAATACCCTGGTGAATGCATGTATACCAGCTGGATTGGCAAAAAGGAGCCTGTGATTTCTTACTGAGGGAAAAAGTACAAGTGTAATCTGTCGGGGCAGAATCCTCATGTGACATTTACATGCCATTGTATTCACAGACACTGAACATGTTGCACATTCAAGTACAAATTGTAATGCGCAGTTAGAAATCAAATTACACACGAACACCCTATGATACGCAATCAAATCTGCATGCGCACAAACCATATGAAAGACACACAAAGTGTGAAAAAGGTAAAAACACAAATCTAAAAGGAAAAGTCATTTCTCAACAACAATAGATCGAAATATTTTTAATACTAAGTGTACATAGCTCTGCTTTTGGTGGACATAAAACCTATTCACGGTCATTTGCGCAACCCCGTGACGAAGCATTTTTCTTTAATACGTTTAACTTTTTTATTCCTTAAACTAGCGCATGTACCTCCGTTTGACATATCAGAGACGCCGCGTGCAGGTTTTACCTGAAGTTTGAGAAATCAGACATACCGTGCAGAGTTTAAATGCACTGTTGCTCCTCGAAGTCTGGCAAAGTTTGCAGAGCACGTCGGTGTGCGTAAAAATGACGTAAACGACGTCAATCAGACTACGTACAAAGTGAAAGTAAGCGTTTAAGGGGCCGGAATAAGACATTTTGCATGGAATTGAAGTGATTGATGGGTGCAACTTAATTGGTCTTTTGTTTTAAGTTATTTATTTCATTAAACACTACCGAATCCTAATATGTGGAGAACTTCTCTAAGCCGTTAGTTTTACATTGATATATATATTGCATTTGTGGTTTACTAGATCTGTGGTTATTAGCTATAAGTGGTTTGCTTAAAACGCCTTTCAAGTCCTCTCAAAAGGCACCGCTGGGATTCGAACCCAGGATCTCCTGTTTACTAGACAGGCGCTTTAACCAACTAAGCCACGGAGCCGGTGAATTGGGCGGTTCAATATTAAGCATCGAATCACGAGTCAAGATGGTGTAATTGCGGCTCTATCGCTCATATCATGGCGACTGCATCCAATTCGTCTGAGCGGCTAATATAATTTATAACACAAGAAATAAAAGAAATAAACAGTCCCACAAACAAGACAAACGCAGGATTTTATAGAAATCACCTCAAATCGGGTCGATCAGTGTTATGCGATATTATTTCTATATTTTTCCTGAGGCAAGGTTAAAAGTCACAAAATAAAGTGCTGGGTCTGAAATAATCTGTGGATATCTGCTATAGATCCAAGTATTGAGATCTCTCACCAGAACTCACATTTCATTTTGAACAAAGGTCATGAAGAAAAAACTATTTATCTAGAGGGGCTTTCTCCAGTGTAGATAGATACATAAGAAATGTATTCAGAGATCAGAGGCCTTTTTTTGTCTTATCATAAAAATTGCTTTTTGTAGATTATGTTGCTGTGGTGCTCTGCCGTAAATCTCGAACCGCTGCTGCAAAAAATGTTGTCGATGAAACTTTAACTTCCAACTTCGTCGACAACACGAAACCTACATTGGATATTTGATACAGGTAACACCATATCACTTTTCTTTCCTTATTTTCTTTTACCTGCATAAACTTTATTATGTTCAGTCAACAGTATTAATCTGAAATGTGTTGTAAATGTATAAAGGTTGATTTGCTGATAACCTGCTTCTTGATAGTATCCTCTAAGCACTTTTTTTATATGAGTTTTTTTTCAGGGTTTATTTTTTTTTCTCCTCACACAGGATTCTTTATGTATGAATGAATAGACACACTGGAATAAATAGGGAAGCCTATCAGCAGGATTTCAAGACCATCAATAACCAAAGCAAATACATTAGAAAATAGAAGTAGTAATAATAATAATAATAATAATAATAATAATAATAATAATAATAATAATAATAACAATAATAAAAAAGTGAGTTGACTTTAATTCATCATTGCGTTTCAATCTAAAAAAGTTTTTCTAGTATTTCCAAAGAGAGCAAATATTTTGGGGGAAAGCACTATGTTTGAACTCGACTTTCTTTCTTTCTTTCTGCAGGGAAGTAATTGAAAATCGTCTTAATTGGGATTTGATTTGAAATTGAAGCTAGTTAGTTCTTGTGCCTGCCTCAGTGGCAAGGTGCAAAGATAACTATTAGAGGACATTCTCTCCAACAATTAACTATGTGTTGCCAAATTTGATAAGGATGGCAGTTCATGTATATTATAGATTATACTCAATGTAAAATGTAAAATTTAATGTTATATGATATCTAACGTATCAAATAAACAACGTCCATAATATTACTTCCATATATAACATACTCCATATGCGTTGGCTATTCGTCGGTAAACGCACTGCACTGTGCGTACTGACGACGCAGTAGTATAACGTAGCCCTTGTTGTTGACGCCGTCCGTGCTGCCGTAAAACGGTTGCGCGAGAGCGAGCTGTGACGTTGACGCATGCGAGGGTTAGCTACTAGCCTAGCCGTCTGTCTCCCACAGTTAAAGTGTCGTCTCAGCAACACAGAGGATGTAAAATTTCCACCGTCTGTTGTTTCACAGTGACCATTTGAGTCTGAATAAGGAGGTTCCGTCTATCGGCGAGCACAAGCCGGGAGCGAGAGGACGCGGCGGAACAAGTGTTAATCTGCGGGGTGACCATTTTATGACAGCCGATGCATCAGAGACAGAAGATCCAGCCGTGTCGCTAGCTTAACTTGGCTGGCTAAACGTTGCTGTCTGTCGTGGATGGGTTCGCTGCGCAAGAGACTCCTGGAAGAAACGGTGACCCGTGCTTAGGAAACGAGATGGACACCGCGGAGGAAGGTAGACGTCTGAATGCGTCTCTTTAAGGGTTTTTTTTTATTATTATTTATTTTGTCTGTGCAGCGTTAGCTTCATCACCGCTAGCCGAGCCTGCTGCTGCCGAGCTGGCCTGCTAACGGTTAACTTAGCTTAATAGCATTGCTTAATATAGCCTGTCATTGTAGTGAGAGGTTAATTCAAGAGGACGGGAGAGGGCTTGTTGAATGTTGATGTTGCCGAGTTAGAGCTCAACGTGAGGGTCAGAAACCAGCGTAGAATTGACCAGAAGTTGCCCGCTGGTGTCATTATTGCCTCCTGTTGTATGCTCTTTTAAATGCCCGAATTATCTCGTGTACCTCTCTTCAATCTGCGGACTTTGCTGGTGGTATGAGTATTTAACGTGACTGATATGCCTCTCGATTACATGCCTGAGTGCTAAATATATCCCTCCTTAGATCACCACACCCCCGGTCTTTTTCTCCACATCTTCACTTAACTTTTGGCCCTGAACGTGACACAGAAACGTAATTGTTGCGTGTGTTTCTTTCTCTCTTTCTTTTTTCTTCCTGTTTGCAGCGGATATTTGTCGCGTGTGCCGCTCCGAGGGCACCCCCGACAAGCCCCTGTACCACCCGTGTGTCTGCACAGGCAGTATCAAGTTCATCCACCAGGAATGGTAAGTGTGTTTTGGTTGGCACTGCACCTTTGGCTGTCATGATTGTGACCTTGTGCAGTTGCATTTTCTCCTGAGACCCCCCCCCCCACACACACACACACACACACACTCCTTCACCCCACTTTCTAGGCATTTACTTTTGGGGGAAAAAAACACTCCGGTTACCACAGCAATACACTATTAACTTGACACATTAATTCATGCTTTCTCTGAACCAATTTGCTGATCTGTTTTTAGGAACATAAATCACATTTTGTCTGTTTTATAACCGTCTTGTTTGTGTACACATGAACGAAGCATAAGAACACTTATATACTTCATTATTAAAGGTGTTATTGACTTAGAATAAATAAATGATTGCTACCTTGTTACTGTTTTGGAAGCTGCGATTTTGTCAAGAGGTTTTCATGTAACCACTATTCCAGCTGACTCCTCTGTGACGCTTAAATCCATAGTCTTAAAATAGAGACCCACATTTGTGAATACTGGTCAAAGATTGTTGTAATCACAATTTTACAGTACAGTATAAATACATCAACCTACTGAGAAAATCCCATGTAACAACGTGACAGGATTTCCCTTCCTGTCTGGGACTGTAAGTTTTCCTATTTCAAGACGTTTGCTGAGAATCCAAGAGCTAGAAATACGTTTGTTCTCCCAAACCATGACTTTAGTTGTGTTGTGATCATTACACCAAGCAGTCACATTCAGATCATGTAGAATCCCACTTACTCTCTCCCCATGTTGTTTTCTTTGTCACAACAACTTGGCTCTCCAGGTATTTTGGATAAAGGAGTATTAAATTTCCACCGCGCCTGTAATTGTGTCAGATGGATTGAAATTAGCAATAGGGAAGGGCTTTTTATCTTCTCTGATATATCTTTGCATAAAGCAGCCAGGCTTTGATTTCAAAGGAAAATTTCAACCTTCAACCTTCATGAAAATGATATGTATTTAATGCCAGCTTGAATAAGAGAACAATTTCAGTGCAATTCGATGTGTTTTCATATTGTAGCAATCAGCATGTGTAATGAGTCCTTAAGTAACCAGTTGTTATTTCCAGAGACTTTTCTGTAGTAGTGTGGCAAGATGGTGTTTTTATGAGCTGTCAACATCTAAAACTGCTGAAACACTCTTATATTAATCAGATTAGGAAGGTTTTGTTATGGCCCAAGCACAAGTGCGCACAGTTGAGTTGTGACGAAGCATCACAGGTGACATTGTTTAGAGTGCTCTTTCAACTCTTAAGACCTTTCTGGGACAAAGTCTACGTCTCAGATTCTCTTTTAAATATTAAACACATGGGGTTGCATTGGTTGATAATATTGAATAAAAACTAATCTCTTTGTTTGTCAAAATTTTATAAACTGTCAAAACTCCTCTCAGACTGATTACCAAACCTGAATATATGAAAATATATATACACTCTTTGGATACTTTTTGTTATATAACTGTCTCTTTCATTTGAGTTTTAACTCATGAGATTAAAAAGATCAAACGGGAACCCTGTTTTAGCAAGCGTATTCATTTTTAGACACTTTTTTTAATGTTTATCCTTCAAATCTGACTTTTCAGTTTGGTCCAGTGGCTGAAACACAGCAGGAAGGAGTACTGTGAATTATGCAAGCACAGATTTGCTTTCACACCAAGTAAGTCCTTGTAATAGCGATGGATAACCACTTTAATATATATATTGTACAGCTTCAGGTCTCTCAATTTAGCTCTGCAGATTTGAGTCATTATTTGATCTCATCTAATTGTTGTGTGGTTATTAGTGAAATTAAGGATTTCTTTTGTTGATAGGCAACTTTTATAATATATCAATATCCGTCCACTTCAGTCTACTCTCCAGATATGCCCTCACGTCTGCCCATTCAGGACATCTGTGCTGGCCTGCTAACCAGTGTGGGCACAGCCATTCGCTACTGGTTTCATTACACACTGGTGGCCTTTGCATGGCTCGGAGTGGTTCCTCTCACTGCATGTAAGTATTAACCAAAGAGAATACAATGAAACAACATATTCAAAGCCACAAGTACACATGTACATGTGGTATATGTTATTGATGAAGTGAACATTCAGTCCAAGCAATAGGAACTATTGTTATTTTGGTGTAGTTCACATTATTACTCGATAGAGCAGATGGGTAATGTTTATCTGCTGACCCAAATTAGAAATACAATTTTGATCACACGTATAGAAAAAGAAAAATCTAAATTTACTCTTTTTGATGTTTATATTACAGTTATTGATAAAATATCAATGAGTTAACCCTCCTACATTTGCTCATGTTTGTTGTTTAACATGATCAAGAGAATTACTGGTACAGCTTTACTACTATTGCATAACAAGTAATGCCTCATGTGTCCCAAGATATGTAAATCCCTCTTAGTTGTCAAGGTAAAAAGAAAAGAAAAATGTCGAGCAGATCTATTCAGTTGTGTGTATTATGTAAGTTGTCACATATGAGATGTTAGGTAACCTTTAAGTGGACAATCCATTCAAGATGTACGCAATGAAACCTTATCTTGTTTCTCTTCTCAGGTCGCATCTACAAGTGTCTTTTTACTGGCTCTGTGAGCTCTCTTCTGACACTGCCCCTAGACATGCTGTCTACGTAAGTCGCATCCATTGGACTACACACTTAATCACATAAATATTATGTTGCCTTGATTAAATAATACTCGTAAACACCTTTTATTCCTCCATAGTTTCCTGTACCTGCCAGTTACAGAGGACACTTCCTTTCTATTTTTGTTTGCAGAGAGAACCTGCTTGCAGATTGTCTACAGGGTTGCTTTGTGGTTACCTGCACGCTGTGTGCATTCATCAGCCTGGTGTGGCTCAGAGAGCAGATAGTCCATGGTGGCGCCCCTCAGTGGTTAGAGCAGCACCAACCACCACCGCCCAATGCTGCTGGGCAAGCCAATGAGGTACAACATGACTTTGTGATTTATTAATGTTTTTAAAAGATGTGGTATACATTTTAAAGAAACAAAAGTGTTGCAAATTAATTGATTTAATTTCATATTGCATGCATTAATCAACGTATTCTTTCAGAGAGAAAACATTTTTGAAAATGCAGTATGCAATGTTGTTTTTTTGTCACCTTGTGTATTGTTTTAATATTGAATACCACCTTAGTGCATAAAACTGCTATCCATTGTTCTGCTTTACCTTTATTAAAGCCGTATATCTTCTTCCCTCAGGCACAGGCTGCAGGTCAGGCAGCAGCTGATGAGCCGCCTGCTGCCCAGCCTGCCCCCGCTGATCCGCCTGCTCAGAATGAGGCAGAACCTGAGCCCCCTGATGTGCCCCCAGACCAGGGCGATGACCCAGAGCTCGAGGAAGAAGAGGGAGCAGCTGCTGAAGATGCAGACCCCAACAATGGAGCACAAGGTTGGAGCTTGCATTGTATTAATACCACTTTTATGGTGAACCAGAATAAACCAGAATATTTATTTTACTTCGACTATAATGCCGACCATGTGTTGAACAGTCTGAAGGTAGAGCATAAGAATCTTTGATTTCATAGAACGGTTGTTTTCAAGCCGTTAGACACTAGAGAGTCAGTACATTTATTGCACAGAATACAAAGTTCTTTCTCAACAAGAAAAAAACCTTGCAGGTTTAACAGAACTAAACAGAACGTGTCCTTAATTGTTCTGTGCTCTGCCAAAACGTCCCAATTGGTTTTTGAATCATAGAACACTGTATCCGAAGCCTCCTCTAGCACTCAAATGAACAATGATGTTTATTTTCTTGCAAGACACAAAAAGCTTGAAAATAAATGATGTTTTTGGTATACAGTGTTCTTGTTTAAGGGTGTTGGTATTGCGAATTGAATGCAACCAAGAAAAATAAAACCCACACAATAGCATATTCACTTCGGAGCTGACAGTTCTGTACGAGTACAACATCAATATTGTAGCATTAGCTGCCCACTGCAACAAGCTAAAAATCATTACTCAAATCCCATTGCCTGGTCATAGATATGACAATATGCCTTGTCTCGTTGTTCACTGCAGTGCTGTGGCCATATCCGATGAGCACAAAGATACACATTTAGCTCTGTGGACAGTAATGTGCTTTTAATTCAATGAAATACAGGCAAGTCTTAACTATCATAATCAGTCCAGACTCGGAGCAATGCAGCTGATTGCAATTTGGCACAATCGCATATCGCATGGCTTAGCAGAAATCTGAGCTGCACCCTTGATACTAATCTGAATTTGAATTAACACATCAAAGTTGTTGCCCAGTGTTGTTTTCATCACTTACATAGACGCTCTGGGATCTACTCCTTTCACTTGCCGAAGACCCTGGAAATCATCATTCATGTATTGCAATCCATTGAATCAAAACTGCAGCTTCTCGACTACTAACAAAGGGCACAGAAATAACAGACTCAGTTTTATTATGATGAATAATGTCAAAGCAATTGAATCATGTCTCTGGACTTGGTCACTTGTCCTTATAAAGGTTCTGCTACTTATCCAATTGGCTTCATCCGTTCATGCTGTTTCCTTGACTAGGCTGGTTAGTCAGAACAAGACCTGTTGCCCTGATTCAATTTCTTACCTGGACATATGCGGATATGCATAGACATGTTTAATACAGTTTTTTGTTTTTTTTCTTTTTTATGTTTGTGCTTTTTAAATGACAAACTAGGGGTTAGCACACTGGCCTGGTTGGAGAATCGCCTTGGTTTATGTCTGGACAGCAGGTTTTGTCTTTTTCGATCACAGGGCAAATGTAGAGAATATCCAACACAAACATTGACATTTTACAAATGGGCTTATATGAATGTCATGTTTATGTCTGTCTCTGTAGATGACATGAATTGGAATGCTCTGGAGTGGGATAGAGCAGCAGAGGAGCTCACCTGGGAAAGGGTAACTCATCATATTACTTATCGCCACAGATCCTCCTTCATATTGCACACTTTACATTTTAACATGTATGTGATGCCATTGCTGTTCATCTTCACACACTTTAAAAAAAAAAGTCTTTCCATCTCTTATTCAGATGCTTGGGCTGGATGGATCACTGGTGTTTTTGGTAAGTATTTGTCGTGTGTAACTCTCTGATCATGTCTCGTAATATTTTTCTATTAAAATCTTACCAGTAAATGATTTGTACAAAAGACTCTTGTCTTTGTCTTGCAGGAACATGTGTTTTGGGTTGTGTCTCTTAACACACTCTTCATCCTAGTGTTTGGTGAGTTGATTTGGACAATGAAGCATTAAAAAATGCCGCACACTATTTTTATGTCATGTCAAACACAATTAAAAGTCCTGTTTTGAATGTTCCTGGAGTAATGTTCTGAAATAATCTTCTGTTGTCTTTGTCTACAGCATTCTGTCCTTATCACATCGGGCACTTCTCTGTTGTTGGTCTCGGCTTTGAGGAATATGTAAGAATTGCATCGTTTTAGTTTTATGATTCAATGATGTGTGCATACCATAAAATATTGTTACTTCAATTTTGTTTCCTGTAGGTGCAAGCTTCTCACTTTGAGGGCTTAATTACAACAATCGTGGGCTACATACTGCTGGCCATGACGCTCATCCTGTGCCATGTATCCTTGTACCTCACAGCATCAATAGCTCATTCACCTCTGAGAAATGTTGTACAGTTTGGTACATGCTGACTGTAGTCTTGTAGCATTATAATGTCCCCTTAATTGTGTTTGGTAGTTGCATGTGGACACAGTATTGGTCCTTAATGACTTCCTTAGGGTCTGGCTGCGCTGGTCAGGTTCCAGCGCTCTCGACGTCTCCTGGGAGTCTGCTACATTGTTGTCAAGGTAACTTCTCTAAATCCATTCCTGCTCTGTTACTCATACACTGGCCTTGGTGGAAATACACACTGATGTTATCACTCCGTTATTACCCGAGGATAAAAATATGTAAAAATATTAACTTTTATTAGAGGGTAGTAGAATAAAACAATTTAACGCAGAGTGATGTGTAGATTATGTCATCGTCTACACAAGTTATTTTCTATTTCATAGTTTCCTAGAAGGACATTTATTTTAAGCAAGCTTAAACAAAGATTTAAGGTGCAACTCTGTTGTACAGCAATAGAAACACACCAACAACAAATGTACATGTTACATTTGTATGTAATCTTTTTCAACATTTGGGATTTCAACATGCAGAACCATTGACATAGAGAATAAAGTCTTTCTGATTGAAGTCTTCTTTCTCTTTTCAGGTTTCTCTCCTGGTTGTGGTAGAGATTGGAGTATTTCCTCTGATCTGTGGCTGGTGGCTTGACATCTGCTCTTTAGTAAGGCTCGCTTGCTTCTCTTCATAATCCCATTTTGAATATCTCTGTATTATATCATCAAAGTCCTCTCACTTTGAACTAGCTCCTCTCAGTTGCTTGCTTAGAAACCCCACACTAATTGAAATTGTGCAAAAAAAAGCTCTGTGGGGAGGAAAATGCTTCTTCCGAACAGTATGTTTGCTTTCTGGTAATCACAGTTTCTCCACCAGCAGATTCTGAATTTGCCTATGTGATACATTTTTTTACAGATTTTACATCTTTTTCTTTTTAACATCCACAATCACATGTAGTCCTAAAGCGGATACACATGATCTCATTCTTTTCAAAGCAATCCTAGTCTGAAAGGACATTTCCTCTGACTTTTATGTCATTGAAGTGATATGGGCTTTGCTGTTCTGAGCTGGAGGTGGCAGGGGGATGCTTTAAGATCCCATTTAAACAGTGAATGAAACTCAGACCTTCTGTACAGCGTTGACAGTCAGTCACTGCTCCACAAAAGACTATCTATAAAATGTGTGTTCTGCTTTTTCTTCATCAGAGTTTTTCCATTTATCATTTCTTAACGATTTAGTTGGCTCTGATTCCAAAGCTTCTTCTTTTTTTTTTTCAATTTGTCGCACTCCGCATGTGTAGCGTCCATATTTACCGGCGCTTTCGTGCACACGGCCTGCTGGGTCTGACGCCATGTCTTCTGCATGTGTGAGGAATTTCAAGACCGTAACCTGTTCACACTGTTGCTTTTATATTGCTTGTGATGTGATCCAAGTCTTAAAAATAATATGTAAGACCGGCAGTGTGAATGTTAAGCTCTTTTGTGGTACAGTGTGTTGACTTGAGCAAGGTAATGCCGACCCATGAGAGCCTTTCACAACACATTTTATATGGCTTTCAGCAGCACTATCAACAACATGGACAAAAGCAGATGTTCTTGGTTACACAGTTCATACATTCATTAACACCCAGAAAAACAGAGAAGCATCTGGGTTGAAGGATCGGCGAGTGAGAGAGCGCCATATGGCTCTGTGTTGTGATGCCAGCTCTTTGTTTGTGATGCTCTCCTGTGTGTCGGGGTGTTTGTATGCGTCAAAGCCGACAAGCACCGTTGCAGTGATTTGAGTCCCTTTATGCCAACATGTAAATTGTCAGTTATCCAGCTTGTCATTATCCATGAGCCTGTTCATATTGAGCCACTCTCTCTCAGACCATATGGAGCAGCTTACACAGCCGTAAGCATGTCTCCTGCTCTGTGAACACAGCCTGATTGATGTGTAAAGGGGACTATGTGGATTAAGTTGTCTTCATCATTTAGTACGTTGTGCTTAAGTGCCACTTAAGCTGGTGTCCTCCTGAATACTTCAATGTTTTCACTATTGTATATGTACAGATTCTAAAATGTCTCTTAGTGGGGTATTTTAAGCAGTAAATCACGGAGTTCAGTTTTATTTTCTAGTGTTAATCATTTTGTGTCATAAAGCTGATCACATATGTATGTAAGGAGTAGTTACCATTTAAACCCTGAACTATAATCACTTTTTTGTCTCCCCCCCCGCAGGAGATGTTTGATGCCTCGTTGAAAGACAGAGAATTAAGTTTTAAATCGGCACCTGGTACAACAATGTTTCTTCACTGGCTAGTGGGAATGGTCTACGTCTTCTACTTTGCCTCTTTCATCCTCCTGTTGAGAGAGGTAAGACAACTAGAAAAACATACTATTTCAGGCAATGATTTAGGTAACACACGCTAAGCTGCAGCGCTTGTAAATTATTGTAATGTTGAGCAATTTTTCTTGGGCTCTTTCTCTCTCAGGTGCTGAGACCTGGAGTGCTGTGGTTTCTGAGAAACCTCAATGACCCAGATTTTAACCCGGTGCAGGAGATGATTCACCTGCCCATATACAGACACCTGCGGCGGTTCATTCTGTCTGTGGTTGTCTTTGGCTCCATCGTCTTGCTCATGCTGTGGCTGCCTATTAGGCTGATCAAACTATTGCTGCCTACTTTCCTCCCATACAACGTGATGCTCTACAGGTAACCAGCAGACGGAACACAGTTAGGGGGCACTTAATAACCATGTGCAACCTGTGGCTCCGTCTCTCGGCAACGATGTTAAGAAAACACTATTTTTCAATAATGAAAGGAAATGAGTAGAGTGACAACATGGACTCAACATAGCCACGTGTTGCCGTGAGAAAATTGAAGCTTAATTTTGTGTTGAATAAGCTGAGACCAGAAACATTGATCACACCTGTTCTGTCGAGTCTTGTGATTAAAACACAGCTGACATGTCTTTTTCCCGACCTTCTCCACTCTTTCAGCGATGCCCCCGTCAGTGAGCTGTCTCTGGAGCTGTTGTTACTTCAGGTTGTTCTTCCAGCTCTGCTGGAGCAGGGACACACTCGCCAATGGCTCAAAGGCTTAGTTCGAGCCTGGACTGTCAGTGCTGGATATTTACTGTAAGTGAGCACTTTTTCTACAATCTGTGTGCACACATCGCAGTTTTCATATTGGCCCAGTGTTTTCTTTTCCTCGTATTTACTCTGTTAAACAAATGAAACACTTCTGTCTCCAGGGATCTTCACTCCTACCTCCTTGGCGAGCAGGAAGACAATGATGCCAACCAGCCCGTGAACAACAACAATAACAACAACCCCCCTCACGGCCATCATAACAACAATAACAACCCCGCCCCAGCTGTTGGCGAAGGGCTACACGCAGCCCATCAGGCTATCCTGCAGCAAGGAGGACCAGTGGGTTTCCAGCCCTACCACAGACCCCTCCGCTTCCCATTTAGGGTGAGATGGTCACACTGTGTTCAGGAGTCGGTTTTGTGGAATTCAAAATATACCTTACAGTAACGAGGAGAACTGAACCCTGTGTGAACCCTTAGAGTCATCCTGTCCTTGTATTCCTTTTACTTTTTGCACCAGTGTGCACCTGTGTGTCCTGTACAAGAAAATTATTTTCATTTTTACTGTTTTCCAAAATGACAATCACTGCACTGACCGTAGCTCTCAAAGGCCCCAAAGTTACAAAACAAGGCCTGGTTAGTTCAAGTAAGACACTTTTTAACACTGTACCGGACACACCCAACTCACCATGCGACTCGTAGTTGAGTCATTAAATTTCAAAAAGTTGTCAGAGATGTGGAATTGCTGAGACAAAGGGAAAATGTCACAGTCTCAGAAGGTTACTTCTCATCTCAGCATCACTTGAATAGGCCACATTATCAAACAGAACTATTTTTATACCTAACAGAAGTCTTTAAAAAGAAAATAACAACTCATGGTCCTCTGTTATTTATGGTTTAAAGACAAATATAGAACTGTGCCCAATTAAACTCGAGGTACCACTTACTGTACCTTTGAGCCTCTGTAACTCAACTCTGTTGCAGATAATGAAAGTATGTTCTGCAGTTCATCCCATCAGGGAGCTTTTATCCCTAAATATGTTCTTCTCTTCCCTAGATTGTGTTACTGATTGCTTTCATGTGCATTACTCTACTGGTGGCCAGTCTGGTGTGCTTAACTCTACCAGGTGAGATGTCGTACAGCAAAACCAACACATCATTCAAACCTTGATCTAAAAGTGTTTCAAAGCATCAAAGCTGTGTTCATGTGTTCTATCCTGTATGTTTCAGTCTTCACTGGCCGTTGGCTGATGTCCTTCTGGACGGGCAATTCCAAAATCCATGAGCTGTACACTGCAGCATGCGGTCTGTATGTCTGCTGGCTGTCTATACGCGGAGTCACTGTTCTGCTGGCCTGGATGCCACAGGGACGCACAGTTATCGCACATAAAGTCCAGGAGTGGACACTCATGGTAAGTACTGCATTATTGTGTTTCAGTTACTCCCAAACACAATGGCGGAGCTACAAATGGTGGTGGTGATTAATCCCTTTCTTTTCAAAAATTAGGCTCTCTAGAGCTGGACCTTAGTACAGTGTATTTGAAGAGTTACTCTGTTTTCTTTTTTTTTTGTGGTCATTTTTGAAATACAATGTACCAGAATCTGCCTATAAATAACACATCATTAAGAACATTAAGTGTCACATGCCCCATGAAGAAGCAAATCTGCCACAATCAAAGAGGGATACAACCTTTTCCCTTAACTGAAAGTACAACCACTCATTATGTCCATTGTGTGTGTTTCTTCTACTTGTGTGTTTAGATCCTGAAGACTCTGGTCGTGGCCCTGCTGGTGGCCGGAGTCATCCCGCTGCTCCTGGGGTTGCTGTTTGAACTGGTCATTGTGGCTCCACTGAGGGTCCCACTGGACCAAACACCCCTCTTCTATCCGTGGCAGGTACGATTGTGTGTGTTCATCTCACGATGTCTCTGTGAGTCATTTTCTTGCACGATCTTGGAAAGTGTCATGAGTTATTGAGGAATACTTTAGTCTTGATTTCTACCTGCAGGATTGGGCTCTCGGAGTGCTCCATGCCAAAATTATTGCTGCCATCACTCTCATGGGCCCTCAGTGGTGGCTGAAGACTGTTATTGAGCAGGTAGGTATTATATTGATGTTGGACACATTATTTTGTGTGTAATCCCCTTCATGTCCAAGCATCCATTAAAAACACACCGTCAATAATTCAGACTTGAGACTCTTGGTAGATGAGAATCTCCTACATTATTAAGCATAGAAGGGTTATATAGCGTGCATATATCAATACACTTCTGTTAGATTTACTTTTGAGCTTAGATGGCTTTAGGTTTGATAGTAAATCTCTGCCTTGCCTGCTTGTGCAGAATTGGTTTGTGTGGTGACAGCTTGTCCTAGAAGACTCACTGTTTTTGGATGGATATAATAACTTTCCAATGTAATGTCTGTAAACTTCTCTATAGGTGTATGCAAATGGCATTCGCAACATAGATCTCCAGTTCATCATCCGCAAACTGGCTTCTCCTGTCATTTCTGTCCTGCTGCTGTCTTTGTGCGTGCCGTATGTGATTGCCGCAGGGGTGGTGCCTGCTGTGGGTGAGTATCTGAGAACGTGCTGGTCACGTCTAAAGTTTTTACTTTTTGTTTTAAAGACTTTTCAGATCCAAACAGAATCATCACACCTTTCTTTACATTACAAGCTCATTTGCTAAAGATGTTTAACATTTCCCCCAGAGAACCACCATTCCACTGTCAAGTGTGTTTGTTTACCGCTGTTGCCACAAAGTCCAAAATGTTGAAACTATAAAAAGTAAAATGTGTGCATTTTTTTTTTTTTTTTTGTAGGCGTTACCCCTGAGATGGAGATTCTGATGCAGAGGAGGATCTATCCTTTCCTCCTGATGGTTGTCTCGCTTATTGGAATCCTTTCCTTCCAGATCAGACAATTCAAACGCCTTTATGAACACATCAAGAATGACAAGTAAGGACATTTAACACAAACTTGCCTGAGTTAACATTTTAGTTTATTTAAAATTTCTAATGGAGTTTTACTTTAATTGTGTCCTATAGAAGCTAAAATTTCCCAAAATTAACAATTGAATGTACATATCTTCAAAGTAGATATATTGTCGTTGTATATCTGGGAAATGAGGGAACATTACATAATCCCATAACGTCTCATGATTTCCCTTTGTAGGTACCTGGTTGGTCAGAGGCTTGTCAACTACGAACGGAAAGCTGGCCGACCGAGCTCAGTTCCCCCCTCCAACCCAGTCGCAGAGTGAATTTTTGTGTGACAAGTTGCCACATTTTTGCACCTGTTGCCCTGCGTACATCATGTCCACTCCTCATCCCATTTTTTTTCCAACTTCCAACTCGATGGTGTGACCAAAGTCCTCCTGAATCTTCTGTGGATCTTGGTGGATTGGATGTTTATCAGTTTCCTGTCATGCCCACCGAGGATGGAATGGCAAAATGTATTATATTCATGGGACAGCTGAGTAATCTCCTCAAATGCATGGAGGAGGCTGGAGGATTAAAGGTTTGATTTGGAGCTCAACATCTGTATTGTCATTCATGCCTTGCTTTGTAAAGTGCTGCCTGATAATTGTACATGTGTAAATACTTTGAACGCAGACTTTGTCTTAAAAAAAAAAAAAAAAAAAAAGGACATGTGGATTAATGCAATGACCATTGTACATCTTAAAAGTGTATGTATAATTTATTAAATCAAAATGACAATTTACCTCCTTTGTTGTGTGTTGTGTTGTTAGGACAACCAGGTTACATGCACATTTGTATGCGTTTAAGCAGATTTCACACTTGTTTTCACTCAGATCCATTTTGAACTGTTTTTTAGTGGAGTATTTACCAGCTCAGAACTCACTGAAATCTACAGAGATGGCGAAATAGTGACATTGAGATCCAGCTCTTCCTGTGTTTGCTTTCTTTAGACCTCTGTCTATCCTGCTTTCAGACTTGAGTTGATCTTTGATTGAACCACACCAGTTAAAGTCCTTGAATAAACACGATCAGCCTGTTTGGTGCATTAACAATATGATAATTACACATGGGTAATTTTCACCTCAATCCATGGTTTGTCACATTTGGTGCTGAAGAAAGATTTCTGTGGATCAGGGAGATTTTTTAAAAAACATGTTACAGTAAATATGTGAAACAGTTGCAGACTTTTAAGTGGTTATTATTGCTCAAGTGTCTAAGGAACAGCTAAAAAAAAACAATCATTCAACCATACTGGATCAAGCTTTATGAGTGGCCTCAGATCCTGGTATGCATTCTCCTAAACATGGTCAATATTTAACCTGGGGTGGTGTGATTTCCTCATCTTTTGGTGTAAGAGGCGAAGGAAGTATAACTCCAAAAACCTCTGCGAGAACCAGTGGAATCTCCTCATCCTTGAGATCTCTGGTGTGTTTCATCACGCCTTCTGTAGTGAAGGTCTTGGTGATTAGCCTGCGACCGATGTAGGTGACCCTCCCCTCTGGTTTTAACAAAGTGCAGACGGACTTGCAGAAGTAGATGGAAGAAGGGGAGCTCTGGTGGTACATGCACATCTTGGTGAAGTCCTCCAAACTCCGGGGTTCAAAGGTGAACTTGTACAGCACATCCCAGTCCTTACATTCGTTGCTGCTTTCATCACTCTGCCACTCCAGATAAAACATCCCCGTGTCCTCCCTGATACGGTGCATGCAGTGGCCCCGCTCCTGCGGGTCAGCCGTGTCCAAGGAGAGGGGGGAACTGAACCCTGCACTCCCGAACCCCACGTCGCACAGCCAGCTCCGCCCCTCAACAACCACCATGAGGATCAGATGGTCCAGAGGCGGCCCGTAGCAGCCCGTGAAGCCACTCTTCACCTGGCCGGAGAGCAGGGTCACCTGGAAGCCGAGTGCCGTCAGCAGCCAGGAAAAGAGGCCGTTGTTCTCATAGCAGAAGCCGCCGCGGCGCTGCTTCACTATCTTGTCGTAGAACAGATGCAGATCAAGGCGGATCAGTTCGCCACTGTGCATCGTGAGGTTCTCCAACGGCACCGAAAGCAGGTGACGGGTGTGGATGGACCGCAGCGTCTCCAGGGTGGGCCTGGGCCCCGACCCGGGTTCAAATCCGATTCGAGACAAATATTCCCCCACGTCCATCTGCGGAGAAGTCATTTCCACTGCCTTCACAAACTTTATAGTGCAGTGTTGGAGAGGGCCAAAGTACACAGTGCTTATATAAGTTCCAGGTATCAGATGGACTCTGTACAACATCAAAATTCCTAGACCAGGCACTCAGTCGAGCGCATTTTTTCACCTATGCCACATTTGTCACCATGGAAACCAATGGAGTACAGGGTTATTTGATCCACCACACCACTCCTTCCATCATTTGTCAAGGTTGTTTGAATTGCTTCATGTCATGACTGTTTGACACAGATGTACACACATTTTACAATTTCCATGCGAGCTGACACTACAGCACGCTGATGGAAACATACAGACCGACAGACAGACAGACCAATAAATACACGTGGACAAAAACATAACCTTCACCTCAACCCTCATTGGCATTTGGTTAAAAAGAACAAAAGAACAACCCCAAAAGCATTGATCCTGGAGATCATACTCTACTATGCATACTTTATTATTACAATATTGGTTGCACTTATATGACATTTTTAGTCAATTGTTTATTTTTATATAGCTAATTCTTAATGTGATAAGAACTGGCAAGCTATTATATTATTGGCTTTATTACATTTGAAAATGTATTACCCTATTGGTAGATATTACTTTAGTGGTCATTCTTACATTACTGGTTGCTATACTATCTAATTAGCCCCCCCCCTGAAAAAATTCCTTGCATTTCCAAGATATGCATCCTTTTTAGTGTATTACTCCAATATTTAATGCACTTATTACATTTTGACAAGATAACGTCTTGATAAAATAACGTCTTAGCAACTAATTACATCATTGCTTTATTACATTTGAAATGGTGAATATGCTGCAGTATCGGCACTTATTTCCCATTATAACATTATTGTTTGTAGTGTTTTTTTTTTTTTTTAATCAAAATACTCAGACCCCCTCGTGCCACTTCTTGCCGGGGTGACGTCACCGGTGGACACTCCCTTTTCCCCAGCAGAGGGAGAAAGATGGCGCCCACACACGTCCTGAGATGCTGTCAACGGGGCTTAGCATGGATTCCCGTGATTTTTATCGCCCTGGTCGTCTGCTGGTCATATTATGCCTACGTGGTGGAGCTTTGTATATGTGAGTAGACGCGCTGCCGCCGGCTGTGGGCTCTTTAGAGCCCGGTAAAGGCTGTTGTTGTCATTGTGCCTGTCCACAGGAAGTAAATGGACCGCAGCTCAACAAAGGTGTTGGCAAGCTTGTCCAGTGTCCACAGCTGGATTCTGAAAATGATCTGCACCGCTGTCATCGCCTCGGTGCCCTGAATTAGGAGGCGATGTGTTTGGGTTGAATAGAAACTTTCGCCTCCGCTGTTAATGCATCTTCTCCTCTCTGTGGTTAATGTCGAAATGAATGGGGTCTGAACCGAGAAGTAAAACGCTGTTTCTCTATCGCAACCGGATAAATTCTAATACATCTGGACCATCGAGACCTGTAATGTCCTTGCTATATGTATTTGCCCATCTGGGTTTATATTCTCCCTTTCTAGTTAGTCAGCGCTCTTTGAACGGAGCAACAGCGCGATCTGCGGTAGTTTGTATATTTAAAGCGTTTCAAAACTTTCTTTTCACGTAGATAACCACATATGCCAGGTTAAAAACGTGCACTACAAATTATATGTAATAAATACCTTCAGATAGAGAATGCCTTTATAAAGGCTGTAAGTCACAACTTGTGTTTTGCACCAAGCTTGTGCTATTGTCCCAATTTGTCTGAATTCCACTTCCAATACATTCAGATCTTTAAAATATAGTTTGAATACAATATTTAATAATCTTACCCTCCACATATTTAATTCATTATAAAAAAAAAAAAAGGCATTCCCAGACCCCCATAAGAAACCTGCAGAACCAGGCTCAGAAGTGTTGGGAGAAACCAGAGATCCGGTAAACCAACAGATATAAGAACTCTGGTTTTCATGTGTCCTCTTTCCAAGCATTTTGTCGTCATCGGAAACTATTTTTACACATTCAGAATTAATTTGCAGTGATAAATTCAATCCAGGAATTTCCCTCTGGGATTAATAAAGTATTTCTATTCTATTCTATTCTATTCTATTCAGATTTATTTTTCTGACTATCGCTTTTGAATATTTAGCAACAATTGAGTGTGAAATGTTCTTATTTAGCTTGAAAAAGCAGACACCAATATATAGTATGGATGCAAATAAAAAAAGATTAGAATACAATGGAAAAGTACATTTTCCATGATTTAAGTCAAGCAGTGAAACTTCAAATATGTGCAATTTTTTTTTACACAAGAATAAGCCCTTTAAGAGGTGTTTGTGCTTTTTTTTTATTTTAGCTGAAAAGTTGTGAAACTCTAAAATGCAAGATTTGAAAATTGCACAATATTTGATAAAACCATGTGGGGCTTTCTTTTAAACAAAAACAAAAGGCCATAATACATACAATCAAAATAAAAAATAAACATTCATCTTGGAGCTTTTTCAGTGTTTTTAGAGTCACTCTTACACTCACAACATATAATTTTTCAGTGAATTATTATTATTATTATTATTATTATTTTTTGATGCACCTGTAATCATGTGCTCTATTGATAGTGGAAATTTGTGTACGGGAAGATTTAAGTGGATTCTATTTTTCAAAATTAAAGCACTATACCCATAACACCATTTAGAAATAACTTTATTTTACACATTTTGAGATCTCCGAGCAAATGTTTTTGGTCCAATGAGCTCCAGTTGGGAAACCATATGGCAAGATACATTTTTACCACGCTGCAAGTCTTTAACACACGAGCACTCCCAAATACAGACAAATTATATGACGCTCTCTTTTCATTTTCATTGTTGGATCCATAAATATAGGCACATTCAGTTTTAATGTCCCTGTAATTGGCAAAGTATATTTCACTGTCTGACATTTGTATTTTCTCCCTTTTATCTCTTGCAGTCACCATCCGCAGTATAGGAGAACAGAGTAAGTGTCCCGGGGGTTCAAAACAACATTTACTGAATTTATAACACATAGATGTTTCCTAAATTGAGCCACTTTTTCTTTTATTGGGTTAATCGCTCTGAGTCCTGTTGAAATGTGGTCTTTGGACTTGGCTATAAAAAAAAAAAATGGGGCTGGCACAGAAAACACGTCTTTTCTCAAAGTGCTGAGGCTTGAATGCTTAAGACCCAGCAGCACCTCCTCATTCAGCATTAGTTATTACCTCTCCTCTCTCATTGATTAAAAGTTTCTTGAAGCTCTTATTTCAAGTAACAGCCCCCCCCCCCCTTGTCAGTTCTTTCTTTTTGCCCATGTTGAACTGTTGATCCTCACACTTTCTTTTTACACCCTCCAGTTGTGTACTTGATCTTCTTCCACCTCTCCTTCATCATGTTCGTATGGTCTTACTGGAAGACCATCTTCACCAGGCCTGCCAACCCCTCCAAAGAGGTACAGTACCCTGATTCTGCACAACGAGCCCACGCTGTCCGCATGGCGGCTTCGTCAGTATCCTGCTTAAATAAAATGTCCCCTTTTGGTTCCAGTTTTGCCTGCCCAAGGCTGAGAAGGAGCGTTATGAGAAGGAGGAGAGACCAGAGTCTCAACAGGAGATCTTGTGGAGAGCTGCCGCCAGCCTGCCTCTGTATACCCGCACAGGTGCTGGAGGTACGTCGGTGCCCCCGGATGAATGCTTGTGTTTATGCTTGTTAGTTTTATCTGGGTTGATGCTGCTACCCGCACCCAACAAGAGGACTGTTGGGGAAGTTGTTAAACGATGCGACTGAACCTGGATGCAAAGTTTTCTCCCCACGCGTTTATGTTTATGAGCACTGCTATTCATGTGAACGGATTGAACTGTGCGCACCTGTGCTCTGTACCGGTGTAAAACTGACACGACGACTTTGTTTACATGATGCAGCGATCCGCTACTGCGACCGCTGTCAAGTCATCAAGCCAGACCGGTGCCATCACTGCTCCGCGTGCGACATGTAAGAAGATTTACTTGAGTGTCAACTGTGAGAATTGTCTGGTGATGCAGCTGAGATGTTTTTCTCCCTTGGAAAAAAAAAAAGAATGGGCTTATCTTTGCCCCTTGTGTATGTTTATATTAATGTGCTACTAACTAATGTGTTTGCTGCGTCTGGCAGGTGTGTGCTGAAGATGGACCACCACTGTCCCTGGTGTGTAAGACCTCAGTTCTTGTTTGATGTGTTGGGATGAATCACACCTCATGCCAAGCAAACCGCAAACCAACTGTTGTTGACTTAATAAGATTTACAAAACGCATCACATTTCCAATAAAAACAAATTGATTACGGGATACCAGCAGCTGATCAGGATGAGGCAACCGGATTGCGAAAACCTTCGGAAGAATTTTAGTCTATTTAGTGATATATGTTGTGTAAACACCGCATCCTTTTATTCGGTTTTACACTTTCCAACTGATTTTCATTACAAATAAATAACATTTTATGTGGGTTTTTTTAAGGCGGACTCAATAATGCCACCAACTTCAAACTTCTTGGAATATTTGTTAACACGAGTGTTGCAATTCTCTATCTCCAAATAGAGTACTTCAATTTCAAGTTTCATACTTTCCTGTTGCCACCTATTAAGTATTAACTTATAAAAGAAAGCATTCTGGCAGTAATGCCAAGCCGCCGCCTTTTGTAAAGTCAGGCGCGATAAGATTCCTTCCTCGTCTCTGTGTGTCTGCAGGGTGAACAACTGTGTCGGATTCTCCAACTACAAGTTCTTCATCCTCTTCCTGGCCTACTCGCTGGTGTACTGTTTGTTCATTGCAGCCACGGTTCTGCAGTATTTCATCAAGTTCTGGACAGTGAGTAATGAAGGGTGGACGTCCTCTCGCTCGCTCTGTGCATGCGCCGACTGTGTGTCTGTCGCTGCGCCGCAGATGCAGATTCCCGGTTGCTCGTCAAAAGCCAGGATGAGCATCCTTTGAGCTGTGTGTGCATGGTGCTGACCTCCCCTGCTCTGTGCTGTTCCTCTTGTCTTTTTTTATTTTGTCCTCTCTCACCCTTCACCCTCTGACCTCCTCTCTGTTACCCCCCCCCTGTCTTCCCCAGTTCTCACACACTGGCTCATTGTTTGACGAACCCTTTCTTTTCTCTCTCTCTCTCTCTCTCTCTCTCTCACCACTCAAACACCTCCTCCTTTTCCCCAGATTTTTTCCTCTTGTTGCAGCTCCGCTTTGATTCCCCCTTTTCTCACATTCTTTTATTCTTTGTTCTCTCCATTCTCGCCACAGTTTGCCCATTCACTTACTCTCTTTCTTTTCACCCGGCACGGCCTTGACTTGTGTTTGCCTGCCTGACTTCTGAGCGCTCTGCCAGTTTCCCGTCCTCCTCTTTCCCTGCTGGTGTTGCTAACCAGTCTTATTTCTGTTTGTACTAAAGCTTTGCCGGAGGAAATCGGCAGAGAACTGCCCGAAGGTAACGCAGCCATCCTCCAAAGCTCTCATCACCGTTGCTCCTCTCCTGTCCGTCCTCCGTGAAAATTCTCCCTCCGTGCGGCGTTGTCATTGATTCCTGTCTCGCTCTCCTCTTCTCTCGTCTCTTCCCCAGAACGACCTGCCTGACACTGCCAAATTCCATGTCTTGTTCCTTTTCTTCGTGGCGGCCATGTTCTGCATCAGTATCTTGTCCCTCTTCAGCTACCACCTGTGGCTCGTAGGGAAGAACAGGTCTACGATAGGTACCAAGCACACGCACACATTCACCACATGCGTCTGCCATTTGCCCCGTTGAAAACATGGCTTGTTATTCAATGTTATAAAGTATGTGGTTCAACTTGACTCTTTCTATTCTGCTGTGAGTATATACAGTATTTGCTAAGATGCAGCTTCTCTTCAGCAGATGCTCCTTGCGCATCTGCAAAGTTTAAAGTATTTATGAAAAGCCAAGGATTCAAATGAAAAATACCTTTCAGAATATGAATAAATCCATAAAATGTTAAAATGACAAAGAAATTTTGAAAAGGCAAAATATTCAATGAAATATAAATCCCCCTAAAACCTTATATAAGAGGAATTAACCAAATAAAATTGTTTTAAAAAAGGTTGAAATAAAGATTTTTTTAAAAAAAATTAGATGGACATTCTTCTTCCTCTTGGCTTTCAGTTTAAAAAAAATAAATAATTTCCAACCTTTTTATTTTGAATATGCAAGAAACTAAAGAATAAATGTATATGGGAGAACTACAAAAATTATAACAAAACACAATGCAAAACAATTTAGCAGATACTTGAAACAGAAACAAAGTTATGCATATCGATAAAGAAGTAAGAAGAAGAACAACTTAATAGCCATCACCCTTTCTCCATTAATTCAAATGGCAATAATAAGTTTCTTGACACATTTCTTGCAATGCACTCGGCTCAGTTTTGTCCAGAGTATTAGTCTCAGTCTGAGGACAGAATCTTTACTGAACAATAATCTTGTATCCTTTTGAATTCAAGTTGCATTTTGTTTCAGTGTTTTGTTTAATGACTGTTCGGTTTGTGGTCTCACTCGCCCCTTCCCCGCAGAGGCATTCAGAGCGCCGGTCTTCAGAACAGGCTCTGATAAGAACGGCTTCTCTCTGGGTTTCCGAAAGAATATCACTCAGGTCTTTGGTGACCAGAAGAAGTACTGGCTGCTCCCTGTATTCACCAGGTAAACCACACGAACATGAACGTCCCCCGATCGAATCACAGAATCACTTTTATTGACGCAGATGTTTTCGTGGGGAGATAAATTCCTTCTCACGCCACAGTAGAGGCCGATACGTAACTCATACTTATGTAAACTACTCAAAGAAGCGGAACACAAATTCACATGCATGCTCAACATATTGTCCAAATAGATTGACACCAGCTAGATAATTCACCTTTCTACTCGACCAGCTTGGATAACAGCACTCTGCACAGGGCTGAAATCTGAGCAGCTAATTCCTACAAACACATCTGAACAACCACTGTTCTTTTCAAATCAAAAAGAAAAACATACATGTTTAATGTACAAAAACAAATAAAGTGAACGTGAAGAATTGACTGGTGTTCTGCTGAAGTTCTAATTTTCCTACAGAAATGGTGTCGCTGACTATCTGATGTAAACATTTTGAGACGCCTGTTGGACAGTTTGATGTTTTCCAGGGACGCGAGCGCGAACACCTTTTAATATTTTATTTTATTTTTTAATGGAGCTTCTGAATCCCCCAGTTCGGCTTGTGCTTTTACTTTACTGCTTTGCAACAACTCAAACAAAACACACATATGTGAGGAGAGGAATAGATGAGTCCAAAATCCTCTGGGCCTTGCTCATAACTTTAGTGAAGTCCAAAACTCAGTACTCACTGCCGCACGTTCAACCTGAAATCCATTCATCCTCTGTATCTCTACTGACTATGACTGAAAGAAGGTCACCATCTCAGGGCAAACGGGACACATTACTGATATAGACAATTACACACTGTCATAGTTGCATCGTCGGGCAATTTTAGACTCATCAATTCACCTTTTCTTGTACTTGTAACCGTAACTGGATACACACGGGGGAGAACGAAAGAAATCTGGGAGTGATTACCAATATTGTGGAGCTCTGAGATTGTGCAGTCTGAAATATTTTTCGTCCTGCACAATCTCTGGCACATTTTCTGTTTTCCTTTCTCCAGCGGCAACATCTCCCATTGTTGTCTTTGACAGCAGGAACAGAGTTCAACGCAAGTCGAAGAGTAGATTTGAGCAATTGTTAATTGTGCTAATTGTAAAAAGTTAGTTGAAGTTTGCATGCAGATGCTCAGTGCCAGCAACCTGCTGAATCTCTCTTTGGTTGGTCTAAAGTCCTGTACGCAGCCTTCTTGCCTCTTCGTTGTGTGTTCCTCCTGTTCCCTGCTTCGAGTCAAAGAAAAGTTGGTGTCATTTTCCACGAGTCTGTCACTTTTTTGTTTCTCGAAGTGTAATCTTCTGCGGCAGTCTGTAATCGTCCGTGGAGAAGTGTGGCATCCCGCTGCAGATTACAGTTCTCCCTCCGCTGCTGCCAGAGAAAAAGTAATCAAATATGGCTGGAGTCTTCTGTGTCGATTGTAAATTAAACTCCCAACGATCTGCGAGTGCCTAGAATCTTTTTTCTGTCTCGTCTATAGTTGTGCCACAATAGTAACAAAACATACACCCAGCAATTAAACACCTCGGTGTGTAAAGCTCCGTAGAGCTGAAAATGTTTTTGTCGGATCTACTATGATGTTTCCTTTTTCTCCTTGTTCGCTGCAGTCAGGGCGACGGGCTCACGTTCCCCACTCGGCTGGTCAACGCGGACCCAGAGCAGGCCACAGTCAACCTGCATCCAGAGCCCAGTAAAAGGTGACCCACCTTTGCTTGGTATAGTAAATGTGATGTTGAAAGGGTTTAGGAAGGGTGCTGAAGGATGTTGGTTTTTTTTCCCAGTGCTGCGGAAGTCCCGGTGAGCCCGCTCAGTGACTCCCAGAATCGCCTCTTGAGCAACGAGCAGCACGCCAACAACATCGGAGACCATCTGGCTAATAACACCCTGAAACCAGGTGAGCCACGGCGGGGCTGTAAATAGTCCACCTGCAAAATTCACGTTCGCAGCTCACCTTCTCACATAATTCTGTTTGACTCCCACAGCTGAAAGTGAAACCATCACAATCTCGATGGAGAGCGAGTCCTAACCAGGTAATCAGACTCACTTAACCTCACAGGCTGCTGTCGCCCCTCAACTAATGGGCCACACATACACAGTTACACAGTAACACACAGTTTTGTGTGCAGATTTCTCACCTTGAAGTGCTTTACTGTGCATCTTATGTGGGGTTTAAATACACTCAAGTGACATATTTGTTTTGTGTTTTTCTCTCTCACAGAAAAAAAAATGCCTCAGTCATCTCTTGCGATGCCTTAAGCAACTCAACAGCCCCCCCCCTCCCCCCCAGGCTCATTCAAAGTAACTATGGAAGTGCGGTTCACAGCACAGGATTGCATCTATGGCGCTGGCGTTCTTTGATTCGATTTTTTTATTTCTTTGCATGCAGTTTCACCGGCACATCCCACACCTGCCATCATAATATCTGTGATACAACTAATGCACATCCACACACATGCTGGCCGTCACACATTTAGCTGTATTCATATTTCCTCTTGCTGTTTTCTTTTTTCCTCTCATAAAAGTTATTGATGGATCTTAAGAATCCCGGAGGGAAGAGAGAGCTACTTCTGGTTTCAGGCAGCATTTTTGTTTTGTGCCAAAAGCTCCTCTGAGCTGCACTGAGACTGTATCTTATAGGCGTCACGCGGCTGTGAATAGTGGGGGGACAAGCTGGACTATAGCAGTACGTTTTTGTTTCAACATTTCACTCTTGTGTTTTTGTCTAAAAGGCAGCACATGCTGTGGAGTTGGATCTATTTACCCATGTGAGTGTTTTTTTTGTGTTCATGTGTTTGATTTTTTTTTGGGGGATATAGTATTTATGGTCCGTACTCTTTTGAGATGGATGTTTTCACACCAGAACCTGACCTGGAAACTTACAGAAGACTCCTGGTTTCAGTGGACTGCACACTACCAGTGCTTCGCAGGGTAGACTGTTGCAGGGTTTTTGGTGAGAAATTGGACATTTAGAGCACAACAATATGGAATTTGCACTTTGTAGAATATCAATGTCCATCAGAAAAAAAGTGCTGCTTTTTAAAAGAAAACAACTCATCCCAAGTATGATGGGGGAGGATGACTGGATGATCCTGTGATTCATAGAGTTTTGTGTGTCAAAAGGAATGTATGTAGCAGTTAAAGTGGCAGTCATAGTTTAAAAAAAAAAAAAAAAATCTACATATAAAAACAATTAACACACTTAAAAAAAAAAAAAATCAACTATGTGATTTTTTAAAAATTTATTTTCATTTTTTTCCAATCGTGCTCCTGATAGCTTCACCTGGGAGATGTCTTTCACAAAATGCAACATGCAGCATTCATTCTCACCTGTTCTCAGCACGCGGCGTGTTTTTTCTACAGCTCAACTTTTACTAAGACGACCAACACTCATTGCCAAATAAGGGCTGGCCTGTCAAGAGCTCTGACCTCTGAAGTGTTTACAGCATCCTAGCTTTATCTAACCTCACTGGCCAATGTCCTGATAACCAAATCGTATTTATCGGTGGTTTGCGGCGCAATACCTTCTTTGTTGATCTGCCTCTTCTACCTGGGTCATGATGTCTTGAATTACTAGTGCTGGCCAGCAGGTGGATGCATGTCTCTTGCTATTTGCCCTCATTCAGCTGGAGTTTCCTCTACTACTACATCATCCGACTCAGGGCTCAATTCACTTTCAGTCTAATTTGCAGGTGCAGCTTTCTCCAAAAACAAGGATGTTTTTCTCAACAGCCGATTTATTATGCATTACCTTTTTCCTCTGAGATTTGATTTGAACATGAAAGTGAATTGAACCCCTCTGACTAAATGTAAAATAATGGTTTCACCTGCAGCTTCCGCTCGCCTTGTCACTGTATACACATGTGTGACTGGAATCGGCTCAGTGTTGTGACCAACGGTTAAAAAGAAAGTTAGGTTGTGAAACTTCACAGTGAGTTGTCTCGTGATCGCTGTCAAACAAAATCTGCAAAAACTAACCATATTTTATTTGCTGAAAAGTGAAAATGACTTATGCATATCCCAGATTCGTCAGTAAAACCAAAAGAAAAGGAGGGGAATGTCCCAGGAAATGTCTCAACAGTGCTGAAAGTAGCTTTCCACTGAAGCATGACTCAGCAGATATCCTGATGTCTCTCATTACTCACATCTCTGATCACATCCTGAGTGCTGCTGGATGATCCCCCCCCTGCTGATTAGGTAACATGAGACTGTGATGACTGGCAGGCTTACAGCTGTTTCTGTCTGGTGGAGCGAGTACTGTACTGGTGCTGTGAGGTGTGGCTGTTTCTCAGTAATCACAGTTGTTGCTGGATGTATCCCGAACTGGAAAGCATATGTAATTGACTGAATAATGGAGTGTTAAAAAAAAACAACCCAGAACTTTGTTTTAGTCTTTCCAATCATGTCACCTCAAAGGTACTTGTCCCCCCCCCCCCCCCCCCCCCCCCCCCCACACGGGTGATTGGATCATAGTTGTCATTGTAGCACATTAAATCGCTGTTGCAGATTGTAATACAAACTGAAGTTTTCTTCAGATTATGTAGATTTTTCTCAAGCTCCCACATCAACATTTATTTAAAACAATTGTTAAATAGAATTATGTCTGAGGTCCCGGTTTGTCCTGGTTCTGAAACGATGGACCTGTCGTCTTGTTTTACACATTGCCTATATTTTCTCTCGCCAGGACTTTGAGACTAAAGTGCGCGTGTATTTTGTAAAGCTTAAGTGAGTGTGTGTGGTTTTTTTTAGGGGTTGGGTTTTGTGATCTTGTTGTCTTGGGAGAAATGTTTCTGTGCAACCATGAGATTTTTTTTTACATGTCTGTGAACATACACCACTGTCTGAGTAATGCTCTGTAAGATGCCGCCTCACTCCTGTGGGGGCGATGAAAAAAAAGTGTTTTACCATAATAATGAGGATTATGGTGTTATAACAAAGCTTTTTTTTTTTTTTTTTTCAACCATCGCTTGGGGTGTCATGTTTTGAATTAGCTTTACTCTCATCCGTCTCAACTTTATAAATGAAGCCATAAAAACTCTTGTGAAGATGGAAGAAGGATCTGAAAAATTCTGTCAGTTTTTTTTGTTTTTTTTTACACCGACAACTTGCCACATCTGTATTCACATTGCAGGTGTAATGGATCATAACTTGCTTACAACATTTTGGTTTTCTTTTGTTAAAATGTCCTATTTTACAATGAGTGTATATATATATTGATAATGTAAGAAAAAGACGACATATATATTTTTCTTGTCTGATTAATTTTACTGTTCCTATTTTGTGAATGAAGTACATGCCTCTACACAATTAATGTGAAAATAACAATAAATGTTTTTTTTAAAACCTTCGTTCGGATTTTGTGTCTGAATCAATTGAAAGGTGTGTTTTACTTTTTTTTTTCCCATTGTGTCTTCATTGTGATTGTGTTTAAACTCAATAAAATGGGAGTCGGACTGAACTGCACACACTGGAACTTGATTCCAAATACTTGAACTACAACCTTATGAA
The DNA here is from genome assembly GCF_963383615.2 of Lipophrys pholis. Lineage (NCBI taxonomy): Eukaryota > Metazoa > Chordata > Actinopteri > Blenniiformes > Blenniidae > Lipophrys > Lipophrys pholis. Next base: position 6,956,918 of record NC_137648.1, read on the forward strand.
GTGCATAATACAACCATCCCTCACCCCTTTAGTGTATTCTATACTGGCAAAGGAATATTATAAAACCTCCCCTAACTTAAGCACAATTAGACCCCCACAACACAACCATTTTTGATGTTGAGTTTGTGCTTCTTCACTTCATAAGCTGAAAGTTCTGCATCCTTCAGCTGTGATGACCCTCCTTTGAGTACCAGCTCTTGTACTCTTGAGAGCGCAGGATCCTTGTCAACCCTAAGCTTTGACTTGTTCCACAGTCATTGAGATGATTGTACTTCCTTTCTTTATAGACAATGCTGTATTCATATGCTTGTCATATTCCGGCCCACCTTTGGATAATAGGTGACGACATCTGTGGTTCGGCTTGTCTTACATAAAATACTGGGACTTTTTTAAAAGCTGCTAGTTGTTCCTCAACCTACTGCCACTTGATATCCTTCTGGAACATGTTTGTGGACTGAAGCCAAAACAGTGAACAAGCTCTTTAAAGACCTGTTTTCATTATTTAACAGTTCAAGATCAGTTTTCAGCTCTGTCATATTTGAAGGGGTTGGTGCACCTTTGACTGCCTGCACTTCATTATGGACTGGATGCAGTCCTGGAGCATTCACTTTACCACACAGGAACATCACTTTTTCTTTGAGGAATACACATTTGGTCCCTTTTAGCCTCAGTCCCTTTAGCTCCTTGAGTACCCTGACAAATGATTGAATATGCTTGTGGTCATTTTTACCAGTCATCAAGATGTCATTTAAGTATACAGCCAGTTAAGGTGTCGTGTAAAAAGACCTCTGGCCTCTGATTCTGGGTGTAATTGCAAGTCTAGACTCTTCACCCTGGACCTTTCGCAGTAACCTGAATAGTCATGTTTATATTCATTCCAATTAAAAAATGACAATACTTCTAGCTGCCACAACATTATTCCGTTCTCTAATGGTCCAATTTTCAGTATATTTGGTCGAATTATAAATAATAATATCAACCTGAGAGAAAATGTTTTATCTCCTCCAAAATATTACATTTCGTCTCATCTTCAGTAGAAGTCCTTACAGTTACTACTGCTGCCTGCTTCTCACATATCTTCAGGAGTTGCAGCACGACTTTACATGAGTCTACAAACATACACAGAGTTAGTCCTTTCCACAGCCGTTTATGATCACGTAGAATTGTTTGGCTTGAAACGACTGTTGTATTTGACTCTATATAAATACATTTGAATGGATGACTCAGAGTGGTGCCGAGAAATTAGTATTTTTTTAACTTGTCGATTTTAATGTGTTTCCCTATTATCAGGGTGTCCAAATAACTGTTGAAAAAGTCTTCATTTGAGTCAAATTGCTGCAGTGAAAGTTCACATCACTCCCTTATCAGCTTCTCTTCACTGGATTCATGTGAAACCTAACATAGAATTGTTTATTCTACTTTTAACTTACAAAGCTTTTATCAAGATATGATGAAGACTGGTTGTGAAAGTGGTTAAAGAGCTGTTAGTCCCACACCACTGCAGCAGAATCCAGTGTAAAATACTATAAATATGTATATGTTGTTTTCGTTTTGAAACATTTCCAGTGTGTTGTTAGTTTCTTTCTTTTGCTTGTTTACTGATTTTGCGCGTCGTGAAATACAGACTAATATTTACTCTGTCTTAATATTCATATTTTCCCAAAGATTTCATATCTCCCAAAGATGTCACCTTTATTTATTAGTACAAAGTCCCCCGTACAGATCTCCAACCTTTGCTTGCATGCAAGCATGTATGTAGAATTATGTAAAGTCATGCTGCAAGTCTTTAACCGATGTGAGGCGCAGATAGCACGGACGTAACAAATTCGCTTTTCTTTCCCTGGTTTGCAAATTGTAAACATTTCATCCCTGTCAGGAACTTCTTTTGGTGGTATTACTTCTGAGGAGTTGTCCTACGCTCTGCAACTCCTTTTGAAGGCACCAGAAGCCTGATACAATTGTAGAAATCCTCCAAAAACTGTCACTAGGCTGGGATGCGTATGATTTGTGGTATTCCATAATTGTACAAATACTATTATCTTGAATAAACACCCTCGTAACTCTGTTGATCCGTTCACTTGATTTCTGCATCTGAGCCTCAATCTGCGCTCCGTAACACTTTTTAAACTACAGAATCTTACTTTTTGGAATTTCAATGGACGGTGACATCATTTGCAGAGCATCATCAACATAGTTAGATTCCTGACAACTGCGACGGGGCCTGGATGTGAATGTGAGTCTGTTTGTAGCCTTGTGGTGTCAGAAACAGAGAGTGATAAGGAAGAGTAAACATGGCTTTGGTTTCTACTCAGTCAACATACCGTGGATTCATGACCTCAGTTCAAACAAGAGCTATCAGTTTGACAGCCCGGCCCTTGACTTCAGCCTCTCAAAAAGTTGACTTATTCTGGATCCAAAAGGTTTGCAAACAAGCTGGGTACCACCTGTAATGCATCTGATTTCCAGATATCCTCAGTAGACTGGCCGAGTGTAACGACTGTTTGATTGCACCATCATGTACCGCAGATATGAAACCAAAAAAAAAAGAAAAAACACCTTTGTATGAAGTGGATAGTATTTGGATACCATATGAGAATCTGTCCTGAAAATAATAAACTGAACATTTTCTTATATTTGTGCATGTGTGTGTGTGCGTGTGTGCGTGTGTGCGTGTGTGCGTGTGTGCGTGTGTGTGTTTGTGTGTGTGTGCGTGTGTGTGTGTGTGCGTGTGCGTGTGCGTGTGTGTGTGCGTGTGTGTGTGTGTGTACTGAACTAAAACGTTTTCCCCCAGGGTCTTGACCTCAAGATCTATTTTTCGAGGAAGAATTTGTTGACTATAAAAACAAAGTGTGTGATCAAAGAGAAAGTAGACACCTGGTTTAATGATCGCACTGGATACATGAAGCTACAGGGGGCCAGTGTGGCTTGGAAAAGTGCCACCAGGTAATCAACTGATGGTTTTCGTTGTATCGCATTGATTTAAAATTAAATCCAGAAGTGTGGCATCCAGATGGGAGTCAGCAACTTCTCGCCTCCAGGTGATAGAAATATTTTTGTGCTGAGCCTATCTCCTTTGAGGACTGTTTCTAAACTGTGTTTATAGCTGAAGTCTATCACGTGAGGCTTGTACAAACCTGAAAATAAAGACCAAATGAAAAATAAGGGCGGTCTGTAGATTTGCAGGGCATTTCAAAACCTTTTATCAAACTCAGACTAGTCATGACAAATCATTTGTTGGTAGTCCATGTGTGAAATACAAACGTCATGTAAGGTGTGTCTTGACGCACCTCGAATCGACTAAAACAAATGACTCAGCAAGTTATCGCACATTGAAGATTTTGTCACAGAAATGCCACGTTTGACAAATATGTGAATACAGAGTGAACCAATGTGTGTTTTTATTGTTTTTGTATGTAATATCCTGCAGAGGAATTCCAAAAAGTTTACAGAGTTTTTTGCCTGCTTTTATGCCCCTCGGCCATCTCTATTATTCATTCCTTGGATGTGTCTGTACAGCTCAAGGATAAAGATTTAATCTACCCACGAAGGTAAATTAAAGCCTTTCGATATATTTATTCTGTCTGAAGCCAAGGTTTGCCTGAACAAACAGGCAGATCTGATAAACATTAAGAAACAAATGAGCAATGTTCCGGCACAAGTCCTTAAAAATAAGAGACATAAAGAGCATGCTCTCATGAGACAAGACTAAACCAGATGCGGAAAACATGTTTTGTCAGTTTAAAAAGAAAAAAAAAAAAGAGTACATTGAATTGTACACTGGCACCACTAGTGGCATATATTGTGTGATGTCCTGGAATATCACACATGGCTTTGATTGTTGAGGGAAAGTATTCAGAAGAAGCCAAGGGCATGAAAAGTTTTGAAGCGAATGCCCCACATGACAATATCCCTGTGTATGTTGCTATGGGAACCGGGGGGCATGTGAGTGCCTGTGTTGTCCACAGCCTTGAAGAAATTCCCCATTCCACAAAAGCATGTTGTTAAATCGTCCACCCTCAACTCTCACTAGGGACTCAACAGTTTATCCGGCAACTTGCAGGGTTATTTGCAGGATGTCAACAGTCTGTAACATTTGGCTGAGGCCTGCGATGGAAATGTACCGAGCCTGTTTTCTGCCGCCCCACTGAAATGGGTGATACCTCTCTGCAGTGTGACATGTGGTGCCAAGGAATGTTCTTCGGATAGAGTATTTACAACGGCGTGATCTTATGAGCAGATGCACCACTTTGCCCACAGATCTCTCAGAGCTCAGTACGGTGGCGGTTTTGAAGAAGAGAGCTCATTGCACACACCCCGGTGTCTGTATATAACAGTGTTTCGCTCTCTGTTTAGGAGCATTCGTCCAGATGTGTTTGCAGCTCTCTCATGGCCAACTCTGTGTCTTGAAGCAGTTTATTTCTCATCTCTAACCCATCATACAAAGGAGATTTTTTTCTTCCTTTATTCAATATGTCACAGAATCACAAGAAATGAAATCCAACTGTGCAGGAAAGGGAAGAAGCCCAAGGGGCTTATATGAAACTGTCCCCATCAGTAAACACAATGAAAATAAAAAATAAATAAGGATCAGGGAACAACAGGCAGAGAAAACTAACAAAGGAGTTGAATTTCTGTCACAATTACCCGGTGCCCTTTTCTGGACTGTGACTCAAGGACTTGCATGAACTAATGATAATCTCCAGATCATAACATCTGGGGCACATGTTCCTGGTAGGGCCACCCCGGGAAGTCAGGTCTGGAGTGAAAGCTGAGACAAACACATCCATTCTCTTTTGCAGTGGTCCGATATGGCAGATTTCAGGTTTTCATGTGTGACTTTGTCTTTTATTGCTCTTGTTTGTCATAGTTGTCTCCTTCTCACACTTCATTTCATATTCATAGTTTCATGTGTTGTGTTGTCTTCCTGTCTCTTTGTTGCAACAAAGCGTACAAAGGAATCGTCTGCACTGAGGAGGACCGCCACAAGTATTGGATTATGGAGGCAGTCGAAATATGAAAGAGAGACAGTGAACAGGGACAATGGGGGCACACATGCCGTTTCACACCTGGAGCAGCATCCTGACAGAGCAGCAGGGGGTCTGACCAATCTGTCAAAAGTGAAAGGTCGATTACGTCTCAGTAACACCAGCTAAAAGAGACACATCATACCACACTACCAGATGAAGACAGAAGCACAATATCGAGGCATGTCAAAGCTACATTGTAGAAATCTACTTCCCTGAAATGACGCAAAACACACATGAACAAACTGAAGGCTTAATTAACTTTACTGAACTACTGTATCTCTGTTTACCGGTCTGCATGCTCACCCTCAACAGCATCCTGACAGAGCAGCAGGAGGCGAGACAATGGTCATGAACTTTGAGTCATGACCGAAAGAATGTCAAGGGAGAGAAGGAAAACAAAACAAAATTAAAGCTGCAAGCAGGATTGAACGGGTCCTTGCGACTTGCGGGATTTCGACCGAGGATGTTGGTCGACGTATGTGTACTGATGCAGTGGTAACATAGATTAAACAGTCAGCCAAGCTTGGTTGGGTTTTTATTAACACCTGCTCGAGGACGCTGGACACCAGTTAACACGGAAACCAGTCAATCCAAAACACTGCAGCTTGGAGACCTGATACCCGTAGTGGAGCTCCTGAATCCTCTGGTCTCCAACAGATAACAACAACAAAAAGAAGCCAGCACATCATTGCTGCTCCACTGGGTTTATTTCTGTGCATCTATCTCTGTTTGTGAGCATTTTTGTTGTAATCGGTTTATAAAATGGCAGGTGAATGAGCTGCCCTCAGACTCCGCTCACTTGGAATCTCGGCTACACAGGTACCACGTAAGTACCTGGTAGCGCCACAAGAAGGGTTGCCAACCATCCCTTGAAAAGCCTAATTGTCCCATGTGCACTTTGTCCTGTAGTACCATGAGAACCAAGCAAAGACTGTAAAATGTCAATTGACATAATAACTAACAGGATAACCTACAGTAGCTTGCAATGTGCAGTCGACCAACAAGTACACACAGCAAAATATGGTTAAATAGTCTTGGTACTGCACCTTTGACCAACAGAGACTTGTAATAATTATTCATACTCTAGCAGGAACACCATGGCAGCAATAAATGAAACACACAACCCCAGCTTACAATTATTAAACTAAACTAAAGCAGACCAACTAACTAACGAGACTAGCAAACAACAAAAACATACCACAATCACTAAGACTACCAGCCCAATATAACCCCAAATAATGACCCCACCAATCCAAACTCCCATGGTGCATTACAGCACAGCATTTCAGTTCATGCAATCCCCTCAATGATCGCTACAATTTTATTGATGGCGAGAAACAAATACAGTTGATTGATAATATAAACAAATAAATACATACTCATAAACTTACTTTACAGTATACGCACAAATATGGAATCTTTTAAAGAACATTTTACAAATTCAAACAGTTCCTATACTTAATATATGGATGATAAATAAATAACAAAGTAAACTATATAGGTAGCTAAAATTCTATACAAACGTAGAAATATATAATATATAATATAATACTAAATAAATAATAATACATTTTTTTCCATTTTATTTACCACTGTAAATGACCTATGTGCCACTTATGACACAGGTCAAGTTCTCATCTCTATTGGCAGACTGAACATCTCTGTGGATGAGCTTTATGAAGAGTGCGTGACTGCAAACAGCCTTCTGGAGAACCTCACTACACGACAGAACCTTTCTACAGAACTTCACTACAAAACCTCAGGAGAAGGAAACATGGCAGTCCAAAAGAACAGCAAGGAGTTGTATGCAAGTTCTTCAGGCTGCTGAAGAACTATGCATCAACTTAAATTCAGGTTTAAGTCAAATAGTTAAAAAAAATCAAATTACAGGATCAGACACTATCAAAAAAAAATATGCATGTTGCTTTAATTTTACAGCACATGAACCATTATATTGGATGGATGGATGATAAAAGCAGATTTTTTTGCATTAAGCTCCTACAAGTTTCCACAGATTAAAAGGATCCAACACTTTAAATATTTTAGAAAGCAGGGCATGACAATACAGACTTCCTGTGCATCAACCTTCCGTGTAATAACTTAACAAAAACATATTCAGCAACCTATCCAGCAGTGTTTGCCTGCCTGCACTAAAAAAGAACAACACTGTCCACCAATAAGGTGAAACAAGTTGAGAGACAGAGGAGGGAAGTAGAATTGTATTAATGGTGCAAAAGGTGCTGACCAGACACAAATTTTAAGACCCATGAAGCAGAATTGACAGAGCAGAGAGGACACAAAACACCTTAGCACTAAACTCCAACCGACATTACATTTCTTTTTTAAAATAATATTAACCAAAAAAAAAAAAAGGCAATGGGTCTCTATGTTTATTGGCACAGCGAGACAGTCAGACTTAAAATGATTGATCTACCAGAATAAAGGGTTATATTGTTTTGCCAGTCACTTTGAGTAATAAGTATGATAGCATCTGGGAAAAAAACACAGAGAGAGTACTTCAATTACAATATACTGCATTAGAGTATTTGAATGTAACGGTTTTGTGAGTCCACAGGTTCTAGAGAGCGATGTCCACAAAAAGACACTGGGATGCTGAAGAACAGCAGGACAGAAACACAGAAGGACCGACAAGCAGAACACCCAAGGAAATCCCATGATATCCTAAAGCCACCAGGTGAGGACAGTCACACACTCAGAAACAGGTGGAAGACATCAGTAATCAAATACAAGGAGGGGAACCAAGGAGCCACATGAACCATGCCAGTTTGAATACACTCACAGCACTACATTAATGAGAGAAACTGTGTGTGTGTTTTTTGTTTTTTTTCCCCTGTGGATTCAGATTACACAAGAGATGTACAGGATTTAACCTGTTTTGGCTTCAGCCTCCAAACCTGAACAGGATCACGCTGATTAGAAGAATTCCGTTAGTTGCACCAGTCACACATCACAACCAGAAACCACAGACAAAAAATAAAAATATCCTTTCTCCTTTCTCACTTTCAGCCAGACACCACATCTTGTAAAAAAAAAAAAAAGTCCATTCCCTCACTGCTGCGTGGATTACGGGAACACCAATATAAATCAAGTCCATGAAGGGATTCCTTTTTTTTTTTTTGTTCCAATCTCAGTGAAGAAACCAAACAAACAACGGGACGACTCATCCGTTCATGGCATTGATGAGGAGGCGGGTCCACGGGTTGCAGCAAGTACATTCAGGATTCAGCTTCTTGTCCAAAGTTCGTGGTTGTCTCTCGCCATCAGCAGGAGGACGCAGCTCCCGCACGCTTTTTACGCACGGAGGAGGTTAACGGAGCTGAAACTTTACCTGGAGACAATCTGCCGACAGCCGCCACCATGAATAACGGATCCAACCGAAGTATTGACCCGAGCTGCATGGACAAGCCCCCTCCGGCCATGGACATTATCCTCAGTAAGTGGCGCTTACCTACGCATTCATCCAGTTTTGTCTGCATTTTGCGTAAAATGAAGAGGCGATTCCTCGTGCTGGGATGAAAATCTCAACAAAGTTACAAATATCTCCTCAATAAACCCTTGATTTTATGTTTTGGATCGTTTGGAAGTTTTCGTTTTGGTGTTTTAAAGTTAGTCCTAGTACATTTTATACACGTTACAGTCAAGATGAAGAAATGTGGAGCTGCGTAAAACAAACTGATGGACTGACTTAAAGTGCCTCGTTTTTATAAAAGATGACCGATAATTAAATAATTGTAAATTGATAGATTCAAAATGATGAGTCAAATACAGTTTGTGCTCAACAGTTTGATTCAAGAGTGTGTCTCGCTGTCAGATTTGTTAAATAGCAGGTGGGATGATGGATAGATCCAAAGTCAAAGCCAATCCGAAAATACAAAAATAACTGAGTGACACTGCCCTTGAGCAAAACACTCTCGTTTTCCAGTTAGGGTGGACTGTGTATAATAAAGGGGCTACAATGTTTTGTTAATCCTCAAGAATTGTAATGCATACTGCTGTGTCAACACCTCAAATAATACTGCAAACTCCAGCTGGTCTTTTTCCCTGCTACCTGGAGCCTCCTAAACATGAGCAGCTGGGAAACAATTGACGAATAAATCATGATATCTGGGTTACATAAACACAGGAAATCTACAACTTATGGCAATGATAATAATAAGTAACTGTATTTTGCATTAAACATGTCATTACTTGAATATAAATGTATGCCTAATAAAACACAAAATTACATAGTAAAAACAGTTGTGTGTGTGTGTGTGTGCTTGCAGAAAATTATTTGTAAAGTAGGCTTTTCAGTCTGTTGATGAACAACCTGTGAAATACTACCAAAATGGGTTAGTTGGTGTCAAAGTGTGTGCTGTCAGCTGTGACTTGACAAGAAGTCCCCTTCAGTCTAATTGTCTGAAAGGTGACACTTCTGCTTTACTTTGAAAGTGTTGGTGGTGCTGGAGAGGAAGCTTTAATTACAATACTGGCCAGATGCAGACCATAGAAGTGTGCTTGTATCCTCTGTTGTTTAATTAACTACAGACTAGTCAAACGATGGTACACCCACTTCTCAGTCTATTTGAGTCAATCGGTCATCTACCGCATGGAGGAGATTAGAGTGTTATTGCTGGACTTGGTTCAACCCCAGCGAAGTTAAGCATATGCAGCCAAGGATTGGCTACTGAAAATGTCAATCAAATGTGGAACCCCCGGTAATAAACAAATGAGTTGCACTTGAATCCTGTAGCTGCTCTGGATGAGCTTCTTTACAGAGTGACTGCACTTTATGCATCAGCAGAGCTCATCCTGAGGAATTTTAATTAGTTTGGTGGCATGCTTATGCACCAGTTACTGGACCATAGAGCCATGGTAACAACGGGGGAAGGACAAACCAAATCGGTGGTCATGGTTAATTCAAACTTGATGGATCCATATAAGCTGCGAGGATTTGGTCACCTTTTTAGTGTGTTGTTGCTGTGATCAGTAATGAGTGCATCTGTATATAAACACATATAATGACATCTATAGATGTATAACCTGGGAACTAGTAGACTAATTAGTTACTCTCCACTGTTTTGATGAATTTCCTTCTGGGATTATTAAATTATTTTCTCTTCTCCAATGTTATAACTTACCTTTACTCATATTTCAGTACAAGATACACCATGTAATCTATTTCATTCATCCACATTTTCAGTTAATATTTACATGTTTTGATCTGCACAAGTTAAATCTCAAAACGGAGCGCATCCTCTGCTTCATATGTCCAGTTGATTCTTTAACGAGCTAATTTATTGTCCTTCAGACATGTGCTGTGAATCCAGGCATTTCCTAAAGGTACACTTCAAAGTGATTTACATGAGCTCAGAGGAAGGGAGGAACAATGTACTCGAGAATATTTTACCTGCTGTGTTTTCCTTTTTGTTTAAATTGTCAGAGTTTCATGTTACAGTTGTTTTTACTGGTCTGGATCATTGGGTTTTAAGACTTAAACATATCCTGCTGTTGCAGTTAAAGATTTTGGTCATGTCTCGCCACATTCTGGTACTTAATTGTGTTTTATAATATTGATATTTTTACACTGTTTTATTGAGCCGACTGCAGGTACGAGCAGGTATAGGACAGATCAACAGTCCACCACAGAATGAAAAGAAAGAGACAAACGGGGACGATGGGGATGTTGGTTGTGTCAACTTTCTTTCTCAGGTTTAAATCTCCACCAATTTAAATATTCAAACTCCATACAGGAAGACCTCCAACCCCTACAAATTTGGTAAAATAGATCAATAAATTAGACGACGAACCAATGTGTTGTTGACGTAATCTCTCCATGTCAGCTTGGCATTGCCCTCAAATATTCAGCAGCGGTTGCGGTATGCATGAGAAGGTGAATGTCGTGCCATCTGGACCAGTTCTGTCTCCACTTTGCTGCCCAAACCTGAATGTGTTCTCCATGTGTGTAGCTGCATTGGCTGTCAAGCGTTAACTGAACGCTGGAAATAATTGCAGTATGAATGACGGTACGAAAGACAAAAGGAGGAAACGGTAAGCATCAGGGTCAGACCTCTTGTGTATCATTACGTTGTGATTACCACAAATGGCTTTGGATGCCGGGGAGTAAGTGGCGCGCCTCGTATACAACTTCACTGGAAACATGTTGAAACACTTGAGTCAATCCTTCCTCTTATTCTTTGTTTCAGTGCCATGGGGCAGTCATCATGTCTCATTGCTTTAGAACATTAAGTACCGTATTCGCGTTGTTTTTCTCCGGGTTGACTTCTGGACGTTTCTCCATATCGGCTACTCTCTTGGCTTTTTGGACAATCCTATTTTGTATTTCTCACAATATAGCTCTCCTTTTTGCTTGTTTATAAACCTGGAACTCGGATGTTGATGATCGAAAGTTGCTGAATAACAAGTGACAGGACTGAACTGCTACTGTTTTCAGTTTCACTTCACTTTGCGGTCTTTATATTGAGTGTGAGTGTTGGATTACAATGACTTGGTGTGGAAACTATTATAAAATGGAGTAACGAGACAGTTCATAACCTCCCAAAGAAATTACAATGTGAGTCATTGGAAAACATTTTATTTGGAAAGGCCTATACGCTTCTATGGGGAAAAACTCCACAAATGCAGTATTTAGTGCAATACAAGGGCTGAACATTAACATTAACAATGTGACATTAACTTCACTACCATTTAAGTTTCTCTGCATTTGTCAGTTCTTAGTCGTCTCAAGCAAATTTTTTTATTTTTTTTTTAAAGGGTATTCACCCCTGTTCAGCAAATATAGTCTGTTGGTCTGTCTGGGAGTCTGTGTCTCCTTTCTTTTTTATCTGGTAGGGATCTGAACTGAATGGTCCATTAACCCCATGTGGGACCTGTGTCCCGTGGATGTCCTCATCAGGGAAATTATGATTTAGTGTCGAGTTAGAATTAAGCACTAATATTTATAAGTACTTCTAATGTAACTCTGCAAAAAAAGTTGACGTAAGCCTCGCAGGGTTCTCACACTTTTTTGTAAGTTCGCAAAACGGCATTCTCATAACTTTTTATAATGTGTGAATACACGGCTAAAAAAACCCAAACAGAATAATGTCACAAGTAGTGATGAATAAGTAATTGATGATATCCATCATCCAATTTTGTTTAACTAACCAATACATGAACTCACAATTCACATAATAAATCTAGTGAGTGTAAGTAAAGGAGCTGTGGCGAGCAAAAGACAACTGGATTGTACCATCATTTTCCTCTTTGTTTCATCTTTTAGACCTTTACGTGAGCTTTTATTTTGTCAGGAGTCACACGCTGACTCATTACAGGTGTCTTCTTATTTCGACCACTCCTACACCGCCTACACCGGAATTCATGTTGAGGGTCATGAAAAATTGCTTTATTTCCCTGTCAGACCTTCATATATTCATATACACTTTTTTTAAGATCTTTATATTGGATTTTATGTGTTCGGTGTTCTGTAATGACTTGTTGGTTCACGAGGAGGTCGAGATACGTGTCACTGGCAACTCGTATTGAATTCCTTGTTCTTCTGCTTTTTCTTCTCAATAAAATGAATGAATTAGTTGATCTCAATATTATGATGTTTGGAGATTATTGGAAAAAGATTTGGGTTTACATCTGAACAGATGCATTCACATATTTGACTCTAATGCCACACTGAGCTCAATTATGAGCTCCCCGAGTTTCATCAAAAAGATGATTTTATTGCTATAACAGCATTTATTGTCTACAACTACTACACCAATCACATTAATGATTTTACAGTGGCGTCTGCTGTATTTCATAAGTTTGATTATGTGCTTGGTTCCGGTACTAAATGACTTCGCCCAAGTTAAAAAAGAGTTTGAAGTTAAATATTAGTTAAACTCTGCGTCTAAAAAAAAAAGAAATAGTTAACTGTGATTCCCTCTCAAAAATGACGTGTGGCACTTAAATTCACATTGAAGCCTTTTATCTGCGAGAAATATTAAATTTTTTTATATGGACTTCTTTGACTTTTTGATTTTAAGGCTCACAGTTATTTTATAGGAGTGACTTATTCTGCCCGTCTTAAGAATCAGCATGAGCATACGTTGTTTTCAGAATCTCGTCTCAATATTGAAGTGCGCTAATGTGTCGGTATTTCCTTTCTGTCCTTCTTCCCTCTCAGAGTTGGATCTCTTTGGCATCATTTTGTACTCCATGCTCACTTTCATGACGGCGGTGGCCATGGTCGTCTTCCTCGAGGAATGTATCTACATATATAGGAAAGTGCCTGTCCACAAGAAGAGTATACTCATCTGGGTTAACGGAGCAGCACCAGTAAGATTATGTGTATATATATATATGTATATATGCACACACAATTTGAATTGAATCGTCTTTGTATGTCAAAATTTGCAACAACATTGAGAGTTACTCTATTTTCCAGATAATTTGCACCGTGTCTTGTTTGGCGATGTGGATCCCCAGAGCCACCATGTTTACTGACATGTTCTCCGCATGGTAGGTTTTTCCTTTCCTTCCTTCCCTCTTACTCATCTTCTCACTTTCTGTTTCTTTTTCACCCTCAAATCCTCCACAGTGAAAGATCACAGTGAAACTCGACCTAATTTTCTCACTGAGATTTATCGGAAACAGCAACACTGTTATGTAATGGATTTGGTCTTATTCAGTGTACGTCTCTGAACTCCCAACCCTCCGCCACATAATTCTCTTATTCTACTCGCGTCACTCACTTTCTTAACGTGGACCTTTTGATATTCTCCGCAGCTACTTTGCCATTGTGGTGTTTAAGTTCCTGATCATGATGCTGGAGGAGGTGGGCGGCGATGAGGCCTTCCTCAGGCGGTCCGGGAAACACAAACTGAGGATCAGCACAGGGCCGTGTTGCTGCTGCTGCTGCTGCCTCCCACATGTGGACATCACACGGTAAATGCTCAGCTGATATGCAGCCTGTGGGCATCACAATCAACCCAATTCCCCCTCATTACCCCTAGCTGGCTCCAGAGCTGAAATGAGCATTTCCTATTTGTGTGAATGTGAGCAACTTCTGAGGAAGCCTCTCTTTAACTTAACAGATGCAGCCAAATGTCCCACGAGGGAGATTTTCATCTCTGGTTTCGATAAACGTTGCCGTTTTTAACCAGATGACAAAGTCTAAACAGTCTTGTAGAAGAATTTGAGCCAATAAAAACCAGACCGATGTTGTTTGAATTGAAATGTAATGAATAACAGGCTCTAAACAGTGAACACGAAGTAGGCATTATTTATTAGCCGCCATTAAAATCCACAAGGAGATGAGATTTTTTAGATTTTTTTTTTTTCCCCCAGGATGAAAGCAAAACCGGGGACTTCATATTTTATACACTGATCTTTTAATTGTGGGTTGCTGGCGTGTCATCTGAAAGTCCCTGCAGGGCTAATGGTGCACAGATCCCGTGCTGCTTGTTGACCACAATGACCACGTCAGGTGGCGCTGACGTAGATCCGAGCTCCTTTCCATAGTCCAAAAACGTGCAGCTGCCGTCCATATTTGTTCCTCGTGTGCGCCGGTTCTTTCAACACAGGTTGGATAAACTCCGGGTCATTCAACTTTGCCCGGGGAGGGCAGCAGTTATATCATGCCACAGCGTGGCGCCACGAAAACCGCTTGATTGTACTTCCAGCGTATGTCACATGACTGATGACATTAGTTTTTAAACACAGTTATCTTTCTTTTCTTTTTTTTTCTTTTTTCCACTGCACACCGCCTGCTTGTGTGAAACTTTCCCAGAAAGTTTGGGTCTGTTGTGTAAAACGTATCTAGATAGAGAAAGTAATGATGTTCAATATTCAACTTAAAAAAAATACAAGGTCACCACGTCAAATGATTGAATGTAGATCGAACTAAATGAATAAAGAATTATATACTATCAGAGGCCACACTGTCCTGTAGGTGTCATCTCCCTGATGGTGTATTTGGGACATGGCAGCGATGGCTTGTCTGTATCTGACTTTACCCCAAATCCGATAAAGACAAGGAAGACGGCATACTTTAATCGTCCCCTTGGGGGATGAATTCCGTCTGTTCATAGCTCGTAGCCGACTCGTAGATAAAAGAAAACAAGAGCGTGTTTACTGCTCTGTCTAATCAATAATGCTTTTTTTAAAAGTTTTAAAAGTAAATAATGTTTTAACAAGCATGTGTCTTTTTTTTGTTTTTGTTTTTTTTTTTAAACCACGCTGCAGATTTTGCATCGTCTTGCTGAAAGAAGCGAGAACTTTCTATAAGAAAAGGCGGTCTCCATCCATTTTCTACTGATTCTACTGGTCATGGGGGTCTGGAACCAAACCCAGGCTGGGAACTTATAAACTCTATACAGAAACGTCTACAAAGCTAAATTGTCCTCGAACTAGTCTTCTCAATGTAAGGTGAATGCCTCTCTCGCTCTCTCTCGCTCTCTCTCGCTCTCTCTCGCTCTCTCTCTCTCTCTCCACCTGATGTCTGAATGTTTTCCGCTTTTCCCAAATGAGCTTCAACTTGCATTAAGTACAAACCATGTGATCACACAGTGGCCGTCAGTCATTTTCACCACACAATCGCATCGACAAAATGCCACCAAAACATCAGAAGCTCTTGAACCTTTAACAATGAAAGATACAAAACCGTGGTTGGCGCTCTCATCTCGCAGCGAGCAGGTTGTGCCTTTTCAGTGGGAGTTGGTTTGTTCTCCCTGTGGTTTTTCTGTGGTTCGCTCCTGAAAATGTGATTGTCTTGGTTGTTAAAACCTTGTTGGATACTTTATCATATTCAATTTTTTTTTCTGCCTCACCGTCTCCCGTTCGTGTAGCGCAACTATTCTGTCACAACTTGGACAAACGTGGAATTGGAAAATCTGATATAGTGCAATTCACTCCTGCAAGCCGGGGAGTTGAGAGCACAACAACCTCTTGTCATCTGGAAAACGTGAATGCAGGATAATGTAATGAGCACTCTCGACTCACTGGGAGAGGGTTCATGTCTGAATAGGGCCTTTATGAGGGACGTCTTCATGTTCTCCCTGTGCACGGGTTTGCTTCAGGTACACGCATGTGATGCTCATCGGTGACCCTTCATGGAGTAAGTAAGGACACGAGCGTGTGTGACCGTCCATCTTTCTGATGGACTAAGCAGCTGTCCAGGCTGTAACCTGCTTTGTCCATAGTTAGCTGTGACCACGCCATCAAGCTGCTGAGGGAATCTTGTTGTCATGAAGACTCTAGACAGGTCGCCAGGTCATTAAAAGTTATTCAATAATTTACAGTCGACAAAATATCGGCGGCACATTGGGAAGAAAATGGTGGGAAATTCACACGCAACGCCGTCATTCAGGCTGCTTTAATACCATTGCATCATTTCCCCCTTTTTTTTCTGTCTTGTTGCCCCATTGCAACCTTTTGAAATGTTTTACTGGCATGAATCTCAAAATTGACTTTTATAACTGATTCAACAATCCGCAAACACCTTTACAACGTCCATTCAAACGCACCAAAGCTGAAAAGTGCTCAGGCATCCATTTGGGGGGCAATTTGGAGTTTATTGTCTTGCTCAGTGACACTTCAGTGTATGGATAAAGGAGATTGAGCCTGCAACCTTGCGATCAAAAGATACCCGTTTAGTGTGCGTCGTTCTCTATGGTTTCAAGCAAACGTGCGTTATGATATAACTGAAGATATTAAAAAAAAAAAAAAAAGTTTTTCAAAACAACCTGCATATTGGCGACGATGATCGGGAGATTCGTGTTAACGCACGCCCAACTGCTCCCATTTTCGTTCATGCTCTGTTCCATTAGAAACCACGGTTGCACAACACCGTTCAAATCTCAACACGCCTTAACCCCAGCACAAAGGCGGCCAAGGCCACTTGGAATTGTTTTAAATATCCTGCAGTAATAGCCACTGACACGGTATGGGAATTGGGGAATTCCACAATGACCTTGGAAAAGTTTTCCAAGGGTTAAAATCCTTTAGAGTCGTTAACACTGTTAAAGAACAGTTTCCTTTCTCTTTCAACTTTAGGCGCTCGCTCTTCCTTCTAAAGCTGGGCTCCTTCCAGTTTGCCATCCTGAAGGTTGTCTTTACCGTTCTCTCCATTGTTCTTTGGACCAACGGGACTTTTGACCTTTCTGATGTGAGTTTCAAGCACAGACATTCTGATTACGATCTCCCAGGGTACTTGGAAACATATTTTGTGGCTGTTGACATTTCTCTGCCTGACGCCGTTTCAGCTGTCAATCAGCAGCGCTGCAATATGGATTAACCCATTTGTGGGCATCTTGACGATCATCGCGCTGTGGCCGGTGGCAATCACATTCATGCACCTGAGGAATGCACTGAG
Organism: Lipophrys pholis; assembly: GCF_963383615.2. Taxonomy (NCBI): domain Eukaryota; kingdom Metazoa; phylum Chordata; class Actinopteri; order Blenniiformes; family Blenniidae; genus Lipophrys; species Lipophrys pholis. Next base: position 6,974,312 of record NC_137648.1, read on the forward strand.
ATCGCTGAAGATCATCCCCAAGTACGCCATGTACCAGGTAAATCATCAAAGAAGTATTACTGTATCCCACTGGACTGGTGGAACAGCCACGTTTGTAATCCGATCAGAGTCCATTTCACCAGCACACTGGCCTGCCTCTCACTGTTATGTGATTCTTCAAGCATGGCTTTTTTAGAAGCTTTGCCAAAGCACACGCTGATGCAGCAGATGACGCGGCCACACTGCTAATAATCATTGTATTTTCCTGACCAGACTCTGAGCAAGGGTTTGTTTTTTTTTCTTGATAAATCGAGCTCTTATCAGTTATTAAGCCACTGACTAGATCTAATGATCTTCTTGAAACGTATTAACCACAACATACATCTGATTGCTTCATTTGGCGTTCCTGTAAACGGGGCAATCTGATCGGGAAAGTGATGACTTGAATACATCTCGTGTCAACTGGCTGCAGTGTACAGTGACATCATTGCATTTTATTTGTGTGTGTAGCTTGTGCTGATCCTGACCCAACTGCAAGCGGCTATAATCAACATCTTGGCTCTGAATGGGACGATCGCCTGCACGCCACCGTTCTCCTCTGCAGCCAGGGGATACAGTGAGTCAACATCCATCTTCATCCAGTAAAGGATGACGTGTGTGTTTTTGTTTTTGTCCACCGGTCGGGGCTCCTTCAAGTCTGCCTACATGCTTTTGTCACCTCTCCTCCTCTTATTCCCGCAATGCTTTGTCTCCACAGTGATGTCCCAGCAGCTTCTGATCCTGGAGATGTTTATCATCACACTGGTCACACGGCTGCTGTATCGGCGACAGTACAGTCCTTTACCCACAGAAGAGCAGGACCTCGAAAATGAAAAGATAATGGCAATATCAGAGTCTTCATGAAGTTTGTGTTAGTGTGTGTGTGGTGTGTGTGTGTGTGTGTGTGTGTGTGTGTGTGTGTGTGTGTGTGTGTGTGTGTGTGTGTGTGTGTGTGTGTGTGTGTGTTTTCCAGCATGTATTTGATTAAGAGATTTTATAAATTAATAAACATGAATTGTATGCAAATGAATCTTGTGGTTGTTCATTATTAAGGCAGACAGATTGATCACCCGAGAGAGCTTTTTGATTGACAAGACACTCGGGTCACAGAGAGACATAAAAAACCCCCCAAAAAAAACAGATTGTCATTAGCACTTATTCAACACTTTTTCCAACTTTAAAGACAAAAACCCTGTTTTGAAGCATTGACTTTAGATAGGAGTGGTGTAGGTGAATAATTAAGGCAGAAATCATAGGAAGAAAATAATGATTAATTTAAAATAAAATACTTTATTAAACCCTGGGGGGAAATTCTTGCAGCATAGTCCCACACAGAAAGAACACGGAGGAAATTGCATAGAACTTAACAGTCAATATGACAGGATGAGGTTAAATAAGTAATAATATATACAGGGCTAAGCAGTGGCTGGCATGAAAGAATGAAATTAACATTAAAAACACAACAAGCACTATTTACAAAGAGGAGTTATAGATTTCATTCAATTGAAATTCAATTGTTCTTTCTATACAAAAAGTGTGAAAATAAGGGATAGTGGAAATATTTAAATCTCACCATCACTATAGACAAATAAACTTGGTCTTTAGTTCTTTTGTTCTTTTGCATGCAACATTATTCAGAAGCTTTTTTTCCCCCCTGCATGGTCAGTTTAGCTTCAGTCTGGTGTAATTTCTTCGAGAAACGATTGAGGTGCTGCCTGATTCTAACAAACAAGACGAAAACAAAAGCGAAGATGATATCTGGTATGAATCATTGAAATATGTAGGGATTGCTCAGACAGTCCACAACAGAACTGAAGGCACAAACAAGAAATGTGTCATTGATGAGGGATTTAATTGTAATTACTCGATTGTAATTCCTCATATAAATGCTCAGCAAAATAATTGTCTCATGGGATTATGGAGAGTAAATGGATCCTTTTCCATAGGATGACTGATTTTGGAAGCCATGAAAATAAAGACAGCTGTGAGGTATGGAAGTGCAAGGTTATGGAGGGCCTGGGTCGTCAAAAGAAGATTTTTGAAGTGTTAATAAAAGTGGTTTTAAAAAAGAAAATAAATCACATTCAGCAATGCATTCGCAGTGAATAACAGTTATTATAATAACACTGGACTTTGTGTCATTTCAACACACAGAGGAGATGTTCAGTGTCCAGTTAGTTGTACTTTTTTTTTCCTCTGGTGTAATTCAAGTATTACACCACCAGGTGGCATTATAAATTAAATCCTGCTGTCCTGAGTAAAATAAAACCATCTGAGTGTGAACTCTTTGTCTGCCTTTTGGTTCTTACTGTATCTAACTAAATACTGTGTTTTATCTATTGCATGTTGTAGCGACAGTGTGTATGAGATGTATGGTCTTCACGTTGCAGTATTTGTCTAAACAGGTAAACAGAATAAACGATATTGACTGACACACTCCTGACCAATCAGACGACTGACTTTCAATCTTTGAGCCAATCACTGCAGAGTGTCGACGAGCCTGCGGACCGGAAGCTTGGTGAGTTAACTTTCAAAATCACAATGAACTATAGGCAGTAAAGAAGGGGGGGGGGGGGGGGGGGGGTATGGCTTCATCTTTTGTCCTCACTTTGCTGTGTTGAAAGATTCTAAATTGATTCATGATTTTCAACCATTCAGCTTCTATCCTGCTTCACACAGGTTGCCCGTCCGATCGGGAAAACACAGAGAGACAGACAACCATATGTATGTATGTAGGTGGAAGGAAACACACACACTCATGCACACGCCACACAGAAAGGCCTCGCCAGTATTTGAACCCATGGCCTTCTCGTTGTGAGGTAAGGGTGCAGCCCTTGCATAATTCTGAATAGAAATTGTTTAAAAATAAAAACATTTACTTACGAAGGAAGACCCGGGGGATATCCAAGCACACAAAGAGAGAACATGCAAACTCCACACAGAGAGGAAGAAACAGTACGGACTTCAACCCTCGACCTAATCCACTCTAAATTACTATAAATATGTATATTTTCTCCTTTTGAAACTGTTTCCAGTCAGTCATATTTAGTTTTCTTGGAAATACCGACTTGTGTTTTTAATTGTAAATTCTTATGGTGTCAATAATTTCCCCCCGGGGATTAATAGAGTACTTCTATTCTATTCTATTCTATTCTATAGTCACAATATTCTCAACTTGTTTATCTCAGCTGCCATTTGTTTTTTTTTTTTGGTTTTTTTCAGTTCTCCTGGGTTTTATTTTGAAAAGCGACTCCGGAAGTTTACATGTCATTTTCCGTGACTTTGCGTTGTTGATGTCGTCCGCGTATCCAGAAATGTAGCCCCGGACCCAGGAAGCTGCATCGAGGCTGTTTCGTGTGCATCCAGCGGGCTGGTGTGGTGTGTGTCCCGGTGTCCGCGGCCTGCTCCGGGGTGCTGAGCCGAGCGGCCGGTGGAGATGCGGCGGCCGCTGCCTGTGCGGGACTGTACCGTGTGTCCGTCCGCCGCCTCGCAGGGGATGAATGGATCGTGATCTTCACGCTCATCCTCACTCGGCATCGCCGCCTAAACTTTCAAGATGAGGATCTTCACGTCTCTGCTGAAAAGCACCAACCCCAAAATCGAGTATTACTCCCGGTTCTCGCCGTCCCCGCTCTCCATCAAGCAGTTTTTGGATTTCGGTGAGTAGTGGGGGGTCTGTCACCATAAAGGATCTCACAGCAGTGACTCGTTTATAATAAAGAAACCACTGGGCCTTTTATTGGCTTCATGTTTATTGTCTTTTTACGATCTGATTTTAGATGTCACGTACAAGCAGATACTTTTTAATAGAAGAATAATAATAAAAGAAACTCCACTCCAAGCTGCCATGAAAAATGAAACAGTTTTCATCCTTTGTGACGTGTTTATTTGTTATTTGTTGTTGTCCCATGTACAACAGCATTTGCATGTTTGTTTACAATGTGAACATGACATGCCCTAGTTAATGCATGCTGTCAGACTGGGGCAACAGCACGTAGGCAGTGGTGGGTGGAAACCTCTACGAGAGGTGTCCAATTACTCTACAAGTCCTTCTCCTCTTTCCAGGCTTTAAACTGGAGGATTTCAGAGCATCGCTTGTTAGATTTCCAAATGCAATGATTTGGAAATAAGTCCCACGTGGTTTCTCTTTAAAGACCATCAACATTCTGACGGAGACGATCGATATGTGTGCTCATCCAGGAGCACAAGATGACACTTAATAATTGCATCTTGTGGCAGAGCTCAAGGCTTTTCTTTAATCCACCTCTGATTAAACGCTGTCTGTTACATAATGTGTCCTCACAGCTGGGGAGTGCATCCGAAGAGCAGGAAGTGTTCAACACTTGTTTGCGCTAGAAAACCTTCACGCGGTGAGAGCAGTGGGCCAAATACTGTGTATCCCCGATAATGGGACGTCGACCCCCTGGACTCCCTCCTGCTGCGACGCAGAAGCAGCTTGTGTCTTCTTGGAGTTTCAACTTGTCGCCATTTCACAACAACACCTTTCTTAATCCAATTTGCCGAGGGATCTCAAGCTAGAATCACTAATATCCAGTGATGGGTTTAAGGATGATTAGGATTATGATGAAGGAGCGTTGAACGTTTCATTTGTCTTGATTATTTTTAAACCGTGGGTTTGATGAGGTGACGATATAATATGTGATCCACAGTTTTCCATTGAAGCCGCATATGCTTTTTATTTATTTATCCACTTTTCCACACCAGCAGCGAGCGATCGTCGTGGTGTCTTTTCTTTCATGAAGCCGGACAAGGGGCAAGGGCGCATGAAGAATAGCTGACAAGAGAGACAAACATGACAAAGCACTGTAATGATCAGAGCGGAATCTAAGTTACTTATTTACGACCATAAAAAGAGAGGAACGAGGAAGAGACATGACCCAACACAGGAAGACAAAGGAAGAACAGGCGTAAACACTATCGGTGTGTAGTGTAGTGTAGTGTAGTGTAGTGTAGTGGGTGCTGATGGGTTTGGTTCTGCCTATAGAACTGGTTCCAGTTCAGGAACTATCGGTTCTATCTAATGTGTCCCAATAGAAGCTGTCCAGTCAGGTGAAGCGTTCATTAGATATGCATGTGAAACTGCCAATAGGGCCTGGAGCTGATGCCCCGGCCCGATAGGGTCATCCGGCCTGTGGTCGCCCCAGGTTGCACGATCACCCAGCTGCTGGGGTTTGTTTTTTTTGTTTTTTTGAAATCTTTTCCACCTAAAAACATAAACCCAAAATGAAGCGGTGTACTGTGAGAGTCTTTGTGTGCTCTCACGAGAATGTAAATAATGTCATATTTTGAGTTATGAGTGTGAAGTTAAGACGCATATTTCCACAAAAGATATCCATGCACAGTCTTTATGTTTTCCCCCTGCTTAGATCTCAAACATGAATCAGACTAACGTCTCTGTGACCCCTCCCTGCGCTCGCTTTTAAGATTCATTATTTCCCCGCGCAGTTCTGCATGAACTCTTGGAGGTTTAACGAGGCTGCCGCCACACCGCAGGCTTTGAAATTTGTTTTTGGTTTCCAACCTTTAACATGATACCTCAGCTTGCAGCCAAGTAGCTTGTAGCTCGTTCAGTTTTGTTTTCTGTAACTTTAGGAAGCAAATATTCAACCTGGGTTGGTTTGAACAGGAAAGAAACAACCGAGTTCTTGTGAAGACAAAGTCCATCATGTAATGTAATACTATTATAAAAGACATGATTGTGTAAACACCTATCTGAACATTAATTATGTTTTATCTTAAAACATATATTAACCCCCCCCCCCCCCCCCCCCCGTCAGTTAAAGATTAACCCCAAAGCTTCAGACATGTTTGTCTCTTCCAGTGATTAAGCTCCATCAAATTTAACAACGGCTCCTCTCTCAGGCAGGGACAATGCATGTGAGAAGACCTCCTACATGTTCCTGCGTAAGGAGCTGCCTGTGCGGCTGGCTAACACCATGAGGGAGGTCAACCTGCTCCCTGAAAACCTGCTGAGTCAGCCCTCTGTCAGACTGGTCCAGAAATGGTAAGACATGGCTTTTTAACTTTATGCGTGAAGGATTTCACAAAGGGCTTCACAACAAATAAACGCCAACTTAAAACGGCATCTGTCCATCTCCTGTACTGCTCGATCGAACTCAAGAGTCCTTGAAATGGCACATTGCAATTGAAATTTGTAGAAATTGAACTCGAGATGAAGACAGATTATATTTAATTTAAAAAGCTGCGTTAAAAAAAAAAAAAAAGTTTGTTTTAAATCGAAATTTAAATGAGGACAGGGTTGAGGTTCTATTTCCTTCAGGGGATGATTCCACGGCAACAGAAAACGCTGCTTTTGGCAAACAACAGGATTGGATATTGTGTTTGGTGCTTTGGCTAAAATTGAGACTGTCCAAACGGATCTAGATTTCTTGAGTGACACAGAGTGTTTGTGTGCCAAACTGTTGTGGGACGTGTCGAATTTGAAATAATCATTACAGAGAAGTCAGGTGAGTGTTGTTTGCATGATGAAAATAGAGCTTAGTGTCATCTGCGTGAAATAAAAAATGATATTGTGTCTACATATTATGAGTCAGCATGATTATAAGCAAGCAGAAGGCCCAGGACGGACCCCTGAGGTACACCGGCAGAACTGAACTGTTCTATAGGAAAAGTACAGTCACTGATGTTGACCTTCCTCTTATGGAAATGTTGACCTTCCTTTGTTCTTTTGATGTTGTTGTTGTTGTTTTTTAGGTACATGCAGAGCTTTGTGGATCTGCTGGATTATGAGAACAGAAAGCCAGAGGACGCCGCCGCGCTAAATGAGTGAGCCTTCATCTAAAAGTGGAATAAAAGCGTTTGTCTGTTGTCTTTGTCAAGCCACCAACTTGTTTGCCCACAGTCCCATTTCCACTGCTCTTCACTGCACTTTTACTGCAGACCGGCACCTCTGTGTGTTTACACTACAACAATAGCCCTGCGTGCCCGATAAACCCGTGCAGGAATTTGGTTGCGCTGCTCTGTTTACTGAACACACTTCCAAGGATTGTACAGTTCACTGGAAATAGTGACATTAAGATGAGTGTTCATCCTGGCTTTGCTTTTTTTTTTTTTTTTTTTTTTAGCTGGTAATCGTGCATGGATCTGAACTTTCCCCTATTTCTTCAGATTAGAATCCGTCTTTTGTCATTAAGCAATCTCTAACAAAAGGATCGTTTAATCCTCCGTTTGTCCGTTTTCTTCACTGTTTAGTTTCCTGGAACTCCTGATTGAGATCCGTAACCGCCACAACGACGTGGTTCCCACCATGGCTCAGGGAGTCATAGAGTACAAGGAGAAGTTTGGCTTCGACCCCTTCACCAGCACCAACACCCAGTACTTCCTCGACCGCTTTTACACCAACCGCATCTCCTTCCGCATGCTCATCAACCAGCACAGTGAGTCTGAATTTAGATTTCCGTGATTTGTGTATTTCATTTGGTTTTTCTTTCCTGAGTCCAAACGAGTTTTAATTCCTGCCTGTCGGCGCTCAGCTCTCCTGTTTGGTAACGACACCAACCCGGCCCACCCCAAACACATCGGCAGCATCGATCCCACCTGCAATGTGGCCGAGGTCGTCAAGGGTCAGTGCAAACTCTTTTTTTTTTTTTTTTTTATTCCATTCAAATTAAGTTTCCTCTCCTGTTTTGATTTGACAGTAAGGCATGTTTCACTAGCAGGTCGCGGCTACACGTTCCAAGACAGAAATGCTGGTTTCAAGTAGACACCATGTTATTTGTGGCACCAAACAGAAAGGACTTTGTGGAATAAATGTGGAAACGTCAAGTCTATTTCATGATAGAGGACGCCGGTGTTTTGAAGCAGTGTGGACTGTTCTTTGGTATTTTACGGTTTCATTGGGCTTGAACGACTCACATTATTTGAATTGATGTCATTTTATCATAATGATTTAATGCCATAATGTCATTTCGTCATTGTAAAATAGCCAAACAATGCCTCGACCTTTTAATATCTGTAAGTTCTTCAATATGATTGGACAGTCTCCGACACACTGAGGACTAATGAGCTATAGGAGAAGTTTTTGGGACATTTCACTGTATTTTTCACCTGAAAGTGTCGGTAAAATTGGATTTGATTTAAGATTGTTGTCATTGTTTGGTTTTGCGATAATATTGATGTTTTCATCAGGTATTCTCCACAATAAAGAAAAAGTTAAAATTTAGATGCTCTTATGGCACTATTTTGCTGGTCTGGCCCACTCAAGATGAAAATAGGTTTTATGTGACCCCTGAACTAAAATTAGTTTGACACTCATGGTCGAAAGGTCATGATTAGGAATTTCTGGTCATTTTTATTGTTTCTTACCTACATGTTGTGTTACAATAGTAATTAAAGGACAGTCCCAAATAGAAAACAAGGAACATAATTAAGAAGTTATTATAGTTTATTATTTTGTGAGTCATTTCTACTTTCATAACTGAAAAGTTTCAGTTTTAAATGCTATACATTGAAAGAGTATTGAAGCATTACTCTATTCAATGATCAATAAAATACAAATGAAGTAAAAAAAGTTATTTTTCCATGTTTTTGTAGGTTAGAACAGCAGCTGGTACATTTATTCTTCTTGTATGAGGACTATTTACATTTGAGTGTTTCAATTTGACCACATTATTCACATGAATCTGGTGTAAAATCAAACACGGCTCACCATGTTTCCCATTAGTCACATTTAACAGGGAAGCTCATCCAACATAGGCCCTTTCACAGCGAGATTTTCTTATATGATGGTGGTTTTAAAGAAATTAAAGAAATAGAAAGAATAAAGAAAAAACTGAAACTATTGAGCTTGCTCTTTTGATACAAATCTGTTTGTATTTATTTTTACCTCAGATGCCTATGACACTGCGAAGATGCTGTGCGAGAAGTACTACTTGGCTGCCCCTGAGCTCAAGATTGAAGAGTTTAACAGTAAGAAAATGTTTCTCCCTCTTAATCTGCCCCAGTACAGTGAAGCTTTGAGTGCTGTCGCTCAGTCCAGTGGCTCTTGAAGTGTGGAAAAGCCTCCATCCATGAAGCCTGGACCAGATTGGGCCCCTCTAAACCCCTCAACCCAAACTTAACGTCGTAATATCTGGTTGAATACTGGATTTTCAGATTTTTCCTCATATTAATGATGTTATTGTTATGTTAAGATTTAAATGAAATAAGCGACACAGATATTCCGTCCATCCCCGCCGAAGCTCTCTGGTGGCGTCCCAGCAGAGTCCCGCCCCACACTTTAGGAACCACTGGCTCAGATTGTTTAGAGATGGGGAGTTCAGATTTAGCCTGGTAACAATTACCGCGCCGCCACCGTGTCATTACGTTCGGAGGAACCGGCTTCGTCTCTTTAATCTTCTCGTGTCTCACAGTGAAGGCTCCGAAAAAGCCCATCCAGGCCGTGTACGTGCCGTCTCATCTCTTCCACATGTTGTTCGAGCTCTTCAAGGTGAGCGCCGCAGTGTTTGTCCAGCCTTTTACCGTACTCGCCAAAATCAAGGGAACTTTTTTTTTTTTTAACCTGACTGACTATTAACGCTTACTTTTGAGAGTTTAAAGACACACAAGTTCAGATCAACACTATAAGCTGATAAAACTGTTTTTTTTTCTTCATTAAGTCCTCTTCTTTTTAAATACAGAAGGAAACAATAACAACATTATAGGCCTATTTTTATGCAGGTGCCGCTCCGCAATTAGAATATCATTAGAAAGATGATTGTTTTGTCAGTTATTTCTCTTATAAACTGAAACATTTCAAGCACGTTTTACTTTTTATTATGGCAACCTCATTTTAAAAAACACCCGATAACACATGAGATACTGTATTTCCTTTTTGTGACCTATAAGATAAAAGTATGAATAATAAACAAAGAAAAAAGGCTTCACTTAATTTCAGTTTCTGTGTAATTAATCTAAATAATTTGAAATTTTCAATGGTTAAAATTGAACTTTGTGATGAAAATGTATAAAATCTCTCACTTGGTTTCTGTAAAATAATTATAAATCCTGTTGCTATATCCTATACATTACTGAGCTGGTGTTGAAAGTTTTATTTACAGCGATAAACTTTGAGTTGGGTTAGTTTGAAAGGAATGTGAAACGACTACTAAATTAAAGCAGCTGCCCAGTAATGGACTAAATGTAATGAGCGTGTGATATGAGCGCAATTGTACGGGGAGCCCTGCTGAGCTGAGTTAATGAACTCTGCTGGTGTTTTCAGAACTCCATGAGAGCAACGGTGGAGCTTCATGAGAACAGTGGTGAGGGATTACCTCCAGTCAAGGCAAAAGTCACTCTGGGTAAAGAAGATCTCTCAGTGAAGGTAAAAAAAAAAAAGATAAATAAATAAATCACTATGGACATGTTTAGTCATGTTTTCAGCCTTTTATTTTCATGTGCTCTGTCTCTTCCTCTTTCAGATCAGTGACGGAGGAGGAGGAGTTCCTCTGAGGAAGATCGACCGTCTATTTAACTACATGTACTCCACCGCCCCGACGCCAAGCCTGGAGCCGGGAACCGTCCCGCTGGTACTCTCACACTCCTTTTATCAAATCACTTTCAACTTCGGAGGCCAAAACCTCTTTTTACCTCCGATGGGAAATTAGAGTTGATTAATTTTCCTTCCCAATACAGGCTGGCTTTGGCTACGGTTTGCCCATTTCCAGGCTCTATGCCCGGTACTTCCAGGGTGATTTGAAACTCTACTCCATGGAGGGAGTGGGCACGGACGCTGTCATCTATCTGAAGGTAAAGTTAGTCGGCAGGCAAAACATGGAGCATGCTGTCATGCCGTGACCGTGTTCAAAACATGTGATAGTCATCTGGTATGGACTTCACACCCTGTTCACCAGAAACCAGGAGCAGGTGGTCACGTCATGTCTTTAGTTTAACACCCAGAAAACACCTCCAGTACAATAAAATAATGCAAAACTGTCTGATCAATGGTGTTTTTTTTCTGTGTTTAAAGGCTCTGTCCAGTGAGTCCTTTGAGCGCCTGCCCGTCTTCAACAAGTCGGCATTGCGACATTACAAGACCAGCCCCGAGGCGGACGACTGGAGCAACCCCAGCAAAGAGCCACGCGATGCCAGCAAGTCCAAATACAAAGCCAACAGATAACTCTGCCCGGCTCCTTGGCACAGCCCCTCCTCTCCGCTGAGAGCCAAAACACCCGCACCCTGCACGGATGCATGCGTGATGAAGGTTGCCCTTGGGTAAACGCCTGGTTTCGGATCAGACTTGCTTTTGCGCTCCAGTGCTTCGAGGTTTTGGAAACGACCTTCATCCAAACCCGTACCCAACGGCAATGATCTTCATCAGCATCGCTTTCACTGAACTCTAGTTGTAGGTTGTTTTTTTTTGTTTTGTTTTGTTTTTGAAATCAGCATCATGTAGATACTAGGTCTCTCCAAACCATTTATTAGTCGATGGGTGGTTCCTCAAAATCAGATTTGCTCGAACTAAATCTGCTGCATTGCTGCTGTTTCTCCTTCGTGTCTCGTGCAGTCTGGCCTGCCTCATCTCTGCTGACTAGGCCGCTACTCCATGTGGCTGAATATGCCGTGCACTGCTGATTAAGTGTCTTTCCCACCACCAGTGAAGGCTTGCACTCGGTTTGTCCCGTCTCCAAACACAAGCAGAGTCAGGAGGTTCAAGTTTCACTTCAAGTGGGAGGAGGAGGAGGAGGAGGAGGAGCAGGTTTCATTTCCTTCCGCTGTGGGACACATTTGACTCAACGCACAATTAAGCCAGTGTGTCATTGGCATAATAAAGAGTTGTTTTTGATAGCACTGCGTTTTAGCCTGAGAAAATAACAAGGGAAGCTATTTATAGTTGAGAATGAATATTTTTTGGGGGAATAAAGTATAATATAGCAAAGTATGAAGAGTACACCTCATTTTAAGATTGAGAAGTCCAGATTTTGATTTCATGTCAAAGACAGGAAGCCTTATTTCTTAGAACCTTATTGTGTTTCACATTTTGGTGTTTTTAAACCGGCCTCGAAGGCCATTGCAACTTGAATGACATTTTTAAGGGAGAATGTGAGTTGTGTATTTTGTTTGTGCATTTTTACTTCTTTAGAGATTAATCAGTGAAAGCATTAAGAGATGGGACTCACCCTCATCACAGTTTGTTTTGTTCCAATCCAGCTATGTGTTCACCTGAACAGTTTATTGAAGAACCAAAGGAGCGTCTTTCAGATGCTTGTGAAATGGCGCCATGCCAGCATTTTTCATCCGCGTAGCTTCAGCCACACCAGCGTGATGTATTGTACGAAACCTTCAAGACAGAACTGGACCTGCTGCAAGAAACAAGTACTATAGAAGCTTTGAAAAGACTTTAATAACTTGTGCATTTCCTTCCTGTGATCCTGCAAAATAACCTGTAAAGACCTGCCAGCTTGGACCAGTTTTCCTAACAGTGCTGCCTCGTGTCTCTTGTAATACTAATCCTGACAGTCTTCTGATTGAACCTGAACAAAGTTTGAATGAGTCAGAATGCTGAAGTTGACCATTGATTGGTTTTCAGTTACTGTGAAAGAAGAAAAATGATAGCAAATAGGATTTCACAATATTATCCTACTGAGTCTTTGCCCACATTTTTGGCATGTGATTACTTTTGTTGACCTTTGAAGTACCGTAGACGGTCTGTGTTTTTTTTTTTTTTTCATTATTTAAATTTTTACAAAAGGAAATCATGCAGTGGAAATTAGAAGCAGAGAGACATGTGGTCGAACATCTGTAGACCCTAACATATTTCAGTTTTTATCAGATGATCATATTCAGGAACCCTTTAATGCACTTTATTTAGTATGCTAATCTTCAAATAGTCCAGACTTGGTACCATATGTTGCACTGAGGAATGTCAACAGTCCGAAGTGACTCCCTTCTCTCGTCCCCTTCAGCTTCGTCTGAGTTGAAATAACAGAAGAATTGAGTATGGAAGCTTTCGTCATCCTGGAGGTTCTCCGTTTTCGGCCCCCCCGCTATAAGATTTCATCACTGCCAATGCCTCTGTAACCTGCCAGTCTCACTGAGTGATGCTCAGTCAGGAACCTGCTGTAATGGAAATGCTGTCATCCATAAATATATACGTGTATAGCTTAGCAGTTGTGTGGGTCTCCCCAGCCAATGGTCACTTCAACTCATCAATGATCTCAGTGGTGGGATCTTCCACTTGCAGTAGCTGTTAACCTGTTATTGTAAGACTGTCTCTGTACTTACAGAATATGATCTAATATGTATGCGTATGCTGTATATACAGCCAGTGTGGAGTGATCACTGTGTTTTCCAGCCTATTGTACATTCAGCTTGAAAAGAGTATTCACAGACTCCTCCATGCAGAGATATGCAACGTAAATCTATTACATCCTAGAGCAGTCTTACACTGTGATTCAGCATGAGATTAGTAACTGTCGAACCTGACAATAAAGACATTTACTCTTATGTGTGATCCCTCTGTGCATGTATGATAAGAAATCCATGTCATTCACTTTCTGTTATACGATTTTGTTTTATTTACATATCAAGCCATTTAAATGTTGAAAAAAAAAAAAAAAAAAAGACACATTCCCAAAGGTTGTACACATAGTGCAGATTAACAGGTAGTGCATACGGGACAATAATGTTTCTCTACATTGCATGGGAGTAATAACTATCAATGGGGTGGAAGTGAGGTCTGCTGCAGCCTGGCTCGGGTGAGCAGACCCAACCGAAAGATGGTGACTTTTTTTCCAATCAAGGCAACAAAAACAATGAGGCTTGCTCAGGCCCATGAGAGCCTTTTACCCAGAGAGCTTCAGCTTGTAAAGATTTCAAGTATCACCAAAGTCTGTCACGTTTCTTTTTTATTATTATTATAGACAGCTGACATCATATTCCGGTGAGCCAAAAAATAGCTGAGAAATGTTGAAAACAGTTTTTTCATGGCTTTTTATTAGTGAAAATCTACACTTTTTAAAACATTTTTTGGTGACACGCGGCATTCGTCAGGCCGTGGAGCTAAAGAATATGCGAGCGTGTTCGATTTACATTCAAGGAGTTAATAAAAAGGCTGTTTTTTTTTTTTGGGGGGGGGGGGGGGGGGGCACTGAATACATCAGGTGCAATGAAAACATTGTAAGTATCATTTGGTGTTCAGTAGTTTAGAATAATTGTTTTAAAAAATGTTGGAGGATCACAGAGCTTGAACCACATTGCACACATACTATATTATAATATTGCTAATGGCTGTTGGGATCCACTAGTAAAAAGGCTTATGTGTTTCATATTTATGTTGGGTTTTGTTTTGTTTTTTTCAAATACAAGTGTCACAACCGTTGCATTGATGGTTTTGCATGAAAGATTATTTTGCCAAGTTCTAAAAATGTGGGTTTTGCAACATAAATATTATTGTTATTCACCATCTGAAAGGAAAACATTATGCTAGGTAATAGGATTCTCCTCCCCAACACTTTAAAAACAAATATTGTTTTCACTATTATCTCATTACAAAATGCATTTATGTGCAAAACTTTGTTCTCTGCTCACAGGTGGGTCATCAAGTTGTTGTTTTTTTGCACAGAATTCTTTGAAAGGGGTCATTGCACTGCTGTGGCCAAGAAAACAAAGGTGAAGTGATTTTTTTTTTTTATTGATGCAAAATTGGTGCAAACTAAGTGTGAAAAAGGTCCTTTCTGTGTCAGTCCTGCTTCTTGTGGGATCCAGTGTATTCTAACCAGTTTTAACAGTTCATCAAGCACAACATCACAGAGTGACGGACGTAAGCAGTTCCAGTTTACATGAACAGGCGAATGAATGTCAGACATAATGTTTCTGTAACTCGTTGCCTCTTCGGAAGTCAGAAGCTACAAGAAAACTCCCAAAAGTGTCAGTAAAGTGACGTCATTGAACCATAAACGAGATGAAGTTATCAGCAGGCCATTTGATGGTCTCTGTCGGTGCTGGACAATCCAAAGCAAATCCAGTCTAAAGACGTTACACAGGATTCCTGCACAACGCGTGACACTGTGTACACAAATCCTCTTCATCCTTCCATTTTCTTGAGTCTGCTCGGTTTGCCCACACAACAGAGACTGATGGCTTCTTGGCTCTGCAGCTCGGACCTGCTTGACCACCGTCTGCAGCGTCCATTAGGAAAACCAGTTTCAGTTTGTACAGCCAGTGTGTGTGTGTGTGTGTGTGTGTGTGTGTGTGTGTGTGTGTGTGTGTGTGTGTGTGTGTGTGTGTGTGTGTGTGTGTGTGCGCGCGTGTGTGCATGCTCATCATTGAGTCCATCTACTTCTCATCCTCATCGCCTTCGCTCATGCTGCTTATAGAGGCCGACGCTCCTTTGGGGGAGGCGGGGGGTGAGGGCCGTGCGTTGTGCCAGCGTGCAGGGGGGGACGGGGGAGAGGGGGAGCGAAGGGGGGACAGTTCGCGTGGAGGACTGTTGCAGGGCGACTCCCTGGGAGACAAAGCGTAGGACAACATCCGGCCACTGCGCTCCTGAAATACTTGTTTCTGTAACAGACACAAAGAGGGAAAGTGCAACGAAAGCTGGTTCAAATTTTGAGAACACTTGACTTTAGTGAGTGTAGACGTAAATATCCACATTCAATTGAATCACAAATCAGAATCACATACATATGTGAATGTTTTTTCCCCTGTCTGGTATCACTTACCCATGTCCCATCAGGTCCAAAAAGTTCTAGAAAGTTGCCAATAAATTCTCTGGATTTCTCTTCCCATTTCTGGATGAGGTCGTGGCTCTTCTCCTCCACGCGGTAAACAAAGTGTTTGCTCTTTTCCTCAACTGTGCGGACTTTCTCCTTCATGCGGTCCACTTGGTTCTGGAGCCGGTACTTCTTCTCCTGAGGGCATCAATTGGTGAAATGACACATTTATAGACCATCAAAAATGAAAAAGCAAAAGAAAATG
This sequence comes from Lipophrys pholis, assembly GCF_963383615.2. Taxonomy (NCBI): domain Eukaryota; kingdom Metazoa; phylum Chordata; class Actinopteri; order Blenniiformes; family Blenniidae; genus Lipophrys; species Lipophrys pholis. The sequence continues at coordinate 6,990,266 of NC_137648.1, forward strand.
GAAAAGAAATCTGAATGACAAACCAAATTTTATCCATGTGATGAAGATACAATAGCTTCCATTAAACATACATTTGAGGATAATTGTAAGTATTTAAATTGTATTTCTCGTGAGTTTTATGAACTCGTTTTCTTTGCATTGGCTTGAATTATAGCTGAAAACCCTCAGACCCTGTTAACAATCCTGTAGAGTACTTGATTTACTGAATCTGTGACAACAAATATTCATGTTAGCTGTCCGTAAATCAAATCATAACTGATGGTTAACTTGTTTCTGTTGATAAACGAGTTCAGGCAGCCGGTGTCCTTAGATGATTTGACTCATCACGTTTTACAGTGCACTGATTATTTGAAAACGCCTTCTATAGCTCATTGGGACTGCTGGGTTTCATTGTATATTTCTGACTTGCTCTCAAAATCGATCAGTAAAATGCTGATGAGTTGCCTGGCGGCGGGATCGAGGATGTTGGCTGTGGGTGTATCATGCTCTTTCTAAAATGGGCTTAGTTATTAGTACATGTTTTAGCAATGGCAAAGAGAAACAGTAACATCTTTGTGTGCAAACTGCGCTGTGTCGTGTTGAATCATCCTGGAAAAGGAAACAATGAAACACATGGGCTACGTGAACGAGGCCAGTGGCCCAAACTCTGGCCTCAGAATGAGAAAAAATCCCTGGTTGGAGTCTCAGCTTGAGAGCAACGCTGGGTAAAGTGTGCAAGTTCTCCCTCGGCATGCTTTGGTTTTCTGTAGATGGCCTTCCTACCACAGTCCAAAAACGTGCACATTCATTTGAGACTGGTGTTTTCGTGTATAGAGGTGAGTGTGAGTGTGTGTGCTTGTTTTTGCCTCAGTGTTTGCCCTGTGATGGACTGGTGACCTGCCTCTGCCCAAAGTCGGCTGGGATCGGCTCCAGCACCCCACAACCTTAAGTTGGATGGATAGGTGAATGCAATCAGGTACATTCAAAAAGGACTTACTATTTACGGACAAACCAGATAATGATGAATATGACTTCATGGTGTTAAAGAGGTAGACATTAACACTCGAAGTGAAACGGCTTTTGAAATAGTATTGAACTTTTGTTGAATTGAGTCAAGTGAGATCCGTCACGGGAACATTTACACCCTGGACCTCAAGTTGCTGTTTATATCTTAAAATTCTGAACATTACGATTTGATTTGATACTTGGGGTATAAATGTAAAACAATACATCTTAACGCTTAAATGTATTTATCTTGTGACACATTGAATCAGTTAGTTTCACATATGCAGCTGATGCAGAGCTGATCATACTCTTACATTGATGTAGCTGACGTTAAGCTCCTTGGCCGTGTAGCCCCGCTGAAGGTTGCGTCGGGCATAGACGTCATAATCTCTGACGATTCTGGTAATTAAGTCAGAGGTTGAGATTCCTTCGGTCCGTTGCGTGGGCACAAACATCCCTGGAAAACACACACCCAAATAAAAAACAGTCTGAGGTGTTGCACAGATTAGGAAGGTAAATGTCTCAATCCAGGGCTTCATAGACCGACCTGCCTCCTTGATGTGTTTATATACATCCTCACTTCCTGCTGAGGAGTATGGGATATCATCATGAGCCACAAAATCGATCTAAGAGACAAGCAAAGGACACGTAGTGTATGGAAGAAAACATGAAGTTTGAAGGTTTCCAAATAGAACAATCTTAACGGCAGGTACCATAAATGTACAAAGAAACTCCACACATCTTCACAAAGTGTCTCATAGTGCTGATAAATGTTCCTCTTGTGAGTCATCCTCAACAGGTTGATCCTGTTACCAGGGGTGACATCATGTCTCTGAATTGATTTAGTCTTAGTTTTAGTCACAGACTGCCGCCAGTGAATGTGAATGAAGAGGTATCTACGTCTGCATGTCACAGAATCATAAAACTCAAAATCTGCTTCAAACAGGGAAACTTCCAATTATATTAGATTTATACAGAATCTGTAATATTTCATTTTTTTTTGTTTATAATTGATGGAAATCTAAAATGCAATTGCTCAAAATTTTACAATATTTCATGAAGATAACAAAATATATTTTCCCTATTTCTTTTAAAGGAGGGCATACCTATCTGAACTGACATGTACAATGGGCTTGAGGGTTTTTAGATATGATCTTAAAAGCGTAGAAATAATAGGCAACACAACTATATTTTCAAGTATATTATTTTTGTTTCAAAATATACCTGTATAGATAAAATTAGATAAATCAAATAACCCAAACAAACTAAATCAAATTCTTAAGCATGACAACAAGCATATATCATGACTGTGACCTTTGCTTTCTCTTCTGACAGCTGTCCCCAATTTCCGATGTAAAAAAGGTGACAGACAAAAATAAATATTTCCACCTGCAGACCAATAAGTGTCTTTCACCCTGGAGCTGCAATGGGCCCTGACATGTTTTTGTGTTGTACATGCAGACCCATGCACGATTCCGCACACAGATGTTGTGAACGTCCTCCCAAACCCACCTTGTGTTTCTCCAGAAACTCCGGCGTTAGAGTCCACGGTGCATCTCTCAAAACCTCGTCCACGTAGCGGCAGTGCCTCAGCGCTTCGTAACGTTCGTGCTCTGTCATGACGGTGAAACCCTTGTACTTATGGGTCAGCTCGTCACTGCACACTGAAGGTAAAACACATGTCAGTCCCATCCCTCTGGACAAATCTACATGTGTTGTTTGTGGTGGTGTGTGTAGTCAAGTCTCACCTCCTACGATGAGGTAGGTGTTGGGGAAGAGGTTTTTGGCCTGCATGAGAGCGCGAGCATGTCCCGAGTGAAACAGGTCAAAGATGCCATCTGCATAGACTCTGACTGGCCGATCCACTAAAGGTACACAGCAGTGCAGAAACACGGATAAGTGTGAATGTTAAGTTACTTTTAGCTACTAAGAAGCAGAGACGAGGAGCCATGTGTGGCGATACAGACACATTTTCTTAAATGTTGTTTCTTCTGTCGTCTTTATTCTAAATCAATGCCCAATGTGGGCGTAAACTTTTTATGAAATTCCAATGTCCTTATTGCTCTTTTTCATTCACGTGTCAAATGTAAGCACAAGTGATACAATTTTCATATCATGGACCAACATTTGCAGTAGCACCTCTTTTGTTAGGAAGTTCTGATAAAACTGATGTAAGTTGTCAATAATAGCAACCAGCACATATTGATGCAGATATGTTTTATAACTTGATAAGCACAAACTTTGTCTGGGTTCTAGCAGTCATGTTTGATGCAACTCAATGCATGTTGTGTTATGGTAAATGGACTTCACATAAATGAGGCTTTTCAACGGCAGAAGCAGTCCCAAAGCACTTTAGAGCATTAATAACATTCACCCATTTACACACCATTGGAGGTGCTGTCAATCCATTGGAAGCAATTTGGGGTTCAGTGTCTTGTTCAAGGAAAATTGCCGCCACTATAAACATGTATGACAATATTGTTAAATCAGGAGTGCAAAAGTACTGTATGAAGTAGCGTCAGCAACTGAAAGATGTGCGTCTTGTGGTCATTACCTTTATATGTGTTCCTTCCTGCAGTATTTCTCACTGTGAAACTGTAAGTTTTTGATCTGTGCTCCCTGCAGGATGTGGATCAGGTTGCTGCCGGATGTCATCGCATTTGTTTGCTGTTCTCCGTCCTACTCAGTCCTCTCTTACTATCACTGAACCCCGACTTTCTTTATGATGAAAACACGAGTTTCTTCTTCCCTACTACCTTCCCTTATGCTTGCTTATGTACATTTTGGGGGATTTTCTTGAGGTCGTCAATCAGAAGGTGAGGTTGTGCCAGCATACTGGCGTCAGGGCATTAGTAACAGTGGAAGAAATGTCTCCAGAGTCACAGCTAGATGAGCAGTAGCACAGCACTAATCCAAAAAGTTATATTTGTCGCAGAAACATTGTAGAAATGTTTTAGGGTTGCAAGTGAAAGCGATGAAAGATTACAGCAAAGCCCAGGAAAGGTCAAGTGGGAGGAAATAAAAGAGAGCAGGAGGTCTACCTGGGGTGCCTCGGCGGGCCTGAGCGATGGTGAGCCTCTCATGAGGCGCTCGGCAGTCACAGCTGGTCTCCCTGGCAAAGATGGCAGGTTCAGTCAGCGTCTGGGGCACAAAGTGAAAGAGTCACGGGTGGAAAATATGGCTGAATCCAGACGTCGACTCCACCGTCTCGACAGAAACACACACCCGCTCCTTCCTTGTGTGGCACTCAGTGCGCCTCCCTTTCTACGTACTTACAGGAATCTCCATTAAGATATTGACCACTGGTGCCTGCTCCATATCAGAACAATGGCTCCAGATATAGACAAAGCTGCACTCAGTGTTATTGATCACGGTGTGAGAGAGAGCACACACTGACTTCACTGTAACCTACAGTATGAGTGCATCAACACGGGGCAGACATTAAGGACGGAGCCATTGAACTCCTGTCAAAGCTTTTAAATGAATTAGCTAAAATGAAAGAGAAAAAGGGGGGAGACTGGTGTGTCGAATCAACAGAGTGAGCATGGTTATCAGCAGCGAATCAAGACAAAACAAAGACATAACAAGGACAGATAAAGAGACGGTACTCATCTCCGCATGATCAAGGTTAAAGTGTTGCAGAGTGAGTCTGTCTGAAATGTTGTCTTTGTGTGCCATCTGTTGACTGCAGGGAATTATTCACAGACTCCCGTTCGACAACGAGCAGAAAGCAGTGGGAGTGTCGGGGCGGGATGACAACGCTCCGTCCCCAAGGAGGACACGAGCAACGTAACCGGGCTGTGGAAAAGACAGCCATGATGCTCCATGAGCCACAGATAGGATGTAACTAGTAAACATAATGGGAGAAAAGTGTCACAGTCACACAGGGAATCAATCGGTGAAAAGAGAAGATCTGGCAAGAAGCAAAACAGCAGACTTCTTTACAAATCAAAGCATTTAAGAACGATTTTGATGTAAAAGACAAAATCATCCACATTATAAACAACTTTTCTGCCGATCATTTCTGCACGGCCTGCACATTTCAAGCAAAGCATTTTACTAAAGAACACCTCCTAGGTGAGTTTGCTCACTTAAGCAAATGTAAACATCAAAGAGGTACCATACATTACTCTCTCGTCTTGATCTTAAACATGCTGCAGGAGTTTAGACATTTAAACACAAAGGTTTAATCATAATTTGTGTTTTCACTTTGAATTTTGTGAGTGTTGCTCAACCTTGAACTTGAATTGCAGTGTCACCTCACCCTTAAGCACTAGTGCTTATTTGACCATATTGTTTAATTCTAGAATTTCTGAAGAGCCCAGTTCTGGAAACCTGCTTATTTAAGGGTGTAGAGTTAAAAGTAGATTTGCATAATTAGAGCCGGGAAAGCTGGCCTAAGGTAAGGCACATACGTTTTTAATATTGTTACTATACTAACATGAAACTCTTTCTAAGATTTTCATTTTCAATACAGTTGTGGCCGAATGAAATGTGGAGCTGCAGTCCTACAGTAGCCACAGCTACATGCTAAAGGAGTAACCATGTCGCTCTGGATCCTCATGATGTGTGAGCTCACAAACAGTCAGCACAAAGCAGATAGCAGAGCTCACACTATATGGCCAGGGCCTGTGAGGACGGTCAGCGGGCGCGGGCTCAGTAAAGCCTACTCTGGCACAAGCAAAGAACATCTGGCATAAAGAGGATTAAAGCTGGAAAAAATAAAAGGGTGAAAGACAGGCACATGGGACATGAGACAATAACAACCGTCAGGAGAGGCTCGTCTCGCAAGAATAAGCAGCGTTTCGAGGTAAGAAGGAGGTGAGGAAAAGGTAAAATGGGGAGTTTGGACAAAGATCAGTGCCAAAATGAGGGATTACACCAAAGAGGATAAGAGACCGAGGATCCAAGCACAGGAGGCTCTCTGTCCTCACTGCGGCAGTGCCCCCTCAGCAGGACATTCAAGCCATGTTGCCTGCTTTGTAAAGCCATTTCTCCTTTGGCAGAGCGCTTGAAATCAAACACTGTCCACTCAGCACTCTGAGCATCTCTCCCTCGGCCACATGCTATAGAGGATGTGTTTCGTAACCGGGGAGAGAGAGCAGGACTCTTTGTCTGCCTCCGCTGCCCTGTCACCCACACTCCACACACAAACACACACTGCAAGACATGAAATGGCACAAGGCCCAGGCGCCCTACCGTCCGGGGATGGGGGCAGGTGTGCTCGAGCTCCTCCATTATTCCCAAAGAGTCATGGGATGCAGCTGTGGTGCCTCTGTAATGTGACTCAGCATCAGTGAGGCGATGCTTTTCTCCTCGCCACTCTGTCTTTTTCTCCTTCCTCTGTTCCCCCCACCCACTCTCTGCTCTGCCTCTCTCCCTCCTCCTCCTCCTCCTTTCTGATCTCCTGCTGCAAAGATGAAAAAACCCCAAAGAGCTCTCACTCCTTGATCATTTCTTTAGATCACAAAAATACTGAACTCTTCCTCCAATATAGCATCTTCATCTCAGTTTAACGGACTTCATGTCTTTTCCTTGGAAGTCATTTTATCACATTTTCAGGCTGAACAAATCAAAAACCTAAAGATGTTTTGAAGTGATGCTAAAACAAAGGAACACTCATTCCGTTTTGTTGTGGTAGTCAACGAGTTGTGTGTCCATCTTTCAACACAAGGCCAGAGACCACTTTTCTTTTTTTCTTCTTTTTTTTTTACTTCCATGGTTTTCTAGTTCCTTCCAAACCAAAAAGGAAAAGTGATGAAGGGTTAATGGCTCATCACTGAGAGATGTGTTGCCAGTGATTGTGTTTATGCTGGTCAATACAATGCATAGTCCACTTTCTGGCCCTTTTATTTGAATCCAGCAAGTAATTCATCCAAATGTAGAGACTTTATACACTAGAAATGGTGAAATGTGTGTGTGTGTGTGTGACATTGGTCACATTTAGATGTCATGTGAACCACGACACCACCAGTATACCAACTATTATAGCTCTATAAATGGCAGATAGAGATTTACACGAAATTTATAAAGTGAAAAACAAACAAAAACCTGAAAACCATTAACTGAAATATTACACTTTCATTTTCAAAGCTTTCAATGAGCACAAGATAAAGATATTTTCTGCTCTCTTGGATCTCTGTGTTCCGAGTGAGACACTGTCTTAATAAAGGATCTGTGCAGACTCTTGGCAGAGATGGGGAGCTTTCTCCATGGCGACGGAAAAGAGGAGAGAGATCCAAGAAGCAGCCAATCAGAGCCCAGCTGGAACAGTCCAGCAGTATGATGGGTGAGGATTGGCGGAGTGGTCCATAGCGCCATCAGAGAGGGAGAGGGAGACAGAACTGAGTGGCACTACTATCCACTGACCGGCCAAACACTTGAATGGAGTATTAAACAAGCGAGTATTTCATCACTACTGAAACCAATGTGAAAGACAAATAATTTTCACATGAATTAAATGTGGGGAAAGCGCCGAGGCTGCATTTTACCGAGACCAATTCAAAACCCTAAACGTGTTAATTGTTGTTAATTTGTTACACGCTTCCACAGCTCGTGCACTGTTTGGCCTATAGAGTCTTCCATATACTCTAAAGTCTGCTCTTTTAGCAGGCACATTCATTTCATAGAGGCAGCACTGATTTAAAAAGGAAAAAAAGAAGAAAAAAAAGACGCTCTGTTATTTGGAAGTTTAAGTCTGGCAAACGTTTTCTCTTTTTCGGCTGTTTTTCTTGTTTTTCCCCCACCTGTAATTACAAACTGACGCGCACGGCAACTTAACCTGTGTAAAAAAAAAACGTCGTGGATAATTAAATTGTACTTTTATATCGGTACGGAGATGCGCGCTTACCTTCAGAGATCCTCTTTTGCAGCGAAGTGGCGCGATGACTGCGCAACAGGAATGCGCTCTGACGCGTCGCTGTTTGACCATGGTGCCAAACAAAAAGTAAAGATTCTTTTGATCGAGAAGCACGATCCTATTTCTCTGTCCAGTTTAATCCAAATTGGTTGGTTTCCCTCCTGCGCTGCAGGAAAGTGCAGCAGAGCAAAGTCTCCTTGCCTGTCCCATCTGTCCAAAGCGCAAAGCGCAAATCAGCTGCTCACTGCTGATGAACTGCGACAACTGTGGGCCCCAGTCCCACAGAGTAGCAGACCCTACAGTTCACCATACGGCTATTAGGCTTCACAATCATAACCCCCTTCCTTTTGTAAGGCGACCTCACTCATGCATCTGTAACCCACTTCGGAAAAGTGAGTGCGCCCGCATAAATAACATTACAGACAGCATGGGCCTGCTATTGGATTCAAAGTCAATATAATCAATATGAACAAGCGCCTGTCAACCCCATTGTGCCGGAGATCCATAGAAGCAGGCCAAAATATTACGACGCAGACTGTAGGAATGAGGGACAAAACATGCTTTGTGTTGTCATTATTGCGCACACTGTAGTGTTTCAGTGGCCCCAAACTGGGACAGGAATCTATTGTGCCATCCATAGACCCGCCTAGTTGCTATGGAAACGAACTTAGTAGGACTGCACATGCGAGGGGGAAAAAAAACTGTGACTTTGGGAAATAGAAGAGAAAAAAAAAATGTCTGACCTTGATCTGATCTGTGACTATTAATACAAAGATAGTTTGAGTGATAGTGTGATGTTCAAGAAAGAAACAAAGAAAGAAACAAAGAAAGGAAGAAATCTTTAAAATCTGTTGGTTGCACAACACTTTGCTAGTTTCTTGTTTGGGCGATTTCTCTAAGGTAGTTTTCAAACTCCAATATCTGCCATTTAATCCATTGGAAAAGTGTCAATATCAAACAATTAAATCAAAAAGTAATTGGTAAGTTATTAACAATATATTTGGCACCAGATTTCTATAAAAAATTCAACAATCTTCCTATCACATCCATAATTGCCCACTATTGCCTAACGTCAGAAAAAAAAAAAAAAGCCTAGAAATTGGACATAAGCTAAACCTAGTAATTGATATATTCTCTGGCTCTCATTAACTCTATTTTCAGTTTGGAAGAAAAAGGAACTGTGGACATTAATATGGTCACAAATAAAGGATGAAACCACTCGCAGCTCAATATATGAGCTTAACAACAAACCTGGTTTACAACTAAACCAGTGTCAAACCTTGACATAAAGAAGAAAGAAATCATACTTTATTTAATCCTTTCGGGAAATGACTTCACTGCATTAACTCATATTATTCATAGGTGAAGCAGTGATTTTACAATTAAATTAATAATTTTATAAAACATTTTCCTTCTACACAGAAGACATAGATGTGCATCATTTTGAAATGGGTGCTGCCTGTGTACTCACAATATATGTCAATAAAAACAAATCACAACACATTTTCTTTACACTTCTCGTGCAGATACAAACATTGGCTGTTTGCCTTAAAAAAAAAAACATATCCTCCTCCAAGTCAGTGCCATCATGCAATATGTACAATATGGGTCAATTTTACTCTTCCCAAAAGAGGTTGAAAAAGAAGGAAAGTACTGTAGCTAAAAATGTTTCATATTCTTACAAGTCAATCTTGGATGCATTTAGGCCCAAGACCATTCAAAGCTTTAGAGAGAAGAAGTAAGATTATGGAGTGAGAAAGTACGGTATAAAGGTTCAAAGTAAAAAATATACATTAAATCTCAACATTCTACATCTTCCAAGGTTTTAAGAGCATGTTTTCCAGAATTTTAAGAACGGATCCATCAGCAACATTACAAATTCTTTCCAAAGGGGTCAAGATGGTTTTACACTGCACCACACCGCCATCGTGCGGCCAGTTTAAGAACAGCGCTTCAGTCTGGTTGGGTCACAGCGCCGTGACGTCACTTCCTTCATATGACTTTCCCCGGGAAGGCTGGCGATTTGGCGCGGACCCGTTGTTGTTGACGTACTGCTACCTCCATACTGTGAAGCTGTCAGCGAGTAGAGAAAAGAAGACACAAACCTCTCCTCATGGCTCCTGTATCAAACCCGGACAAAGACATGGACGCTCCGGACGGCGGTGAGTTTTCTCCTCGCGCTGCTTGGTGGTTGACGCGCTGCCCTCGCGCATCACAATGATGAAGCTAGCTAACATGTTAGGTAGCCCACCTCATTTCTTCACTTGTCTTATGTTTGTCAATCTGCAAAGATTTTATCACATGAGTTTAGCGTTGTTAAAGCTCATCAATGAATAATACACCAGATCGGTGAAAGCGGGGATTGCGTATGGAATCAATTTCTTTCCATCTATTACTTCTTGTATTCGGGCTCATAAACTCATGTGTGTGAATTACGTGAAAATAAACTCACCAGCCTTCATCAGTGTCAACTCGCTCGGCTGTAAACTGCATATGTAAGTAGCTCCTGAGTTCATATTGGAGGTTTCATGCTTCAGCTCGTCAGCTGTTTTCAGGTTTCATTTACAACCTGAATCTGAACTAATTCACCTTCAACAATCTTTTCCATCTTGTCATCGGCTTTAGAAAACTATTACAATTATTTTTAAACCTGGACCTGTCACAGCAAAGTGCCCTTATTATTTGTGCATTTTCTCATCAATACAATACTGATGCTTATTTAAAGATCTCACTAAAATGAACACCGAAAGACAAATGCATTTTGACAACTTGCATCTTCAACGCAAACACCAAACAAGCATACATCAGCCAAATATATGAACTTATATGATCTACGTTGAAATACAGAATATTACCAAGGAGTTGCTGCAACTGATACTTCCACTAAAGTAACGAAACCTTGGTATGCTGCCTCCGAGGGTTTATCCAACAAAGAAGAGAGAGTAGAATATAAAATACTTTATGAATCCCTGTGCAGCGTGTCTGCGAGTTACAAGAAGAGACTGATTGATTTCAACAAGCTTATATCCACAGAGTATCTATGATCCATTCTCTTGGATCTTTGAAACACCCTCTATGCAAAGTTCCTTTAAAAACTCTTTGCAAGTGTAATGAAAAGCAGTAACGCTGTTTGGAAGACACGGAGTCACTCTCGAGTCCCCACTCTTCTTCATTCATTTTGCATTTTCTAAAGCATCTTTGCTCTACGGCACTTTGCCAGCAACCACTTCAAAATGGCTACTTGGTGCCGTACGTGTTTGTAAACTAACTAACTACTCCTCAGACGATGGAGGCGGCGACTCCTGCGGTCTGGCCAAGTCTCGATCCAGGCGGGAGAAGAGGGAGAAGGTCGGCAGGAAGTCTGCACTCGAGCAGCTCAAGAAAGCCAAGAAGGGAGAGAAGATCAAATACGAGGTATGAAGTGCAACCTGCCATTTCTGTGTGTGTGTTTGTCAACGTCATCGGCGTGATTCGCCTCAAATACATACTTGAAATGTCTTTCATTTGAGTGAGGCTAAGCTTTTAGATTCTAATGACCACTTTGACTATTTTGTGAGACTTCTCAAACTTCCTCCCCTCTTCTTTAGCTGCAAATACTGTAGGATCAGCGTAGGTGTGTTTGCAGCCGTGCTCCAGTGTGTTTATGTCTTCCAGGTGGAGGAGTTCGCTGGCGTGTATGAAGAAGTAGATGAGGACCAATACTCTAAGATGGTACAAGAGAGGCAAGAGGATGACTGGATCATTGATGATGGTAAGTAGCAGGATGAGGTGCAACAATAAGGCCTGTTGTGGGAGTGTCGGGTCTCAATGGCGCCTCTTTTCTCACAGATGGAACCGGATATGTGGAGGATGGACGAGAAATCTTTGACGATGATTTGGACGATGACGTGGTAGAAAAAAAACAGGGTAATCACTGAGAGTCTGTTGTTTTTTTAGCACGTGGGGGGAAAACGTGGGTAGTCCAGCCGGACGAATGGATTTTGTTTGTGTCTTTGCAGGAAAAGGAGGCGCGAAAGGCGCATATTCAAAGAAAACTGCGAAGAAATCCGTTGTGGCGAAGCCCAACACCATCAAGAGCCTCTTCATGAACAGTAACGTCAAGCGGCCAGCTGAGGTGGAGCTTTTTAAATCTTTTTTTTTTTTTTCAAATATTATTACTTTAAATAGCTTTAATTCTCTCCTTGTGTTACCGGCATGTTGTGTCTAACTAAATCTAAGTCATTGCAGCTTTGCGGTGCGTTTTTCTGAATGTTTTGTGATTTTTTTTTTTTTTTTTTTTTTCACTCTTGTAGAAAGACGTCGACTTGTCTAAAGATGATCTGTTAGGAGACATCCTGCAGGACTTGCACTCCGAGGTTGGTAGTTTGAAAAGAGACCCACAGCGGTATCTATCGACACATCTCAAAAATGTATCATCAGATTGTTGGGGGTTTTTTTTTGGTCCTTTACTTTTTCACATTTCATAATTTCTGAAATAAGGTCAGTTGAAACAAATGTGCTCTCAGGTGTTATTTAAATATTGTGAGTTACTTTATTTTGGAGTGTCATGACTTATGAACTGAAATCATAAAGAATGAATCAAGAAAATCATCGGTTGTTTGAATGAATTTAGGAGAATCGTCGTATTGTTGTTGTCCAATTGTTGAGCGTGGTCAGCGGAACATTTCACACTTATTTTCATTAAAGCTTTCAGTATTACAGTTTTTGTTTCTTACTTGGTCATCTACTGTTTTCTTTTCCTTTTCAATGAATCGGTAAGTTATTTATAAATCTTGGTCATTTGATACAAGTGCTTTACAGGCAGTTTTCACAAGAAAAACGTGGAGAAAAATGTGTTTCAATAAACAGAGCAAGAGTAATTAATTCAAAGAGAAAAGTGTATTAAATATATATATTTAAGAAGATAATTAAGTTGTGATATTAAAGTGTCAAAAATAATATAAAATTGGGTTTAAAACACTGAAGGTATAACACAAATATGAGATGAAATGTAAAAAATAAAAGTTTTTAGCATGAATGCCATGGAATCAAATTTAAAGGTCAAAACAATCAAAGTTAAATGTTTTACCTTCATTATTCATTGAAACCTGAAGCTTTGGTTTGAAAGCGGCCCGCTTTTTTGTTGTTTTTAATCTCTTATCATTGACAAGTTGTGTTGTGATTCTTCTTCCCAGAAGCCAAATCTTCTGACCCCTCCACCAGTGGTCACTCTCAAGAAGAAGAAGTCTGTGGGATCACCCATGAATCCTTTCTCCGTCAAATCTCCGACGCCCAAGGTCTCCTGCACTTCACCTTTCATCTCTTGATTACTGATATGAAAACACTTGATTGTTTTGATTGTCAGCAGTGAACTAAAATAGTGTGGATGGTTTTTGGCATCGCAGGAGTCGTCCTCATCTTTGGGGCCGAAGGCTAAAGTGATCAAACCACCACCCTCGGACCCCGCCCCCAAACATGCAGTCCGTCCTCCTCCACCCTCGGCTTCACCTCCGGCGGAAAAGCCGAAGCCTAAAGTGGAGGCAGTGAAAGAAGAAGAAGGTACATACTGTTATCGGCTCGGCAGCCTTTTTCATTAGTTTTCCTCCCTTATGTAGAATTACCTTTTTATAACGACAACGCATTTTCCAGGAAATGACGGTCTGGCGTTCGACAGCGCCGACTTTGACGAGCCGATGGAGGTCGACCTGGAGGAGGAGAAGCCTGAAGTGAAAGTGACGGCGGCCAAAGCAGAGCAGCAGGACCCAGTCCTCCTGTAAGTTCTTCATCTGCTCAGATAATGAAAACATTTTGTGTGTCGTGTGATCAAACATCTTTACTGAAAAGCTGCTGCTGCTGCTGTGGGAAATTTGTATGCAGTCATGTGACTCTGCCTTCATGTGATTGGTCATATAGACTCAGGAGACACAGCCTTAGGAGGACGTCTCTCTCAGAGCAAAATGAGATTATTTTAATATATTCCAGTCAAAAAGTGAAGGTAACAAGGAGCATTGAGGACAGTGTAAGAAGAAAGTTGCATTAAATCTACTCGCACGTGTACAATTTATCTAAGAAGTACTCGAGGTGAATGCAGCACGTTGCTACACACCTGTGAAAACAGGCAAAGTGACGAATGTTCAGGTTTATTTGAGCCTTTCATATTAACTCTGCTGCTTTATGGCCCAATGCGTCTTTAACTACATTATCCAGTCGGAAGTTGAGGTGGCTTCACAGAACAGCTGCAGTAATGCACTTTGTTTTTCTCTTCCTCCGTCCTTCGTCCAGTTCCAGCAGAATCGGAAGCTCCTGGGGACAAGAGGAGGAGAACGGAGCAAGCAAAGCTCCTGTGGAGGTTCAGGTGGACTCCAGCCGGCTCCCTCTGGTGGAGGGCGCAGACGGGGAGCAGGTTTTCCGCTTCTACTGGCTGGATGCCTTCGAAGACCAATACAACCAACCAGGTAAAGTCATGTCCCAAATGAAGATCCCACAGGCGTAATTCCACACGCTTAAAAGTCCTGATCGGGTTTCGGCGGCTCGTCCTGATATGTTGAGTTGCGCGGTCTTCCAGGTGTGGTGTACCTATTTGGTAAAGTGTGGATCGAGTCAGCAAAGTCTCATGTGAGCTGCTGCGTCTCTGTCAGGAACATCGAGCGCACCATGTACTTCCTGCCTCGGGAATATGTAAGTTGTCATGTATTTGTGCATTAAATATTTTAAAGAAAAAAAGAGACTAATCGACAGATGAGTAAGTCTAATAGGAAAATGTTTGATGTGTTTTTTCATATTTTTAATCCCACTGAGACAAACGTGGTTCCAGATGCGGAGGAGGTTTGATTAGTTTTTCTTTTTTTGGGACAAAACTTTTAATTACTTTTTAGATGAAGTTTTATTTATTTGATTCTGAGGAGCGGGTAGTCAACAAAAGCTGTTCCTGTAAATATGCAGGATTCTTTACTTTTTCGGCCTAAAATGAAAAAAAAGAATCAATACAGTGCAGACATTTAGAGAATTTGTACTTTTATCAACAGAAAACAAACCCGAAGACGGGAGAGGTGTCGGACACTCCTGTGGGAATGATGGACGTCTACCATGAGTTCAACGAGATCTCAGAGAAGTTCAAGATCATGAAGTTCAAGTCTAAAGTGAGTAATTATGAAGGTGATGGGGATGACGGTAGTTCATCTCTATTCTGTTCACTGAGGTTGGATTTCTGTGTCTATTTCTGCAGAAAGTGGATAAAAACTATGCCTTTGAGATCCCTGATGTGCCCAGTCAGAGCGAGTACCTGGAAGTCAGATACTCTGTGAGTACACACACCGCCTCACGTGGATTTTGAATCTCCCCCAGTATCGACAAAACACTTTTGCGTGTGTTTGTTTTGCAGGCTGAGGTTCCGGCTCTACCTTCGGACCTCAAGGGGGCTACCTTCTCCCACATTTTCGGCACGAACACATCAAGTCTGGAGCACTTCCTCCTCGGCAGGAATATTAAAGGCCCGTGCTGGCTGGACATCAAGACGCCGCGTGAGTTTGCATGATTAGTTGCATCATATGTCAGCGTGATCCTACATGCATCAATACACGTAATAAGCTCAGCGAATCTCAAATTAGAGTTTTTATATTAGAGGGTGTTACTTCACGGACAGATGTAATATGAAATCAACACAAGCGTCTTTACTCTGTCTGTGTCTGTGTCTGTGTCTGTGTCTGTGTCTGTGTCTGTGTCTGTGTCTGTGTCTGTGTCTGTGTCTGTGTCTGTGTCTGTGCCTGTGCCTCAGAGCTGCTGAGTCAGCCGGTCAGCTGGTGTAAGGTGGAGGCTCTCGCGCTCAGAAGCGACTCGGTTTCGGTGATCAAAGATCTTCCTCCTCCGCCCCTCACCGTCATGTCCATCAGCCTGAAGACCGTGCAGAACGCCAAGACGCATCAAAATGAGGCGAGGCGGCGCTCCGTCGTCGTAGGACAAACACACTGAAATAATAACGGGGCGGAGAGTGAATGCTGTGATTTCCACTCTGCAGATTGTGTCCCTCGCTGCACTTGTGCACTATCAGTTCCACATGGATAAAGCTGCTCCTCAGCCTCCCTACCAGACTCATTTCTGTGGTGGGTGTCCTAACTTCCTTTTTTGCGTGTGTGTGTACTGTTTTTTGCAGTTTGTAACTTCGTAGTTTTATAGCTTAATATTGGTGGATTGTTTTATTTATATATATATGTATATATATACTGTTTACTTTCTGTTTGGAGTTTTATCTTTATTTCCGGTCAATCGTACTTTAATTCTATTCTTCTTTCTTTTCCATTTTGTACATTTGCTAACCTTACTATTTTTCTGAGTTTGCTTCCACTTCATTATTAAATTTGTATTTACTCATGGTTTCAGGCTGTTCATTAACCTCGATGTTTTGTTCTATTTATCATGTGTTTTTGCATATACACATGTGCTTTATAAGTATACATGTTTATTTCTAATGTTTATATGTTCACAGCCATTTAAGGTATTTGATGTTGATGGGATTATTGACAGAAACAGTGAAACTGTATATTTATTCACTATGAACCTGTTGGAGATTAATCAGAATATTTTATTTGGAGTTCTGCAGCAAAGGGAAAAGGTGTAATATTTGATTGTGTTTTCCTCGTCCAGTGATCAGCAAACCAGCTGACTGCATCTTCCCCTACGACTTCAAAGAGGCTGTGAGAAAGAAGGTGAGTATCTACGTGGTCTTAAGACCTCAATATGTTTTCTGTGAAGAACCAGAAGACGTAGAGATTTTTTATATGACAAAAACACTTCATGTAAAACTCGACTTGCGCTGAGCTTGAATGCGAGCGTAACAGTAGCGCCGTGGCGCATGGAGTGCGTATTTGATGTCAAAGACAAGGAACTTAAAATGTATTGGGAATGACTGATTATGTGATCCTCTTTGTCAGAATGGGAAAGTGGAGATCGCCGCCACAGAGCGGACTCTGCTGGGCTTCTTCCTGGCTAAGATGCACAAGATCGACCCCGATGTGCTGCTGGTGAGTTCCTTAATTCTCATCAAGGGGCAAACAACAGAGCAGACGTTGCGACAAGTTTGGAGTGTGAATTTCCTTTTACCACAGACTAAGTTTATTGGTCACTCCACATGTGAAATAAAGTAACACGTTTCGTTGGAAGAGGGACTCGAGTCTTTGTTATGGAAACTGTTGGTTCGTAATTATGTCTTCTGAAAGAACAAGCTTGATTTGGCCAATTTCCCAAAATCTGTATATTATTAATCTCATAATTTAAAGAAACATTTGAACCAGCTAATAATACTTTGCCATTCCTGAAAAATCGTGAATGCATGATATAGTGAAGAATATCAAAAATCTTCTTGTTTCTGCTGAAATCATTGTAAATACACAAACAGTGAAAGAAAATATGAGCAAATTATTCTGCTAAACGCTGACATAGGCACTCCGGTATATTTTTTATTCTCTTGAAGCTTGACATCCTCCTGGTCATTGCGTTTCATTGATGCATTTAAATAGAGTGGAATCCTTGGGCACATAAATCGTCATTTTGATCACTTTATTGATGTGACTTGATATAAATGCTCTATTTACATGAACTATGTACTCATGTGCATGTGAGCTTTCATTAGACATGCATTTAGAACTGTGATGGTGAAGAAATCTTGCCTTTCAAAGTGTCATCCCACGCTTTGTTTTTATGGAAAATGTTCTCTTTTTTTTTATTTTAATAGGGTCATGACATCTTCGGTTTTGATCTGGAAGTTCTTCTGCAGCGCATCAACGTCTGCAAAGTTCCGCACTGGTCCAAGATCGGACGCCTCAGGAGGGCCAATATGCCCAAATTAGGGGTAAAAAAACAAACAAACGATAATTTGAGAATGGTGGTAGTTAGTTTTGCTCCTGTAACGCGGCCCAGTTGGCAAAATGTTGAAACGTTTGCGTGTGCGCAGGGTCGTAGTGGCTTTGCAGAGAAGAACGCCACCTGCGGTCGTCTGGTGTGCGACGTGGAGATCTCTGCCAAGGAGCTGATCCGCTGCAAAAGTTACCACCTGACTGAGCTCACTGCACAGGTGCTGAAGATGGAGAGAATCACAGTCCCACAGGAAGACATCAAAAATCTCTACAGGTGAATCAGGTTTAATGAACACTGAAGGACTTTTTGTTACTGCTTTTTAAAATACACTTTTTTTCTAATAAGTTGGACACAAATGAAAGCGCTTCAACCTGCAGTGGAGGACTTGTTGACTTCTTTCTACCTGATAGAAAAAGCTTCTTTTTTTCCCCAGAGCAGGTCAAACAGAACTTTGCTCATCTGAGCTGAGACATGGATGGCCTGTAGGGGGAGCTATTTAGTCTTCACCTGTATGGATGACGGCTTAAACTATAACATGCCAACAACAATGTGATATAATAAAGTTAGTTTTTGATTAACACCAAACCTTTGCTGTAAGGGAGTACCCAGATGATCTGAACGAACCTGCCATCGAAAGAGTTTGTCAAGGTGGATGTCCTAAAGCCTGAAAATCTTTGTGTGTTAGTGACTCTCCTCACTTGCTCTACCTGCTGGAGTTGACGTGGACGGACGCCAAGCTCATCCTGCAGATCATGTGTGAGCTCAACGTGCTGCCACTCGCACTGCAGATCACAAACATCGCTGGAAATGTCATGGTACCCCACGAGAATGCTCCCTTCTAATTAGCCGTTAACAGCTGCAGTGTGTTTGCTGCATGCTGCTGTACTGACAATGTTTAGGTGTTTTTGGTTTAGAAATAAAACTACCAAGGTTAAAAAGCATTTATTTATTTTATTTTTTTCCTGATTCGCCCCTTCAGTCTCGTACGTTAATGGGCGGCCGCGCCGAGAGGAATGAGTTTCTGTTGCTTCACGCCTTCCACGACAAAAACTACATCGTCCCCGACAAACCCTCCTTCAAGAAGACCCAGCTGGAGCTGGTGAACGCACACACAGACGCACCAGTCGTAGCTTTTCTCTTTTTCTCCTTTTAACCCCAATCATCTGACTTTTTGCTCCTGATTTATTTCAGGTGGAAGGTGAAGAAGACGTGGATGCAGGGAAAGGCAAAAGAAAGAAGAAGGCTGCCTACGCTGGAGGTCTGGTGCTGGATCCAAAAGTTGGTGAGTGTTTTGTGAGTGTGTGTGTGTGTTTGTGTTCCATTTATGAAATGTCCCATGTTTGTATAACTTCTCTCCCTGTTATTTCAGGTTTCTACGACAAGTTTGTTCTGCTGCTCGACTTCAACAGTCTGTATCCCTCCATCATCCAGGAGTTCAACATCTGCTTCACGACTGTGCAAAGGGAGGCGTACAATGCGAAGAAGAAGAAGAAGAGCGAGGTGCAAATACTTATCATTCGGGAGCCTGAGATGCTCCCAACTGCCTGCGTGAAAAGACAGTGTTAGACCCTGTCACATTGCATACATGACACCTACGGGTAGTTTTTAGTCTCCAATTAACTTCAAACGTGGTTTTGGACTGTGTGAGGAAACTGGAAAAAACTCATACATCCTCAGGGAGATCATGCAAACGCCTCAGACAAAGTTGATAAGCGCAAACTACTACACCGCTGTACTTTCAATAGTGATTGGACACGATTTGTGGTGAATTTCTAACAAGCACTTCTCCATTTTGATGAAAGTTGTACATTTCTAACTCTTGTTTCTTTGTCAACAGGATGACGAGTCGGAGGAGATCCCAGAGATTCCCGATCCCAACCTGGAAATGGGAATCCTGCCCAAGGAAATTAGAAAGTTGGTCGAGCGGCGCAAACAAGTCAAGCAACTCATGAAACAGCAAGACATCAACCCAGACGTCTACCTGCAGGTACACCCCGACACGCCAAGAAACACACGTTTTAACTCGCACACACTCACAGCAAGTTATTCTGAGTAAACATGCAGCCCAAAAGTATGTCTGTTAAAACTTGATGATACTTGAACAATAATTATTTCAATGTTTCAGTGTTTATTTGACAGATTATATGATCGACGGGTGCTGAAAGTTACTCAAGTTACCAGATAATGGATTTAGATCCAACTAAAATTGAAAATGTGAAAGCTGGTTGAATTATTTCAACATTTCAAATACATATTCGTTACCTTTCTTTGTTCGTACGACTGCATCAAACCGGAGGAAGCGGCACTCAGTTCAGTCGTTTTTTTATTGTGTGTGTGGTTTTTTTTTTTTTAAATGGGGTACTTTTGTCCCTCAGTATGACATC
Organism: Lipophrys pholis; assembly: GCF_963383615.2. Taxonomy (NCBI): domain Eukaryota; kingdom Metazoa; phylum Chordata; class Actinopteri; order Blenniiformes; family Blenniidae; genus Lipophrys; species Lipophrys pholis. Next base: position 7,010,321 of record NC_137648.1, read on the forward strand.
CGTCAGAAGGCCCTGAAGCTCACTGCCAACAGTATGTACGGCTGCCTGGGGTTCAGCTACAGCCGCTTTTACGCCAAGCCGCTCGCTGCTCTGGTCACACACAAGGGTCGAGAGGTGAGTCGCATCAACAGACTGTCAACACAGCAGCCTTTAAAGGGACAGTGCGTTTAGAGCACTGCAGCATTGGCCTTTTCCATGAGCCGGTTACAGAACACAACATATCTGCATTACTCAGTTTGGCCTCGGCTAAAACTCTGCTGCGTGCTTACTTTTAATATGTGACTTTAGATTGACTGTATTGAATGAAGCTCTGATGCTTTCCGCCCCTAAAACGCTGCTGTTGCTTTATATTTCAACACCGCTTGGCTTTTTAGCCACAATGTCACTGATGCTGCTGCAGTGAGGTTCTTCCATGGCCGTTCACAGCATGTGCATGTACAACGGTGCTCAGATTTTGAATACATAAAAAGTAAGACGGCCAAGCTGATTGGCTCAAAATTTCCTCAATCCAGTACTGCTGATGTGATCAGGACATTCCTCGGAATAACACATTACATTGTAGGACTGCAGTATGTCAATAGTGTCGGTGCCAGCAAGATTGTGAGTAAGGGATGTATCCTATTTGGATATAGTATGAATAAAAAAGCACATAGTTTTGTGGTTGTTTTGTTTTTTGTGTGTCTTTTAGTGGCGACAGTCTTACCTTCAAAGTATTTTATTGACATCCCAATCGATTAGCCACACGCTAGAAGTTTTCTGTAAAACCACTGACCCAAAATAACTAACTAAGACTTGTTGTTAAACATAAAATTCTGCTTTTAAGGCGGAAACAGTCACTTAAACTTGGCAGAATGCAAAGTCTGAGATGTGACGCTCCTTCTATCAGCCACCAGAGGGCACTGCTGCATTATATTTGACAGTGAGCTGCACTGATTTATCCTCATTTTCTTTTTCTGACTTCTCCCTTCTTTCTTTTTTGGTTTTATCCTGTGTCACATCTTTCATCAGCGCCTCTTCCTCCTTCTTCTTGTTTCCGTTATTCAAAGCGATTGTGTCGTCGTCTTTTATCTTTTTGTCGTTGAAACAAAAGAGCCGGCCTTATTCGGTGATATCAGTGACACCGTTTTAAGTTTGTTCCAGTAACAAAATGCCATAGACACACATGTAACGCACACTCTCTCGGTGCACAGTCTGTCTGCATAATGGCTTCTTTCAACACACAACAGTGGGACGACAGGGCGTGCACGCTCAACAAATTGGTGCAAAGCGGCATGTGTACCGCATGACATAAACAGCTAAAGCTGGTATTGCAACTGAACACCACACACACACACACACACACACACACACACACAATGTCAGTGGTAGTACTCATGTTCATTTAATGAGCTCTAACAGTACAAGTCCTCCACAGAGGCATCGGGCTTTGCCTCAGGGGAGTCCTTCATTAAGATCCCCTTACACACTCATTGTGCTCTCTAATAGAGGGCAGGGCAGTAACTCACTGTGCGTGTTTGTTATTTTGTCAGTCCATTTGTGCCTCCAGTCACGCTCGTTGTTGGGCTGACAGGGCTACATTGTTAAAGTTGTGTATTTGATTCGCTGTTGCAGGTGGGAGTTTCTCTCCCTCCGCACTAACCGCTTGTATCTGTCGACAGGCAGAGGTGGATGGGTTAATTACATTTTACCTCCTGCTTGCTTTACTTAATCCCGGGAGCATCGCCGGTCTCGCACAGAAAAGTAGGCCGCTTTTTCATTATCTCCAACGGCGACGTGGTGCACTACAGGTTCAATTCCTGTTTACTACTTTTAAAAGGCCTGAAGGAGGCAGATGAAGAGTTTTGCACACACGCATATAAAAGTTTCACAAATGATTGTCATGATAAACAGATTGAAATCTGAACTCAACTTTGAGATAAGACAACTAAGTCCAATCTTTTTAAGGGAAGTACAGCTGTCATCTTGCTTTGTGTTTATTGTGATGTGGTATTGCCGCTTTAATGACATGTGAGAACTACACTTTAAAAAATATTCAGATTGAGATGCCTTTAAGCTATATTGCAATGTTTTTCTTAATAAAAGCAGAAACATGATATTATCACCTTGATGCCATAGATGTGTTTTCAGTTAAAACTGATTAAACGTGTCTGAATAAAGAATCAGCCACTGTAAATTAGGAGCACATTGTGCATATCGCATAAGAGTGACCACAAAATTCATGAGTTTCTCTCTACACTGCAAAAAAAAAAATCCAAATCCTATCAAGGCTTTATGCATACTTACAGTCTGAAAATCTTGCCATCATCAGTTCAGTTCAGACAACTTTATTTATCCCACAGGGGGCAATCATTTGGCGTGGTCTGCATTTAGGAACTTATAACAAGTGGAAATCACCTCGATTACCAGACGTATAGTCTGAAAATAAATCCTCATTGCTCAAGGGTATCATGTTTAATTTAGGACGCAGTGTGCACACATGAGATATTTTGACAAACGTATAGATGTTTTTGCAATGCTGAATCCCACTGCTGTCAAAACATTTGTAAGAAGAACCAGTCACATTTAATTTAGGAGAGCTCATTGTAGTTTGACGTGAACGTTGATGCTGTAACAATATTGAAATGAAAAGATAAAGCTTGATCACATTAAAATATTTAGTTGAAAGCTATTGGAGACCATATGCAAGAAAAGTATTTTATTCTTAAGATTGGTAACTGTCTAACTTTATTCTCTCATCATTATATTTACACGTCATTCGATTCTAAAGGTGTTTTTTGAAAAAACTGAAAAGATTTAAACTTGAGGATTTTGTTATTCCTTATTTTAAATCATTTGTCTGAATATTCAGTGCCAAGGCAGCGATACTTGTTCCTTATAAATAAGAAGCTAAAACTAACGCTAATTACGTTTGGACTTATCAGACCAATGGGACCACCCATTTCTTTTCTTAAAAATCGTCCAACAACTTTTGTTCTTTCCTTGAGTTTTATATTATGTGGGCTGCAGCCGGCACTTAGTTTTGCTTTCACCTAATCTGTTGATTATTTACTCTGGTAACTGCTTGGTTGTTTGGTCTTTGAAATGTCAAAAAATCAAGAGAAATACCAGGCAATGCTACTTTGAAGCCGCAAACTTCTGGTTTTGTCCCAATCCACAATAATAACAAAAGAAATACCAATGAAGGATAACAAATAGAACAGTCACATTAAGAACGTGGGAAAAGAAACAAATTCTCAGACTAAAATGACCAATTAAGTTTACTTTTTTATAATAGAATTGATACAATTGTCACTCTATATGTTTTTCCATCATTAATTTTAGCTAAATATCTTTAAAAAAAAAAAAAAAGAAAACTGCCTCTATGAGTGTTTTAGTTTCATGGAAATCTCTTTTACAACCCGCTGGTGGCCTGTCTGGACTTACTTTAGTTACCCAGTGTGTTGACGGGCCAGTAGACAATTTAGATTACATTTCTATGAGGACCTCGCTTGCATTAGTACATTACATACAGTGAAGAGTGATAGGGCGGATTATAGAACGACGCGTATCAAAAGGTCATCGGTCAGATCTGAGCTCTAACCAACACTTGCTGATGAAGCGGAGGGGCCAACTTCACACGATCTTACTGTTTTGTTTACTTTGTATCTATGATCCCAGACGGCTCTATTTATACTGCTGGTTTTGTGTTTTCATCAACACAACACAAGGAGATCCACTGTGCCGTGGATGATTCATCTCACTCTGAAATCTGGTTTCTGACATTTGAACCTGAGAAACATCTTGTCGGGGTGAACAAAATTGTAAATCTATGTGGAAGACAGTGTGCTCGGGGCAGTAACTCACTGACCTCGTGCCCACCGGCTGATCCATTCAAAGTGGCCGAAAGCCACAACCGTATAAACAAAATGTGGCAGGATAACTGGATTTGTCTTGAGCCCTGAAGTTAAAAGATGGTTAAGCCAAGTAGTTCTCGGTAGTTTCCGACTGCAGCGAGCCAGAAAAGCCAGCTGGCATTTATAGCTGGGTTTCTAGTGTATTTGTGGGCATCGCCGTTCGCACTCCCGCCCCCATTTTAATCGTCACATTTGCACTCGGCTTTCATGTCGTGATTTAGGAGGCTTTTTATTTTTATAATTGTAACACGTACACTGATCACTGCTCTGTCCGCGGTGTAAATCCACTCCCCCCCGACCCCTCAGCGTTCATCTGTTTAAACCAGTGTGTGGAGTGAATGTGCACATGCTCTCTGTATTTATTGATTGGCTCGCCGCTCGTCTTTCTCTCACTCTCCTTTTTAAATTGCGGCCTAAACCCCCTGGTGGTATGGCCAGGGTAGGCTAGGGGGGGGGCCACAGTGGCATCTCAACCCTGGGAGGCTTTACATGAGGGGCCTTAGAGGGGGCTGACAGACCCTTGGCCGTGGCTCTTCTGATCAAATTTGCCAACTTAGAAGGGGAAAGCCCCCACTTATCTCCACTACTGACTCATGTATGTGGCTCTCGGGTATGTCTACTGTGTGTGTGTGTTTCAATACCCGTGTGTGTGTGTGTGCACAAGTGCTACTGGCCGAACTCTGCCCTTTGTCGGGGGGACCATTTGTTGTGGCCCTGCTCTGTCCTGGTATGTGTGGGTATTAAGGGGGGGATGATGGGTATTAAGAAGAAGGTGAAGGTTTAGGATTACACAGCCGTGGGTCCACCACAGATTGATGTCCCCTCAACCCCTCGGTGTTATTTTTGGTTCTTTTGTATGTTCGCCAGAGAACAGTTTGGTGCAGAGCTGCACATATTAGACAGGCGGCTCACATTCGTGTGCCTATGTCAGGTTGATAACTGGATTTGCCACACCAGGAGGCCTTGTGTTGTCCATTGATCACTGATTGGTGGATTCCAGAGTAAAATTTCAGCTGATAAATCCATAAAGTTAAACTTTGATAAATGTATGCAAGTTTCCTAAAAGATGAAGAAGAAAAAAAGACTGCTATATATAGCTGGTATTAAATTTACATGCACCTTTGTGCAGCTCATGAACTGTGTCTTTAAATTTAATATGGACAAAACATGAATGAGGAAGTGTTTTGTAGTTCTGCCAAACACTAACTGTGGGTGTGTGTGTGTGTGTGTTAGTGTGTTTATGTTCTCTTAATCGAGTGATGTTAACAGCACGGCCGGGTGGAAGCTGCTGATTGTTGTGGCTCGCAGATTGGTTTGACCCCTGACCCCCATGCCAGCATATCTGACAACCATTAGCAGGTGTGTGTGTCTGAGGATGGAGGGTGACTCCTGAACGCCGTTCTGCTGTAATTGAGTCTCCGTCCTTGTGTTTAAAAACAGCCCTGACAGGATCCTCGTAGTTGACATTATTGGATGGCATGCAGAGTGAAGGATAGAAGTGGGCTTGTGTAACAGAGCCGGGGGTGCTAAGAGGTCAGAGTTTGGTTTAGGTTAAACCCTTGTAACGGCCATGTGCCCATGGGTGCGTGCGGTTGTAATGAAGTCTAAGTAAATATTGTTGCCCCCCCCTCCCCACCCCTCCCGGTGTCCCTCTTTCAAGTTCGGTATCATCCCTCTTGTCTCAAGAATCACAAATCACTTCCCAGAATTAGACATGGGCATACCTGAAACACTCCATCACGTCTCATTTGTGGCCGTCTGTGTCGCACAGTGAGCTGCGATGCTGCGAGTAAATACTGCCGCCACCGTTTCTTTCATTGAGGGTCTCATATCTGCTGCTGTCTCTTTTACAATTCCCTGAATTAGATGCAGGGGTGTGTGTGTGTGTGTGTGTGTGTGTGTGTGTGTGTGTCTGCACATGTATGTTTGTGAGTGTGCGTCTGGGGAAATGGGGGCTGCAGTGTTTCCATGCCCCCCTCTTAAAGAGCTGGCTTTACTCCTGATAGGAGTGGACTTAACAAATAGTCACATGGGAGCAGTGCTGCTATTTTGGCTATATTAGCTTGTCTGTGAGGGCTGACAGTGGGCAGGACAAGATTTCAGAATTCAAACAGCGACTTTAGTCACACCTACTAATGAGGCCATGGGAGACCGAGCTAATGGCAGGGATTACAATTGATAATAGATTGATCCGGCAGCTGGAGTCTTCACCAGAGACACTGACAGAGTTGTAAATGACTAGACAATTAGAAAATGGTTTCAATGACTTGGCATGAAATGTGATCTATAAGCCTGTTTCTATAAAAGCCTTGATTTTTATTTTTTTTTTTAATTGTGGAGTTAAAAAAAACAACCCTCTGGCACATGTCATCAGCAAAATAATGCTTAATTGCTTAAGTGACTGGATGGTGATTTGTTGTCTCATGAATTACTGAGGAAAAATACCCAATATATCTTTGATTTGTCATTTTAAATGTCATTACTCACCGCGAAGAGCTGTGCTCTCACATCACATGTGTGGAAAATATATTGAATTTAACGTTTCAATTATCATCATTTCCTGCGTAGAAGTTGAGTCATCAGATTGTCATGAAACACAGATGTGTACTCTGTTCTTGCAACACTGTTTATAGATGCTAACGAAGCCACAGGCATACACACCTCCGTCTATTACAGTTTATAAAGTAATAATGATATAATAAAGTGTATTGATATAGCATTTATCAAAACCAGTAGTGCAAGAAACAAAACAGCAAGAACCAATTAAATGTATATTATACTTGTCTGGAACGTATGCATGTGTCTGTGTTCTTTTCTGCTGTCATTTTATCGTTGTGTGTACATATCAAATGGACCTTTTTTTTAATTATCTGTCAGCTATTGTCTCTTTTTTTGTTGTTGGGGAAACGCGTGCCAAGAACCACTATAAAAATGGCAGGATAGATGAATGTGAGAGGCTCATTATGGTGTTTACAAAAGATGATATCAGGAAATGTAGAAAAATGTTTCTTGAGCCAATTCATGATTGTTTACACTTCTTATATATATATGATCATTTGATTTAAAAGAGAATTTTTTCTCAAACATCCAATTTTGAACTTAACGATTAAGTTGTTTGGTGGTTTAGGTCAGGGCACTGATAACTGATTGAACTCTGACTGTAAGATGGTTAGACATAATCCAAATGAACGGTGGGAGTGGTTCATAGGATGGCAGCTCAGAATAGATTTATGTGACACATATATGTGTTTGACTTTAAAGCTGACAAATGACAAAGGTATCTTTACCTGTCTGGCCTGTCAGTCCCCTTCTATTCCAAAAATCACGTTTTTAATGAGCCCTGCCGTCTGTCGGCACCTATATACCTTATTTGCTCGACAGCATGTTAAATATTTGCCCGTGACTGCTTTGCCCGGGCCAAAGTGGAGGCACTCGCATACCAGGATGTGTCCTTTCCAGCTATTAAAGTACCATATTTTAATTGAGTAGACAACAGGAGGACAGTTGTCATTGTGGGGTTATTTTCAATCAGCACCGGCGTGTGTGATCTCGGCCGGTTGTATTAAATCAGACACAGCTTTACAACCGATTGACCTTCCAAGCAGCAGACATGAGAACACAGCTATGGCATCTGCCAGGACAGGTGTGTGTGAGTGGGTGTTTTAAGCGTGCATGTATGTGTGTGTTGTGCTCATGTATGCAAGTGAAATCATTTTGGTGAAAGAGGGATTTTCATTCTTGGTGGGTGTGCATGGATGTGTGTGCACATGAGACTTCCCAGCACCGGCGGATAGACGATAAATCTTTTATGCATCTCTGTGTGTGAGGAGCGTTTGGAAATGTGTGGATGTGTGCGCATACTCGAGCGCCTTGTGTACGTGTGCTACACAAGCCCCCCACCCACCTACCCACCCACCCACCCGGCTCTGACAGTGGTGTGTTCCTCCACAGGTGCTATTTCAGTCGGCCGACTGTCATCCCAAAATGCTTTTCAGCTGAGTGCTTTTCAAAACAATCGTCACTGGTGCCCCAGGCTCTTTTTACAAGGGCCCTCTGCCACACCGAGGTTTAACATGCCGCATCTGATCTGCTGTATTTATATAATGTCTGAGTCTGTCCTGATATCTGTATATATAAAAATGAAATAATGCAGGTGGGTGGACTTATTTTATTCTGATCTTATCATTCAAATTCCATCTGTTGACTTCAGTGCCTCCAGTCAAGCTACTCGTCATGAAGGCCATTGTGTTTGCCGGTTACACTATTAGAACGGATAACTATGATACAATTAATAACTCGGTGCTAATCACTGAGGATTTCTTGAGCTCTTTAATCTTGTTAAACATGGAAACAGTTGGTGAGCTGCTGTCCCTCTCAAATCCTGTTCTTTGTGCCGATTGTTAACATTAGCATTATCCAAAGCTTTTGTATTAATTGTAACTAAACCTCAGTAATGGAAAACAACTCAACTGAAACATGTTCAACTTTTTAGTGAAATAAATATTGGCCTGTATCCACAGGACTGCTGCTTTGCTTTTGCCTACCTTCAAGCTTACTGTGTGTTTTTAGTTTATCTTGACTGTGTGTGGCTGCTCGGTCTCTTTCACATTATTCAAAAATAAATCACATTCTTGGTCTTATCGAGAGTGCTGCTGCATGACTGCTGAACGTTGTGTCTCTCTGGAACATGCACAGTTGAAAATATTGGACTTCGATGCTGACTTACTAAATCGAACAGACAAATGTGCATCCCCATTTGACGTCAACTGACAGATGTATCTTCGGCTGAACTTAATTCGTGATTCAGTCATTAGACTGACGAACACTAAATACTCAAAGGGAGATTTTGTGCATAATTCGGTTCATATCCAGGATGCGTGACACATGAAGTAATGCCACTGATGACCTGTGGAGGCAGTGTTGAGCAGTATCGCTCATGTGTGTCCAGCCAAAAAAGGCAGCATAACTTGAAAGACAACAGAAATAACGGTCCCTTCAAGGACAGACGAATGTACATTAACTCGCCTGTACAAAGAAGCTTCAGATGTTTAGAAACATCTTCAGCAGTGAAGTTAAACATATAAGGATATATTAGAATTACTAACCCAAACCAAATTTGAAATACTCTCAGGGACAGAAATACTTATTAACCCGTCGATGTTTGGATTAGAAATGTGCCACATCAAATCAACAGAGTGTACTGCCCTCTCGTGGATATATTTATCATCAATTACTCCAATGTAAACTAATTTACGTTTTTGCTTGAAAGAAGCATATTTGGGCTTTGCGGTGATACAACAATGCACATGATCTGGAGCAATGGTAACAGGAAAGTGCAGACTTTTTAATTGCAGAAAATCCTCCTTTTTAAACAAGTCGCAACTAACTTGAATCAACTACTATTTTCCATTAACTTGCACAACACTGGTTAAAACCAACATGAAAATGAGCGCCTGGCAAAATACAAAAGGTGGTTTGATGAGTAGGAGGGGTGATTGGAATGAAGACTATACAATTGTAATATGACAATAAAACATTTTAATCCCTACCAGAGAAGGCTGCGCAACGAGGGTGAAAAAGCTAATATCACAACAGGGCTGAACCACTCATCAATTAGTGTGACAGCGTACAATAAGGCACAGCTAATGGGCACAGCGCCATGTGGAGGCACACAGGTGCACACGCTAACACATAAGACATTTTAAAAGCACTGTATGGAAAAGGGGGATTACAAGCTGTGCAAAGCCGAGGCAGAGACGGCGGAAAAGTGCAGCTCTGACGTTGAGATATTAAAACAATATTAACAGTATTGATGGATTTGTGTAAAATGGTTTTGTAAAAATATTTAGAAACTCAATTTACTCCTTCCATCTTGATCAGCCTTTAAAAACCTCGATTCGGGATCGCGGAGTGTTCAGCTGCACTATCTTTTGGACAGGATTGGCCATTTCTCCTGGATGTCTGCTCCTGTGGTTGTCTTTTTTTTTTATTTTATTTTTTTTTTTCGGTCATTTTTTTGGCAGCTTTGAGTGTTAGAGACTATGGTGGCACCACTTAACCAAACTGCATCTTTCGGTGCCCTGAAGTCTGTGTCGTCAAGTCCCGAGGCAGATTTGTTGGGTACATTAGCTTTTAAAAAATGGGCCGCACAAAGGAAAAATGCCACCTGTAAACTGTGCGAGTGAGTGTTGAAATACTGCAGACTCTTCACAGCACTTGTACTCCCAACTGTCCGATTCACGTGTCAGGAGACACTGCAGCCGCACACTGCAGTGTGTTGATGGAGGCGTTTCCACTAAGAGGAAGGGTTACATACTTAATAAAGGCTTTTCATGCTCTAATCTTGCAGATAAATTTCTTTTCATTTGAATCTATTGCATTAAACACAATGTTCCCACTCCACATAATTTAGATAAAGGAGGAGATACAACTAAAAATGGTAGGAATGTAAGAGAGTAAGACCATGACGGCTAAGACTAAGTTTTCACCCCCAAATCGAGGAGCCAATTTGTGAGTTGTTTAACTCTTTACATGCACGATAAAAATCTGATCATCATCCGATTTCTGAGGTTATAACCAATGAGTCAAACAGAGTTACACGATGCGCTTTCTCATCATCAGATAACCCCTTATCTGTAATAACAAATCGGATTAATGCATCTAGATTTATCCACAATACTCCAGTGCCTTTGTGCATGCATACCCATTGTTCTGATTTATTTAAAAAAAAAAAGAATTCATTTACATCTGTGGATTTGGTTAATAAAATTTATAGAAAGAGAAAGTGATGTATTTGCAACAAACATGATATGAGGCAGAAAGTTGACAAGGAGCCACTTCTGGTGTGATAAAGACACCTGAATCATCGCTCAGCGAAGACCACGGGCATCATCATGTCCATCAGGAACAGATGTTTTGATTATAACCAGACGTTTGAGTCTTACGTCGCCTTGTGAAGCAGGATTTCAAATTCAAAACCAAAAAGACCATGGAACTGATCAAACGGATTTCACCTAAATTAGTTTATCAGCACTTCCAAAACCGCTCAGTTCGTCACACGCACGCCAAGAATGACAACTGCCATGCAAACAGTGTCTTGCTCAAGTACACTTGTGATTGAAGGATGACCCGCTCTGTCAACTGGGCCACAGTTGTCGTCTATAAATGCATCAGATCTGACAACTCACAGCGATCACATTTTTATGTTGGTGTGAACAGACAAACTGAATCTCATGGGAAGTGAAACTGACGACACCAGGGTGGTATTTAAATATGTTTCAAAACTTTTTGAGGGATTTTTTTTTTTCAAGTACGTCTAACAAAAAACAAGTCAGTTAGTTACCAAATATGGTTAAGCTAATCCCAGATAACATTTGGCAAAGTATACTTGAGCAATACGTGCCGTGATCGGGTCACCCAATGCTGAGAAAACCAAATAAATCGGCCCTGCGAAGAATTCATCCAACTTGTCTTTGCATTTTGAGAGAAATCCCACCCAGGCATAAGGATAAACATGCAAACTCAACACAGTGCTACTATATTCATGACTATGAATCCTAAAAATACACATATGCATGCATCGTGAGTAAATAGCCAAGATGTTTATATGTTTTGACATTTTGACGACACTCAGATGTTGGATATGGCTGCACCGTTCAGGTTGTCAAAAGTAAATCTTTTTTTTTTTTTTTTATGTTGCAGATTCAAAAGTTCAAATGTTTCTGCTTCTTGGAATTAATTCCAGAGAAGAAGATTGTTGGTTTATCCTCCTTTCCATTTGTAATAGTGTCAAGTTTTGGTAAAAAAAAAAATTTTTGTCTTGCTGTCTTTTTTTTTTTTTTAATAGTTTAAAAGATGTAGTGCTGTTGGAGTTCAGCGAATGTTGATTTATTCACTTTTGTATAGATGTGAAATCATTTTGTCACTTCCATTGTTCTTGATGCAGTTAGTTCGGACTAATTCGTTCACATTTTAAACCCACAATTACGGTTGGCATGTTTCACCAGTACGTGTAGGTAAGAAGAGTAGTTTTCATTTATATCTCTGGTTTCCTTCAAACCTATACGACAGTGATCAAATTAAATCTTCTGTCCACTGTTGTTTAAAGAAATATGAGGATTAGTATTCAATTGTGACATGTTAGACAGTAATTGCCGCCTAAATAAGTGGCATAGCTTCTTATTTACCTGCTGAGCATTCTCAGTTACTTTAGCCTGAAGAGCCACCAAATCCATCAGTCCTGAACTGTGACATAACAAAAAAGTTGAATTCAGCATAAGGAGTATGGAGGAATGATAATAATTTTTAAAAATCATCTTATTCTTTCCACAAATTGTGTCTCCTTATCAGTCACTCTGCAGGAGCTCTCGTCAGTGAGCTGCTCAATTACTGTCCAGTCTAATTACACTATATTAACACAGAGGAGAAGAGAACCAGGCATAAACACAAGAAAAGGGATGTTTTACTATATGAGAGAGAGAGACTGGAGGATTCTAAACTGATTTTGTAATTTCACTAAGCAAAAACTAAGCACAGGAGGTTGAGCCTGACAGGGTGTAAATATCAACCAAATTACTTTTTATCACCAAAATAGTTTTAAATAATGAAACCACACAACATGGGGGTATTGTTCAGTACCATGAGTCTCGTTGTTTGTCCCAGAATGAAAGGCATGCATGGTGGTGACTGATGCAGTCATCAGGGTGAAGTCACACACACACTTGTTTTACCCCCCCAGGGGTGTGTGTTTGCATTGGTCCAGTACAGTATGTGTAAGCTGGTATGTGCGCTCACACACTCATTCCAGCGTCATGGTCAAACGACTTGTCTTTCACACAGTTCATTCCTTAAAGCGCTCAGTCTGGCTGGAAGTGACAGCAAATGGAAAACCTGTCTAAATTAGTCCGCACATCAATTACATCGCCGCATTCTCACCTCGCCGGCCCGCTGCTCTCCTCCCGCCTTTTGCTGGAGCTCTGCTCCTCTTTCCCACATCCTTCTGTTCATCACTCCTCTGCCTTTTCTTTCCATCTATCGTCCCATCATTCCTGCCTCCATTCCTGTCCATATCACATTACAGCGCTGCTCTTTTGTAGTTTTATCACGGAGAAAAGTATTCCGCTAGAGATCCAAGCTCCATTTCAACACATCAGTGGGTGAGGGTGGCCTGCTGGAGTTGACCGAGAGCTCTGGGGCAGCGGCAGCAAAAACACTGGGACATCTGGAAGCCTTTTCCCAGCATTTATTGTCCCGTTCATTTTTGCGACGACTTGTATATAAAGAAATATGTGGAGGTTCACTCTGATAAACAGATAAATACTTTATTTTTGTTGTCTACGTTTATTGTAACTTTAATACAGATGTTCTTGTCGACTAATTACAAGTAGGTAGTTTAGTGGTATGTACTGTCAATACTTTCCTTTTGTATCTAACATCAAATTGTATTACTGAATGTTACCAAATATATCCCACCCACTAACAGGTGTCATGATAAATAAATAAATAAATAAATAGTGTTATTTATTGAACCCTTCCGTGGTCATAATGTTATGGTTCATCGTTGTTGTATATCACATTTGACCTTCAGCATGACTTAATGAGCCTTTAACACCAGAGGGTGAATGTTTTTTGTGTCCAGGGTGTGTTCAACAAAAGAAGTCATTGACTATACTTTATCAATAAACGAAACTGCGCTTTTTAAATTTCTCGCCGTTTCTGTGATCCAGAACGAAACCGTGGAAGACAGGAATGTGATCAACGATGCGTTGTTTACTACTGCAAACAAACTAATACGCATGAAATGTAAACGTTTTCAAATGTATTCTTATAGTGCCAATTACAATAAAGCTAACATGGCACCTTTACAGACAAATAGGTTTTGAGTGGTCAGAGTCACTGAAAATGCAATTTTTTGAAAACAACTCCCAAGGTGCAACTTTTTGAAAAGAATATTTCTTCTGCACAAGTCGATGGACAATAACAAGAATATTTGCCTCCAGAATGTCACGACTTCGAGTCTGTATTCTCATGGGACTTGGTGGTTTTAAAGTTGGAAGTCACCGTAATAACACTAAACAAAACAAACAGCACCCACTAGTTGCCCTACGTGAAAACTACATCATTTTCAATATTCCTGCCGCTGCCGTGTAAACGCGGAACTATTCTCAAACGAAAACTCAAAAACGATGCGTTTTAACTTGTCGTGTAAACGGCGTCTGAGTTTGTCACGGCTAACTTAGAGGCTCCGTTGCCATTTAGTGACATGGGCTAATTGACATCGGTGCACTCAGTTTGAAGCATTTATGATGAAGGTTTATTTCATTCTCCTTGTCTGTAACCTTTTTACTCTTCTCAACACGTAGACGACAGTCTTCTCATTTTATCTCCATAAAAGCTTTGCAGCGCAATTCACTGCATTGGTGCTTCAGCCAAGACTTGTGTGTGTGTGTGTGTGTGTGCGTGCGTGCGTGTGTGTGTTTGTGCTGAAACCTTGACCTTGACTGCAGTCCCTAATGGAGGAGGCTGTTCTGTAAATGACTAAAACTCCCCCCACCGTACAGTGGTATGTAGCAGCCCATAAAGCATGCTTACGTTCCACTCTGGTTTCAGGGAGTGGAAGCCCGAGCCCGCCCCTTCCTCACACTCTGAAATAGCCGCGTCCTTGTCCCCACACGGAGCGCAGTGTGAGTCCGGGTGTGTATATATGCGGCCATGGTTGATTGAGGAGCAGATTGCTGGTGACAGGTCACACCGCGTTCTGTCTCTGCGACCCCCAGATTAGTGACCGGAGGCCCCCATACTGCCCCCCACCCACCACCCCCCGGCCCCCACCTGTTAGGATCCCTCTGCTGCACAGAGCTTTCCCTCACACACACACACACACACACACACACACACACACACACACACACACACACACACACACACACACACACACACACACACACACACCTGCGTTAACAGAATTCTTATTTCTCCGTCAGTCACCCTGCAGGTTATAAAGGCCATTACGAGTCATTAGTGCCCGTGTGTGTGCGTGTGCGGTGTGTGTGGTGTGTGTGTTGCCCGGCTGAGACTGTGTGTGGGTTGAAAAGACGCCTGTCACAGCATGCTCTCATAATTGCCCTCTTAGCCAATTATCCCCCATTTAAAAGCAAGTCACCTGCTCTGCTCCTGTGTCCACATGAATTCACACACACACGAACAGACACAGTTACACACAGACACACACACACACTTACAATAAATAATATTTAATCATTGTTTATTTCTCAGTGATTTGCTTGTTTGCTGTGCTTGTATTGCTTTATGTGGCTGGCTCCATTCAAGCTGTCATGTCCCTTTCTCCTCTGCAGATCCTGATGCACACCAAAGATATGGTTCAGAGGGTGAGATATCAGAATTTGTGTCTTTTTTTTTTTTTTCTTTCTTTCTTTCTGTGTGAAATGCATGGCTGAACAACATGTTTTTAAGAATGTGGCACGATAACAGTTTAAAACAGTCAAGTTACTTGTTTTCGTAGTTAATCCTAAACCACTCGAATTTACTCAGATACTTATACTTGTGCAATGAATTAAGTTGTTGTGTTAAAGTTAGTTTTAAATGTAATTGTTTGGTGCACCAATTTGATCTGGAGTCATTCATCCTTCTTTTTTTTATGGTCTTTGTCGTAAAAGCGTGTCTTTTTTGGGCACCTCTCTCCCATTGGCTGCATTTTAGATATTATTCCAAATAACGTTTATTTGTTTAGATATTATAAATGAAAGTTTGGGAAAAGAGTTTCAGACCTGTGTAGAGATTTTGTGTGAAAATTTTCACTGGAAAGTCTGATCTGTGCAATTGAATGCTCACTTGTTTAATCTGCTTTCTGTGTGTATTGCTAATTGGATCCAAATGGCATCTTTTTTTTAAATCGTTATTCATGTGTGACTCAGATGAATCTGGAAGTCATCTACGGGGATACAGACTCCATCATGATCAACACCAACAGCAGGGCTCTGGATGAAGTCTTTAAACTTGGAAACAAGGTCTCCCTCCCCCCCTCGTCCACATGTCTCTTTTGTTCAGTCAAACAGTCGGCACTTAAAAGTTATTTGATTTCTTTTCAGGTGTTTCAGCGTTTGACATTTTCGCTGAACACAAATGGTTGTTTTGTTCTTAGGTGAAAGCAGAAGTAAACAAGCTGTACAAGCTGCTGGAGATCGACATTGACGGTGTGTTCAAGTCACTTTTGCTACTAAAGAAGAAAAAATATGCAGCCCTGGTGGTGGAGCCGCAGGGCGACGGACGGTACAGTGTCAAGCAGGAGTTAAAAGGCTTGGACATCGTGCGTAGAGATTGGTGTGACCTGGCAAAGGAATGTGGCAAGTACGTTGTTTAAACCTGTTATAGCTTTGTAAAAGTCCGTGTTTCCTTCAAACCTGTTGGCACACTGACAAGTTCAAAGTTAGTTTCCCACTCTATAGGGACTATAATGCAATTATCAGCGACTGTTTCGAATGTTCAACGTATTCTGCTCTTTCCTTTCCGGCAGCTATGTGATCGGTCAGATCTTGTCTGATCAGAGTCGTGACGCCATCGTTGAAAACATCCAGAAACACCTGATAGAGGTGGGCGAGAAGGTCGCTAGTGGAGATATCCCACTCAACCATTACGAGATACACAAGGTGAGGACGCCGCTGTAAAGTCAAGTATCTTATGGAGAGGGTTGGCGAGCCAATTGTCTTAAGTGGGGTTTTTTTTGGCACTTTTAGTTGATACCCAAATAGCCTTAGGTTTATCATGGCAATGTGGACACATATTATCTGACAAAAACAAGATTTCCTTTAATTATTTTGCACTTCAAGCTCCACCTGCTGCTATTGTTATTGTTGTGTGTATTTTTTATTCAGCTGTCAAAAGGCTGTAAATGACAATTAGCTATGGTTATAATTATATTGCCGTTTACAGATAAACCGTCCCTTTTCGGTTGTAGTATATTTCTATTGGCGTTATGGATTTATGGTTGAGATGTGGCTCATTTGGTAGTCTGACAGTCCAGAGGTTGTGGTATTGACCCCTCATCTCCTCATGTCCTCATGCCTTGCATGGCAGCTTCCACCATCAGTCCATAAGTGGGTGAATGTGACTGATTGTGTAAAACACGTTGAGACAGCTCAAGCTGTAAAATGCACTGTACAAATAAAGTCTTTTATCCAATTTTCATATTTATTTAGTTTCAGATTGTTTTGTCTTTTCCTTCAAACCGCGTTGCACTTTTAGCTGCTTCTTTGCATGAAATGTGCCATAAAAATGAAAATCAATTTGAAGGTTATTGACCCAATGGATATTTATTTCCCCGTTAAATTGTTTTCTGCTTGCTTATTGCTCTTTTGTCTTGTTTCTCTTTCCGTCCTTCAGGCTCTAACAAAAGATCCTCAGGACTACCCGGATAAGAAGAGCCTCCCTCACGTCCACGTGGCTCTGTGGCTCAACTCTCAGGGGGGTCGCCGGGTCAAAGCTGGGGACACAATCTCCTACCTCATCTGCAAGGTGCATAGAACAGTGAAATCAATATCAACACAGTCGTCTTTAATAGCCGTGTTCGCCCTCTATCACATCCGATTCCTCTTCATCCCCTAGGATGGCTCCCCGCTGGCAGCCAGTCAGCGAGCCTACGCCCTGGAGCAGCTTCAGAAACA